>NC_143549.1:86897500-87240000 GCF_054136105.1 Typopeltis vanoorti
AAATTCACTTTCATTTGATAAGTTATTATAAAGATTTTGCATGTCCTAAACTGGATTCGAACCCATGTTTTTTTTTCAACTGAATATTATCATCCTTACTAACTGAGCTATGTAGATCGAGCGTATAAACATAACAAGTAAAAGAAAAAATCAATGTTAACTTTGCTTCTTTAGTATTAAGCTCGTACTCAATCTTGTGACTTTTTTTTTAATTTATTCATTTATTTTTAAAGCTGTAAATACGGCAGATACAACTTTGCTTGTTGTATTTGTTTGAGTTTGTGTTTTTAACTCGTAGTTGGTTACAATTTCGTGTAGTATAGAGAGCGTAAAACTGTGCATTATATAAATACGGGATCACGATTTACAAGATGACAAAATATATGCTAAACGACCAAGTCTTAAGTCTCAAGAAATGTTCTTTAAGATTGAAAACCGTCATTTAAAACCAAATGCACGACAAATATTCCGGCAATGGTTCTCACCTTCGTGCAGTCCATCAAGAGGCACTTCGAAGTTCTCTTTTTCGTCTTTACTGTCTCTTTCATCTTCTCCGTCCACAGACAACTCGTCCATCTTACCGTCATCGTCGTCATCCTCCGAGGGGTCAACCACTTTATTTCTCGGCTCCCAGGTCATTTTATTTTCCTTTTTCAGTCGTCTTCTGGCATTCGCAAACCACGTCGATACTTGAGTGAGTGTCATCTTGGTGATGATAGCGAGCATGATCTTTTCGCCTTTGGTAGGGTAAGGGTTCTTACGGTGCTCGTTCAGCCAAGCCTTGAGTGTGTTCGTCGTTTCCCTGGTAGCATTTCTTCTTCGAGCTGCGCTGTCCACGGGATCGAATCTATAGAAAGAAATGACAGAAAGAGTTAAAATACTGTCCAGGAAAAAAAAGGCGAGAGAGAGAGAGAGAGAGAGAGAGACATAAGTTACGATCTGTAGTAACTTATTAATATGATACAATACAACAAATAACTCGAATAATACGGCATCCTCACTACATATGGCTGGATGTCATCTCGTTTCGCAATAATAGATATAATTCTATGATCCTGTTCATTGATATATTTTTTCCCCTTCTTGATAACAGTAATTCAGTTCTTTTGATAAAAGTACTATCACTTCTAATCTCGTATGGAATAACCAAACACATTTGTGTTTGGTTAATAAGAACGGAGATAATGGGCTTCCTTGTTTTACACCTCCTTTTACATTAAACCATCTTCCTGTTATTTCTTTCAATTCCTAATGCTGACTTAAATTTGGAAACACGTGTAGCTTCCACTTCACTGGCCTCCACAGAGCCATGATCTCAACCTTTTCATTTGTCGGATGAACCGGAGCGTCGGATGAGGTCAAGGAACGTCCGCTTCACAACAATCCAGGACCTCATTATATGCCTACAGGAAGAATGGTTCGAAATTCTCTTTGATCGCTACTGTTCACTTGTGGAAAGTGTGTCTCATAGGATTGCTGCAGTCATCGCAGCGAAAGCAAGTTCTACATCTTATTAAACTGGGTGCCATGGCGGTTTGTTCCTCTCATTATGGTGTCCATTGACTTCTTTCCAAGTAGTGTATATATTACTCAGTATAATGTCCCATCTACACCATATAACTGTATCGTTTTGACTAATTTTTCTCTTGCTTCCTTACATATGCCCCATTAAGATCTACCAAACTTAAATACAGATTCCTATGATGCTTCCTCTTCTCAACTATTGCATAAATCTATAGTTGAGACGTACTTAATAGAGAAGTTTTCTGTAATTCATTGTGTTCATAATAAAACATGTAGTTAAAGATACCAAGCAATATATATGTTAAAGATACCATTGCTTGGTATCTTTTTTGGTATCTTTAACATATATTATATCCAAGGTGAAAAACTTTTCACATCTTTCTCTCATCCGGAGATTCTTAATTAATAAAGTCAAAGCACCCTGTGTCAACTTGCATAGGTAAAATTGATAAGCTCTGTATTACTTAAACCTTGGCATTTCAGTATCTGCCTACTCACTGATGAGACCTCAATAAAGGTTGAATCCGGTCAGGGTAGTGACCCCCACCCATAATGTATAACATCATACATCTCCTAGGAGATGTGTTTTACATTTATGGGAAATACTAAGGAAAGCGATCAGAACTTAATCCATCTTTACCACGAGTTGCCTTGGTGTTGCACCACCACCATAAGTCTTGAACTACGTTCAGGCGCAAACGTGACTTGTTTGTCTGTTTGCTTACTTGGGAAAAAGGATTAAAACCAAGGTTATAAAATTGCTTGGTATCTTTAACATATATTATACCCAAGGTGAAAAACTTTTCACAAAACATGTAGTTATCTGGGATACCTCATATTCTTCCATAAGAAATAATGAATTGAACATTGATTGTCCAGTCAGTTATAGATTATAGCAGTTTGTTTTTCTGAACAATCTATCGGTATCCATTTCATGTATTTTTATTATATATTTTGAAATATGTGTGTAAAGTTTGAATAGCACGTGAGATAAAACTTAATTCTCTTAAGTTTATCTCACATAAACTAACTATATTCATTTTCAATGTTACCCAAGAGATGTCTGAACGGATTATGAAAATTTTGCCAAAGAATGCAGCCGAGAAGAAATCTGTAGTTTTTATAGGAATGGAAACATTTAAAAAAAAAATAGTGACAGATATAAGGGAGAATCGGAGAACGAGATGAATAGAAATTGTTATCCAAAATGACCTCCTTTAACAGTATCTTACTGTTCTGTGTTAAAGCTGTATGTCACCTTTATATATCACGTAGTGCAAGAAAAATCCGAGAGATTAAATAAACTCTAAGATTATATAGAGTAAAATCTTTACTGCTAACTCAGTAATAAAATAAAATAAGCGAGCACTGGAAGTGTGTCGGACAAGCGGCACCCTTTCGACACGCCGACTGGCCACTAGGAAAGCTGATAAGTAGCACCTAATGGTATAACCTAATTTTCTCCATCGGGTCATCTGCTCACATTTACCGAGGTATTATTGATCATACGATAACGTAACTCTCAACATCTTTTTCCGTCTGTAGGTAGTGCAGGGATAATTAAAAACACGACTACACCCTCTTTTAATGATGCCATGTAAAGAGTCACGAATCCAACCATTGCTGCAAAAGTTAATTTCCTTATTAGTCTTTTTTGCGTACTTTTTTATAACACAAGAAATTTTCCTTAATTATTTCATCCGATCCCTTTTAACTGAGCATTTCAAAGAGGAAAAATAAATAAATACGTAGCAGTGGATGATAAAATCGCTTACCAAACTTCCTTAATGTATCTAGGTAATTATAATGTACCCTTCCTTTTATTTTCTTTTAAGATAACGTATTAGTCTATGTGATTTGGACAAAATATAATATGCGGAAGAACAAAAAAAAAAAAAAAAAAAAAAAAACAGAATGCACCCGTCATTAATTTGTTCTTTGAAGACTGTCTCTCATTAAAGACCTTCGTCAAAGAACAAATTTACTAAGAATGTAGCTAATGAATGCTTCAAACTCTGTGTGTGTGTGTGTGTGTGTGTGTGTGTGTGTGTGTGTGTGTGTGTGTGTGTGTGTGTGTGTGTGTGTGTGTGTGTGTGTGTGTGTGTGTGTGTGTGTGTGTGTGTGTGTTTTATATTAACAAAACTATAGCAGTAATATTTCATGCCTTCATTGGATAATTGTAACAATAATATCATTATGAATATAAAAAAATTTTATTAATCAAAGCCAATACATTTGTATACATATATGATTACTCCTAATGTCTGTATAGCAAGAAAATTATTACATCTTAAATACAAAAATTATGATGAAATAATCTTTCGGGCTTTTGCTTTGGCAAAGTTTTGAATTAATTCATCTAGATTGATTGTAGGTGCAATTTCATGCCCTGTAGATATTATTGCTAGACCAGTGAGTCGCCATCCTAGAGCGTTTGTAAGTTTTTGTAAGTTTTAATTTCGAGAAACTCCTTTCTGAACTTGCTACTGATACTACCCGAAGTCTTAGCGCCCTTAAGCCAGAATAGCCTAATGATAAAACCGGCCCTGATTTCAGTTGATAGTATTTTTCAGGAGTTCGTAAAAATTATTTCTGATTTATTAGCTTCACTTTTTTTCATAATTATTTTCTGAAATTCTGCATATTTCAATAATTTTTTTATTTTATTTCATTATTATCCGTAAAAACTTTGGTACTCCAAAATAGGTGCCGGTTGGGGAATCTACGCAGGTCAGAATCATAACATACTCGTCTTCTGGTAATCATAGCTCCATGCAGTCGTAAGCAACAACAACAAATCGTTAAAATTATTTTAGTTGCTTTAACTTAAGACCCTTCAATAGCCAGCACCAACAGATGCGTGAGATTCTTTACATTTAGTGACAATAACTAAATGCTTCCGTAGATCAGTCGGTTTTGGTTGGAAACACTTAGGTTTGAATAAGTCTTCAGGGCAGAAATTAAGGCTTTTCTTACCCTAAGCTATAACTTTTAAGAGGGTTTCCCCCCCCTCTATTAGGTTACTTTTAGTTAATCCATATACAAGCTGAGATCCTAAGCTTAGCATGTGTAGTTTATGCGTAAATCCAACTCTCCTCATCTAGGACTCTAAGAACCTTTATCAGGGCTATTCAAAGAAGGCTAAGTTAACCGGTCTCATACGAAAATGGTAGGATTTTCCCTCCGGGAAACTCTGGTTTTTCATTTCGCAAACGGACTAGGAGAACACATGAAAAAGATGTATAAGTATTTAGTGTTATGTCTAAAATTATGGTTACTATAACCAATCAAACAAATACGGGGATTATTATTATTTGATAGGCTCGCGAGGTTTCACTATTAAAAGTATTAGATGACCATATATAGACCCTTGACATTTCTTTAATTAATAGATACGTGTCTCATAAAAGCTCATGAGGTTGTTTATTCCATTGCAATAGATAGACTCATAAAATCGTGTATCCCAATCTGTGCTAGTCTTTAGAATCAAAAGAAAGTTCTGAATGCTTTATGTAATTCTCAGCATCTTAATCATTTCTTATGTCATTCAACTAATCTTTTTTTTTTATTTCTCCAGTGACTGCAAATTTTGCGGACACATCACAAGTACGTTCGGAATACGACAATGAAGTATCCATTACAAGCTGCATATCAGAAAGAGAATCTCCCGCGGAGCAAACTCAAATAGCTATGTACATCGATTTATTATTATTATTACAACACTGGTTATTAAAAGTATTGATAAGAACTAGGAAGTAGCAGCTGGAATATGCAGACAAAGAACAAAGCGGACGTTATGATCATCATTGTTCCACAACGATGACTCCACTTTTGGCACGAGCGGAAAATTATTGTTAAGCAAGAGACATAATGTTTACAACAAAGACAAACCAAAAAAAAAAGAAAGAAAAATAAACTAAAAGTTTCTTCATTTGTGTGTTTGATAATCAGTGGAGCGTGCCATGAACACAAAGCTGATGTACAGTAACATTAGTGCTTGTTTATACAGCTCCATTCTCTTAGGGTAACGATAACATTTTAGGGGTATCAGAATATCTTCATTGTGTGAGCACGAAGTGGGTTTTGCTGATTTGAAGAGAACAGGACCAATGAACGAAGGGCGGACAAAAGAACATCTGGAATGTCTTTGAACGGGAACGCAGGATTTGAGTCGCGATAGAGGGGGGGGGGGAGGGTTGAACGCCTCATAAATGGTAGATATAAACATTTAAAAAGCATATATCTATATACATGTACGTTTAATGATAAATAATCATATCGGAAACGATAAAGAAAATCAGCTCATCAGATCTAAGCAAATAAGCAGGCATTTGTGATATCGATGTTTTTGATTGTCTTTCACCTTCGTACGTTCATTCATACAAATAAATATACACTCTGCCAAGATGGACTGGGAAAAGTAGACCAAATATTAATTAACATGAAAAAAATTAACAATAAATTAACATGCGAATTCTGTATTGTTGGGCACGTTCACGCAGGAATGATCTCGCGTACGCCAAAGTTGGATAGCTGAGGAGTAACAATCAGAGAGGTTATAACTGAGGTTGGTATTAAGAGAGAGAGAATTCTAATTAGATCAAATCAAATAATTTGATAGAAAAAAACAAAAAGAAATTCATTGAATACTGTGCATGACTTTTCGAAGCCACGTCGAAGCTATCTGATGATGATGACCAATTGAAGTTTTTTTTTTTTTCCCTACGAGATAACAAAAAAAAAAAAAATGAACGAACAGTTCGTAGGTGAAGAAGTTAAAAGTGGAGCTAAGTACTTTTTTGTGTTCTTTATTTGATATTCAACACCATTCAGGATTTGGCGATGCCGAAAAGCCGCTTGGGGTTTACTTGTTTTGCTAAGAAATAAACAGAAAATAATCCATTTATGAATTCGTCACAGTTTGCTTAACCAACTGTTCAGAACTAATGAGGGTTAAAACCATCTGGAGAATTATTATTCAGTAAAACACACGGAGATTCGGTGCGGGGTGTTTGAGCTGAATGCTTGGGAAATCTTCCGTGTCATTCGGAAACAATCCTGGGTGTAGACCTGGCTAATTTGCTACTGCGCAAACTTAATTGGCAACAATAAGAAACTTCCCGTAGCCTAATGGTAAACGTTACAGTAGGTGATAATCTCCTACCTGTCTCCGTAAGATCCGTAGGCTGCCAGCGTGGGATCGTAAGGATAACATGCTGCCGCAGCTGCAGCCTGAGAAAGAGGTCCCCACGTCCGTGTGTCCTTCAGGTCATACGCAGCCGTCTGAAATACACAAAAGAAATGGAATGTGTTAGTTAGAATGTGACAATCATATACACTTAATCTCTCTCTCTCTCTCTCTCTCTCTCTCTCTCTCTCTCTCTCTCTCTCTCTCTCTCTTTCTCTCTCTCTACTCATTATCTATTTATTCATATAAACTATTTGAATTATCGGATTTGTTTGTTACAGAGAGACAGATACTACTAAACAAAACAAAACAGCTATCCACAGAACAAACAAAAATGGTTTCTCTCTCTCTGTGTGTGTGTGTGTGTGTGTGTGTGTGTGTGTGTGTGTGTGTGTGTGTGTGTGTGTGTGTGTGTGTGTGTGTGTGTGTGTGTGTGCGTGCGCTAATTGTAGATTTTTCCTGTGTTTAAGAACACAGACAAATTGTGTACCTTTGAGAGAGAGAGAGAGAGAGAGAGAGAGTTTGTTCCTTTTGGTTTCTGTCTGGTCTCTGATGAGAACCAACAGTCGAAACAGCTGTCAGGACAGAGAAACTTAATTTAAGTACTAATAAGAGGCGAACGCACAGGCCCCCTAGCAGAGTTCTTTAAGTAGTGCAAACTAAGGCAACTCCGATGACGAAGTTACAATCTCATAAGCTCTCTGGCAAATTTTCGAAACTTTTTAAAGTTTCTCTCAATATTTAGCTATAAAACATGGATGGATCCATAATATCCTTCTTTCTAACACGATGAAATACTCTTTTCGGATGATCACATGAACATTTTTATTCTTTTTTTATTTTCTTAAAGAAGTTCGATCAAAGAAAACGGAATGCGATCATGCTTCTAACCAAAGTCTCAGTAAAGCATACGACATTTTCTACACTGCTCACTATGACGGTGGCAGTCTCCGTACAAGGGATGATTCCGTTAGGGCTGACGAACATCATTTAGCTTTCCTTCTCGCGGGAGTTCAGTGGGAGCTGAAAATCCATTATGGCTGCGATTAGGAGTAAGTGAGAAAACACCCCGCCAGAGAAAAGAGCTATTTTTCCTGCATAAAGCTGTGTTGGAGGGTGTGTCTTGGGAATACGGCGTTACCTGTTAGCGCCTGCGTCCTCCCAGTGTTTAAAATTCTCGCAGATATTATTCACCTCGCGATGATTGTAGATCAAAATGACGCTAATGTAACTTGTCTCTATATTTGGTGTGTGTGTGTGTGTGTGTGTGTGAGAGAGAGAGAGAGAGAGAGAGAGAGAAAGAGAGAGAGTAATAGCTTCAGTAAAACCAAAACAGACAGACATTTACGATGAAACTGAAGTTCGTAATAACTTCGCAACTTCCTTTACGTCGTTACAATAGAAAACGATAATTCTCTTAATGTACACACTCACGCATGCGCAATGGTTCGAAACAGAATTGTTACATTAATGAAAATTTATTTATCAAATACTCGTGTTTCTCTAGAAGGTTTGCCTAATCTGTTTATTTCTCTCAATGAATTTATTGTATAACATATGCATATATGTTTATATATTTAGTTTGTTGCAGTCATACAAAAATACAGTATGACTCTTGATTCCATCAGTGAATTCGAAACATTTCTAAAGTGTTCAGGTGTTTAGCGCCTTTCATGTGACTGAAATGCGAATATATTGTGAAGCACCGGAATCAACCATACATCAACCTATAGAAGAACACTCCAGATCACTTATGAGAGATCCGATGCCACATCTGTAGGGTTATCCTCTGTAGACCCTCACGACGACAAGTTCACAAAAGTGATGTATGCGAATGTTCGAAGATATCTTACATCAATGTTACTACGAGAGTGAGAAAATAAAGGAAAAAAAATATACTGCCATCCACGGAAATTATGATCAGTCCTAGATATTTGAATGTAAACCTTAGTATTAACCTATCAGATTGCAATAATCCAACTTCTGCGTCTACTTGAGCACACGTGCTCGAACTCAACTCTTCCAGCTTAGAGTAGATTTGAACTTTTTTTGTAGCAATGACAGTTGCTACATGAGATGTAACGTTTATATCAAAAAAAAAAAAAAAAAAAAAACGTCTGGTACGCTAAAAATGTGAGCCAAGGAAAGAGTAGGTGGCCTGCAATTAATTTAGAAGTGGCTATTTGAGTTCATATTATTTTTATCGCTATATTAGTTGCTTCTTGTCATGACAGAGCTCTAATTTTCAAAGGAGTTTACATTCGCAACAAAACAAACAATACTTAAACAAGAAAAAGAAGACAAAAAAATAAATCAAAAAATAATGAGTCGAAATCAGCAGTTATTTTACTTTCAATTTTCACCTTTATATCTCCTTCCAATTTTGTTTCAATTTTATTAAAATTCCCAGGAAAGCTTAATCAACAAATCTCTCTCTCTCTCTCTCTCTCTCTCTCTCTCTCTCTCTCTCTCTCTCTCTCTCTCTCTCTCTCTCTCAACGCATTCTTAGTTCTTTCATTAACTGTATTCAACACTTCACTTGGCGGCCTGTATCCTGCTGAGAGTCTCATACAGATAAACATATACGTGGCAAGTCGATAATATCCTAAAACCAGAAATACTAGATCGAATTTTCAGGAAATAAGAATAATTAGAATTCGTTATCTTTCTCAGAGAAATACGGCTCAGGATTCATTCATTCATCATCGCGAAAAATCCTTCATATCTGTATAAGACTGGCTCACTCACTTTCAGTTGGAAAGCTCAGATAAAGTTTCTTTGTATTATAATCGGAATTTCAAAGTCTTACCCAAAAGGCATCCTCAAAACCGACTATATACATGTGAGTGCATGTGTGTTGTGTGTGTGTGGGGGGGTTCATATATATATATATATATATGGGAGAAAATCCACTGGCTTATGGATAGGCAGAAAAAAATCAGCTGATTCTTTAGTTAAATGTACACTAATCCAATGAAGGACAAAAAGACGTGTGTGTGTGGGGGGGTTGTTACCAAATACCTTGGCAGCAACCCAACATCTAATTTGCTCAATTACACTATCAGCAGAACCAAGACAAGAGCTTGGTAAATGGAACAACATATGACCCTCACTATTCACTCCGAGAAGAAGGCTACATCAACCAGATGGCTGCTACTCTGCTCTGGCACATTCAAACTACTGAAGTCCTCTTGAAGATTTCCCCAATCAGATACAATCTGCAATTTCACTTTTATTCTGGAAGAGAAACAACTCATTCTGCACTCTGTCAGTCGCTTAACAAGAGAAGCAGAGCCTGGTGTGAACTGAAAATAAGCTCACATCCTTCAAATTTATCTCCTTCTTTGAAGTTTACAGATGAAATCCACAATTCTCTAAACAAGAGACGGTATGTTCAAATCTCTTGCGAACGTTGATGGTAGTGAAAGTATTTAGGTGAACAGGTGATTTCCGTTGTCGATAAGTCCATTACCGTTTTTTTTGAAGGCACAGACTACAAGCCGTTTAGACACAAAAATATTCATTGCTACTTTTTATTCAAGACAATTAAAAAAAATAGTATAACAGCAACGGATTTCAAAAAACATGCGAGCTGAGTGCTAGAGTAAAACAGTATACACACAGATATGAAATCGATACAAAAAGTCGTTTAAAACTAAAGGCAGGTCTTCAATCAAAAGATTCTTTGGTCGACTCAATTATTGAACGTATTGGATTTCGTAATAGAGGATGTAGAACTGATGTTCTTTCCATCTCTTCTCAACGAAACGTGCAATTTACAAAAAATGTGATTAAGCGATCAAAAACCTGAGAGGGAAAGAGTACCAAGGTACTTGGTACTCTTCTCCCGCGGTCCATCTCGCGTGCTGACAATCTGCGTATTTGTATAAACAGACTTTTATTGGTAGATGCACACAACATAACTCGGCTCATCATTCTTCTCAGAAAATTGGCATAATTAAAATTCCTTTCAAAAAAAGCAATCACTATGCTCCGTCCGTCCCCCCCCCTCACCTGAAGCTAGAATTGACTGCTATCTAAGGAATCATGCAGCAGAATGGCTTCAACATAAAGAAGATTCATAACAGATACTCGCTTATCTGTTCCTAAGAGCTCTGATTCTGTACATCGTGTTATCCCTTACATGGTTGGTAGTTGTGCATCATCTATTAAATACTTAAAAAGTCTGTTCTAGCACAGCACAAGTTTACGCTGAGCACCAAGTCTTCTGTTACACAACCTTTCACATAGATGACGTTTCAAATTTCAGCGCTTATTCAAAAAAGAGCGCTGAAGGAGCTTCGACGTTTCCTCATATTGAACCAATGATTATGCTTTCCTGTCAAAATTTTTGGAAAGTCTCACTCTTGTTGGTTGCATACGATATTTTTTATGTATGTCGATTTCATATCTATTTTGAGGATTGTGAAAAATTTACAGTTGTTATTCTGGGCATTTTGAATTGTTAGTTACACTGAAGAATCTTTGAGTTTCAGATCGAAATGTTTGGTTATTTAGATAAGTAATAAATTTTCGTGTCTACGTGTTTCTTATAGTCTACACCTATGACACAAGTACCACTTAAAACTCATTCATTGAAGTTACGAAGTGTTTGAAAGGGTTCTATGCTTGGCCTGTATATCAAGATTATCGAATCATCCAATCCTTATTCCATTAACAATCTATAACATTTCATGAATAAAATTCACATAAAATACTATACGGTACTCTTGAAGTCATTCTGAAAAAAAAAAAAAAAAAATCACTACCACAATTCACAACCCTCCTAATAGTCAATGTGCCATCATCTTCCAAAGTATATGCGTACTACCGATATGTTGTACAAAATTGGAATATCATCAGGTACTTAGTATATCATCGATATATCCTTACAAATACTTCTGTTTTCAACAGAAATATAATGTCCTTCAATCGGCCAACGGCTTTTTTTTTTCTCCTGCATCGAACTACGTATGGCAGACTTGCTGTCCCAGAAACTGAAATGGAAACTTTCACCAAAGACCTCAAAAACAAAACAACCAAACATATTGGTTCAATCGGACACTTCACACAAAACAAAGAAGACCCCAAATGCGCAAATTCCTCCTGAATGCGCGACTCTGTTTCTCAATCGGAATCAACGATGCCCTTTGGTCGTAAACCTGAATTTTAATTCCATCTGGAACTAGAAGAATCTTAATGCAATTTTTTCTTCTTCTTTCTCATCTGAAAACGCGTTAACCTGGTCTCCTACAGAGAGGGAAGGGTTTTCTCCAGGAATCTTGGGGCTATAATCCCGTGAAATTGACAAACCATCCAGAACATAAGACGTTAATAGACGCGATACTGGCTTCATAGTCTTAACCGCTTCACCCGTTAATCCAAACCACCACAACCACAATCGCCTTCAAGTCTGCTAAGACTGTAATATTCAACTTTGACCTAAAAACAAAAGCATCCGTCAGTCACTGAGTGTCCGAGGAAAATATTATTGGGTGCTTATAATAATTATTATTATAAGATAATAATTGCATAGCCGACTCTTCCTTGAAATCACTATTAGAAGAAAAGAGGAACTCATATCCAATTCAGTGGCGTTTTTTTTTTTATTTAATAAGAGAAAAAAAATCTCGATATCATCTCTCTCTCTCTCTCTCTCTCTCTCTCTCTCTCTCTCTCTCTCCTCTTTCTCTTGTATCTCACTTTCATTGCCTCTTTATTAACTCTTGCCCTATCTGTTTATCAAGCTTCTCTCTTCTACCTGTCTGTTTATCTATTTCTATATTCATTAGCATGGGAAGCATGCACAAACTGATGCGAAATCTGCTTCAAGTTTTACACCTCACTTTACGATGATAGCTGGAAAGTGCGGCGGTTACATGAAAGCGGTCTGTCGGCTTTACCGTAGATGAATGGAATCAGGTGGGAGGTGTCCCCTGATAACTCCCATCACGACTACCAAGATAATCGGCTCTTATGACCTCATTACTGTAAATGCGTCGTTAAAAGGTAGTGAGAAATGGTGGAAATGCATCGAGGGCCCTGTCCAGGTACTATTGGCCGCTTTTAATGAACCCCTCTTATGCCGGGTCATTAGATAAGGGGGCGGAGTGTCTGTCCCTCTACTTTCAAAGGATAGAAGCCCGCAAATTACGTTCGCTCATAACTATTTCTTCGTGTGGTTCCTACCTTCATTTTATAGCGTTAATTCGCCAACCATATGTTAGACTCCACCTGTTGTGAGGTCTATAAATTCATTAATGGCTGGCAAATGGATGGGAATGAAGAACGAGTAGATAAGAAGCGTTTATTTGGAAGGTTTATGGATAGGGAATGATCACACCATCTGTCCATAAACAGCATTAAAAAAGCTGTAAGTGATCTTCACGGAACAGCTCCTGAGAAGGAATTTAAACTGTTGGCTTTGCACTTATCATATTAATACTCCGTAAGACGGATGTAAGTGAGGGGGGGGAGTGAACGTCTGTTTAAGACCTTCCTTTTCATGACTGCAATGAAGTGGTTAAGTGAGGGTTCATCAGGGTATTTTTGTACCCCATAGCTTTTGCTAAAAAAAAAAAAGTGGAAATCCTATTGGTCCATTGGATTAGAATCGCATTTAGTTTGATGATTTAAACAGTGAACTTAATCATGTATCTGAAAATTGTGTGCCTATTCAGATTAGTACAGAACCTTGATTATCCTATTCACGCTGTACATGGCGCTCTTCTTTATTTAACTTGGGACTAATTTCTACTCTCGATCAATTTAGCATGTAATTAATATCAGTATGTCTTTTTCACAAATATTTATGTAAATGGCTTAATGATGCATTTGGTTTTATTCACATTCAACATTGCATTTGATGAATGCAAACAATTCCATTTAAATTATATCTACATGTTTTGGGTTATGAAACACAAAAATTTAAAACTACACAGACATCATATTCATCATTTAGCTCAAAGAAATTTAAGCTATAAATATGGAGGTGCTTCAACTTTTGCAGCCTAAGGGTCATAGATGATTGCAAAGAACTCAGCTGATAGGAATTGATACCATTAGGTTTTCAGTATTTTATCAACAGACAGCTCTAAAAGATAAAACGGAAATTATGTTAAATTATGGTAAATATTGTTACGCAATTCTTTTTAAATCCACGCAACAACTGCATGTTTCTTCCCTGGGGTGTTGGAAGCTATACACACACAGATGTCTACTTTCCCAGTAGAAGCACAACACACCAATGCCCTCAACCATTATCTTGTCAGCAATTGGCCCCGCGGCAGGGAAGTTGTGTTCAAGGGAGGGTGACCTGGCCAAACCACCCATCGCACCTCGCGAGCTTCATCTCTTTTCCATTTGTCAGACAGCTCGACCCTCGGAGTGTGAGGATGCGTACTCCATCAATCATAATTGTTACACACAGTCTCGATTTTTCGCTGCATCTGTGATTGATCTCTTAATTCTGTGATTACCCAAGAGATCACCTTGGCCCAAAGACGTTCGCTTGTTGGCCGAGATAATTCCATTCCCAAAGTGATGGATGGAATACCGAGGGCGTAACAAAACAACAGGCCCCCACGCGGAAAGCAATTATTACCTTTAACAGCAGATCAGCGAGATGGATGGGCCATTCGGAAGGCGTGCGCGCACACACACACATATACATCAAACATGCATACGCTGTAGTCCATTCTGCAAACAGTCGCGAATACTTTTCAAGAATTACTCGTTGGAGAAGAGCCTGGAAAATCATGATCGTGTTGATCAAATGATGAATTTAATTAGATTGACAGAAGAATTATAATGTAATTCTATTAACCAAAATTCAACTTTTTTAGCTGCTCTGTCTCTCGTTCTTTCATAAGTTTTGCTGTCTCTCTTTCTGATATTTTATCAGTATTGTTCTCCCATATTATCCACCCTTATCTTCTATTATCATTACCTATTATTTATTCTCTCTCTTTCTTTCTCTCTCCATCCATGCTATCGTTATACCTATGCCGAGCGTCATGCTCCATCTATAAACGCAAAAGTCTGTATCAGTGTTCTAAGACGCAATGTATTAGGCTTAACATTCCTTACTCTCTCTGCCACCCGTGTTACATGGTAACAAGGTTAATTATTACACCTCACTTATACATAAGAAAACACTTACCAGAGAAGACGAGTACAGGGCCGCTGGAGTGCTCCCGAAGCTCGCCATATAGCTCGCCTGTTCAGCGTACGCACTCCCGTAGAGACCGCTCACAGCTAAGCCATTAGCCAAGCGTGGGTAAGTGGACAGAAGACGAGATTCGTAGGCTGTCGGAAGTGAACATACGGCAGCTGTGGGTGGCGGCTGACCTGCTTGAGCGTCCGCAGTCATCGTGGTCTGAACTGGGTCACAATATGGTGTCGAAGGATGCTGAGTCGTCACCAGAAACTGCAAAGAATGACGGAAGGCTTTTAAAAATTCTGGGTGCAAAAGAAAACTGATAAATATATCGCGAAAGAAGTTTGTTTACCTATAAATCAAAAAGGCAGATGATGTGACGCAAGCCTACTACTATTCTTAGGAAAGAAGGTTCCGTATCTACCACTGTTATTCTCACGGTATTTGTGTCGGAAATCTGGACTGTCCCAATTTGCGTACGTTACGTGCGTCTGTGCGTGTGCGTGTGTGTGTGTGTGTGTGTGTTCGGCTAATAGCAAAATTATAGTCGATCTCGGCAATTTCAGCAATCTCTTTAAGTATGCTATCTAGCTTTTATCTAAATAAGATAGTAAGAAAATATAGTATTGATGATAGAAGGCTTTCATTCTCTCTCTCTCTCTCTCTCTCTCTTTCTTTCAGAATTTGACCTTTAAGCTATATCTATTTAAATTTTAACACGAATTCGACTTTCTCTATTTTAGATATCCTTACGAACTCTGGAATAAGTGACGGACAACTACTTAAACCGCTGTACGCCTCCATATATTATTATCTTTATGGGCTTTTGGAGGATATTGTTGTTCAAGTTGATCCAATGAAGCTTTAAGAGGGGGGGGGAGAAAATAAAGTGTTTAACAAATTGTATACATTTCACGTTTGCTATAAATGCCGACTACGATCCAACTCAGTTGTATGCATCAACAGGCCTGCACAGCACACAACAGATCACTAAACCATTCTTTGCCGAATATAAACATTTAAAAGATTACATAGCTTTTAAATTCATTCCACAGTTTCGAAATGTCCTATAGATGGCGTATTAAAACGTTTCTGTTATTCTGTTCGCAAAAAAAGGGGGGAAAAATCCTTTTATAGATCTTCGCATTCGGTCTTAGATATTTCCATAAAAACTATTTGGAATATAAGAAGCAGCTTATTACAAAGATAACGTGCATTCTTCTCTAGTTGCTTTTTATGATCGGTGATTATTCTAGAAAAGGTGTCTAGAGAAACTACTGGCCAGATGGAATGTACAGACCTGTATTGCTGAGCTAAACAAACTGCTGTTCATAAACGAACTATGAAAGAACTACTAATCTGGAAGAAATACTCCGAAAGAACTATGACAAAATTATGAGCCCTTACGTCTAAAACTGTGAATGTACTACATGTTGTATTATGCCTTTACAATCTATAAGAAACAAAGCTGAAAGTGTTGGTAAGCCAGTTAAGATATGCTGTTCAAATAAATACCTACGCTTTCTCGTGTTTTCTGTTTACAACAAACAGCAAAATGAATGATGTTTGTAGCTGTTTAGCGATAATGGGATCTGGATATGAATTTGTATGAAGCGAGTGATGATTGTCATGTTCAAAAGGAAATTGTTGGAGCATATTATATGTGTCGAGATTATATCTATTTTTTTTTTTATTTGAAACAGCCGTGCATCAATATTCAATATTTATTGTATGATAAACACAAACACACAGAAAGCAGAAGGAGAAAATAATCACTCCAACCTTCTGTTTAACAAAAGCCCCGAATTTCAGACCATTTACTTTTTCCTGCGTTCGAGTTCCGAGTAATCCTTCGAGAGATGCTGTTACTTCCTGCAGATTACGCAGTATCTCTTTTCCCGGCACGTAATTCAATAGGAAACACTTTATCGTGTTACTTCCCACATTCGTGGATGAAATTGTCGAGTCCATTAAAGAATCCCGCGAACGAATATACACCCATTCTGCTTATTTGTTAACCTTCGTTGTCAACACTTAGGGTGGTTATTAACTTCGTAGATAGTTTCGAGGACGGAACACCGGAAAGGAATTTTGACATCCGGGGCACTTGAGAGGTAAGCAAAAAAAAAAGTCAATCCAAATAAAAACCGAGAATCACAAACCTCAATTTTTGCAATTTTGATTTTTAAATAAATAAAGAAATAGAAGATTAGTTGTTGTTTTATCGCAAACAGCTCATCAGTTGTCTAGTTTAATTTCTATCGGATTGCATGTATGTATTGTGCCAATACATCAGCATATCAACATCCATATCAACAATGAACAAACTTATCGAGAATGTTAGATATAATTATTGTTCGTTGAATTAACAAACCAAAACAGTGCACGAGCGCATGTAAAGCTGTAGTAATAGTAATGTTGCTTAGTCATGAGTATTGTGATGTACGTTCCCTCAGGAGAATATTCCAACTGATTTAAACGAAGAATTTGAGTCTAAGTCAAACAGCGCATGCGTGTTTCTGTGGTGACTTGCATGACGTCTGCAAAATCAGTTGCCGAGACTGCATTTTAAAAAGGGATTGAAATGGAACCAAAAATATAAAATGGGTTAACATAATAAATAATAAGATAAACAGCCTGGAGATCGTGCTGTATATGCCTAAATGGTTTCCAAATTGAACTTTATTAAGTGATAATAATAAATACATTAAATAATTATTAACAGCTAATAACATTACTTTGTTTTGTATGGAAGTTTTTAATATCTTTGGATACGACTACTTTATATAAAAGGAATACGTTTGCAAATACAGATAACATTTATTTGAATTTATTTCCAAACAAAGTATGACGTATTTATACAATGCTTTATTTTAATTTTTTTTTAATGAGTTTGAATGAGCTAATATTTAAACTAAGTAATGAAACTGATTAGGTCGTGTAAAAACAATTATGGCTTTCATTTGAAATTTTGTATTGCTTTAAACTGGATTTAGGTTCCATTTTATTGCTTTTAAGAAACTGGACAAATCGATTAAATTTACTGGTTTTTTCTTCTTAATAATGAATACACTAAGATGATGGAGACATAAAAATTTAGTTTCTTTTATATCGAAGAGCTGTATTAATAAATAAATATATTTCTTCTTCTTCTTCCCTTCAGGTATTAGGCCTAGTGGCCTATTACGGAACTATCTTTACCCGTTCTAAGTCATACCCGTCCCGAGGATAGGGTGGCTAGCCCTATGCTTCCAGGTATAGGGCTATGGCTGTAGCTGCGTGTGTTCACTGGGCCGGTTTGCCAGCTTGCGGCAGGAAAAACCCCAGATAAACTGGGGGAGAAAAATCCTGCTATCTACGCCCAAGACCGGCTAACTTGGCTATGACTGAGGAAGATCCGTCAGCTCCTCACGTCAGCGATGGGGATCGAACCCAGGATACTCCTTTTCCAGACATATGGTTGCGAAGCGCACAGCCATTAACCTAACCGTCGGACTAAATACAGTATATATCTATTAGGTTTTTAACTTCAATAAGATTTAAATTATCTTAAGAAATAAATTAAATTAAAATAATGGAAGCAGTAGAAAGGTGATTAAAATAATCTAATGATCGTAATGACAGATTTTGAAGGAAAAAAAAAAAAAACAGCTGTGGAGAGGGTGGTGAGGAACCGAAAATCGAATCATTATCTTTTGAACAGAAGCAATAGAATGTGTGTTTTTTTTATTATTAATCAAATAATGAATTATGATTTGATTACGATAATCTGTTAATTAAACATAGGTTCCAATGTTTTCACCCAGTCTTCGATTAGACAGGCTTTCCACTTTTTTTAAAAAAATTACATGAAAATGGAAGCAGCTGAACGAATGAGCCAGTGAATGGAGATCGATCCATCATCCTACTTAGACTGTAATACCAGATTTTGTTTCCATGTTAACTCATAGTATTCTCACCTTAATTTGACCATACCTACCCATTTATGTCCATGTATATGAACAATGTTCCAACAACAGATTTGAACCATAAAATTCCCATTCGGAGAGCTTTTGCCACAAAATATCTGATACACAAACTATAAAAAAGCTGTGTAAACATTCTAAGCAACATATAATGTATGCATTTCAGTCGCAACCAGTTCTCAAAGAGAGTGAACGTTCTATTTGATCGCAATAAAACGAGAGAAGTATGTTTACATAAGCGCAGTTAGATCCAAAGTGGAGCAATCATTAGTCTGTTTGATATTTGGTCAGAGACAGAAACACACACACACACACACACACACACACACACACACACACACACACACACACACACACACACACACACACAGAATAACGTTCCGTATATGAAGTTGCTAAAACTTCAATACACGTACGTGTATGCTTGTATATTTTTCATTATTTTATTGTTCTGTTGAGAGTATTATGGATCTCCTTCCAAAGTGAGTTTGAACAGAGAGAACATAAAAATATTCGAGTAAAGCTAATAACACATGACCAAAGTGTTCAAGATCGTTCCATGGTTGATTTTAAGTCAGCTTACTGACGAAAGATAACTTAATATGAAAAAGTGTTCTATTATTAATCTACCAGTTTATCTTAACATTTTGCATTCTTTTTCTGTTAATTATCACACATTCTGCGTCCGTAAGGCATGCAATAATACGATTGTATATAATTTAACTTCAAGTATCTGCAGCTTATCGTTCATCAGTCGGAGATTTCATCGTTGACGATTTGAGTGTCAGGTCACAGAATTGGGGTTGAATATTTCGAATTAAGAAAGAAACAAGTAAGCCTAGGAGGCCACTCGATGCATCATATCTGATAAATTGTATGCGTTCTTCTGACTACTTGAACTGTTGTGTGGAATAAAAAATTTCTTGTAGGAATAATCTCAGTATGAAACTCTCCTTTAGTTAGAAAAACCTTTATAAAGACTGTTCGTCTACTTCACGGGATTTGAACCCAGGTCTTCCAGCGAAGGAAATAATCGTTAACTTAGAGAAGCGCAAAAGTCAACACTGGAGCATGCAGCGGTTATCACAGAAGGCTACAATCGATACATTGTAGAATGTGAGTAGAATATAACTATTGGCATAATAATTTAGTTCACGTATATGTATATGATGATTACATATGAATATTTTACAGATATAAAATACGAATATTATTTAGTAAACATTTGTTTTTCCATATCACTTATATGTGAACTAGTATTAACTCTTACTATTATAACCTAGGTCAGTCAATTAAATAAATTACTATTCATTTGCGATATTATCTTGAAGGAGACGCCTTTAAGATAATATTGTTATTCGATTTTGAGGAAAAGTTTCAAATGTTTATTAATATATATGTAATCAGAAATCAGGGACTTCCCGAGGTCGATTGGATAAGTCTGTTTCAAGTTAGTTCATTTTTTGACCGTATATAATCATCGTCATCGTTTATTCATTTATGAGGCAAATATATATAGAAATATTCATAACAAAAAACTCATTAAGATAAAGTCTATTTGATGAAAGTGAGCCCAGTTGCTCCGTTTTGGGTCAAATTGTAAAACCTAATATAGACGCCAGCATGTGGACCAAAGACCATAAGCTGGTTCTCCAAAAGATTTTTGACCAAATATTTATCCGATAATATAATTCCCCAGCTTCCATGTAAAAAGAATTTAAAATGATCAATTCATTAAAAAAATCTATCTAATTCAGTTAGATGAAATAATTGTTTTAAAAATTGATGGAAAAAAAATACCCAAAAGGATACTTCCTTAATATTCTCAGAATAGATGCAACTACTTTCTTTTGTTAATTTGAGAATTATTTAATTATATAAACGAGTACGTTTATTATCATGCAATCAACGACATGGATTTACAAAGTCATAAAAGTTTAAAGTGAAACAATCGCTTATTAAATGACGATTTTGAACTATCAAAAATTCGCAGTGTAATCCCGAATTATAAAAACTGCTTTTTATTGTACAATAATACATCGAGTGAGTACGTTTTATTTATTTTTTTATATCTTAGTATTAACTGTTTCGTTTGCGATTAGGCTACATACTTTGTTAGGCACACGTACTAAGTGGAATCTATCCGTAATTTTTCTGTTTTAGATCTTCACATAGAACGTTATCAATGCTGCATTTGTATTTCAATTTTTTTATAAACACAATTATATTAATATGGTTTCGACCTGTTTATGAGTTATGTATTGTATACTTTACCATTAAACAATACTGAATTATCATTTAACTATACTGAATCGGTCAAGTATTCTGAATTAAAATTAATTCAATATGACGGTAAAATATTTAAAAATATAAAAAAATATTTCAAAAATATAAAAAATAATAAAATTTTAGAACACGGTAATTCTTTTACATATTATAAAATTGCTAAAAATAACAGACTAAAAAGTTTATAATGCATCGGGAATATCAACAGTACTTTTAAGTTAAAGTTCGATAAAACAAAAAGATAACCAAAGGTTAATAGCAGCGTATGAAATTCATGACAAAAAGCAAAATATACCTTATTTGATGTAAAAGGAATGAAGCAATAACAAAAGAATTAAATTAAAATAAACGCATTGGGAGACGGAGCATATTAAAAGAATGCAAATGGAAAGTAAATACCATATCAACTATTCGTGGGGAAAAAAAAAGAAAAGTCCAAGATGGTCGCCCATTGAAGAAACACCAATGGCTTTTGAAGCGAGCAGCCATTTCAAGCCTAAGTCTTTGAAACAGACGATAAAACAATATCAAGAAATACAAATTATTGATGTTAATACACCAGTGAACACAGCAAGATAGGACAAGACACGCGTATGTAGAGGTCACTTTTCTTTGTAAGACGCATTTTTGGAGCCTAAAAGTGGCTTTTAGGCTCACTCCAAAACTCACTCACACCTAGACTCCAAAGTGAACTAAGCTCCTAGGCTCACTAGCGACAATATCGCTAGTGCCTAGTGAGCTTTGGTTGGAGGTTCGATTCCTTTTGTATTATGAGACAAACCTCTCTGAAGGTGAATTAACTGATGTCATGACTGCATAGCAAGTTTTTTCTCGAAATTTCGTATTTTCGATTTTGCAAACCAGTCAGAGGGGTTTGGTGTGCAGTGACTCTAATATCCTCCCCCTTTCACTTCATTCTTACGCTGATTTCTGATCTGAGAATTATTCGAAACATCCCTCCATTAATATTATCAACTTTTGTTTACATGTTAATTAATGTCGTGCATTTGCTTTCTAAACTCCCAGATTATAATTTGTTCAATTATAATCTGTATTCCCTTCTGAGTGATGAAGCACAGTCGCCTATGCTGCATTCAGAATTCACTATTCTGTATTTATTTAATATAACACGTGTGCGTTTAAAGATCACATGATTTTTAGCTCCAAAATTTAGGACTTTTCTCGTCATCCTGAACCTAACATTAGTTACCACGTAAGAATTCTACGCTGCTTAAAGGAAGAACGAAATTTGGTGGTTCATTCTTACAAACACTGCCCCTCCTTAAATTACGACTACTCTTAGTCTAAGCCGGTGCTGAAAAAGAAAAAAAATAATAAACGCGAATGGCTTCCTTTAACATTTATATGCGTTGCTGCCACCAGAGGTATATATTAATACCGAGACCAGACGGCGATCTTCCTCATCCCGGTAACAGATTAAAATCGAACTACTATCCATTAAGTTACATTAATATCGAACTGCTATCCATTACCCTACTCAAGAAGGTGACAATTATATTCTTCATTATTTTTACCGAGGGGCAAAGCATCGAACAAGTCTGCAGAAACAACTGAATTATCATTGTATTTAATTAGCAGGTGAAGTCGCACCTTCTTCAGACACTACCTCACTAACGCCCCTCAGGAGAAAGGAACTAAAACAGGGGGATCATTTATGTAATTAACCCCCTAAGGGTGAGGAATTTGTTAATTCCCCACACAAATCATTTGTCAAGGAATGCGGCTTGTTTCCAAACTGCTTATCCAGACTGCTTTTATGATGGCGATGATTAAAGTGCGCGTGCAATATAAACAGTGACCTAAAAATTAGCAAGAACATAATGTGCCACCAAAACTGCCGTCTTTATTCGCTACATCAAATGTTTTGTTAGGCGCTATGGTTTGCATCGTTAAACATAGTTTGACTTTGGCCCATCTGTTGGGCCGCTCTAGCTTAGGGCATTGCAGTCGTCGGTCTCTCTCTCTCTTACACACACACACACACACACACACACACACACACACACACGCATAAACGTACGATTCTCTCATTAAATAATTCGGTGTAGACAACTATCTCACGAAAACCACGAAGACCCTAAGTTTATGAAAAGACTACTTAAGAAATGACAGGGGAATATAAGAAAGTGCAGATATTCCTTTACCACCTGTTGACTAACAATCAATCATTTATATAAGTCTTCTACAACTAAATTGCCGTTTTTATTATACTGTAAAAAAATAGTGATCATCTCAACCCAGACGATTGCTTTCTAGGATTTTAAATTTTATTCGAATGGACAATTTTGCTATGGAATTCATCAGAAGATCCTTATACCTGAATTTAGATACATCCCGAAGTCCAAGTTGTGGTACTTGGCTCACTCTAATAAGAATGCTTGTCACGTTAAAACAAAAAAGCAAAAAATTTCATAAATAATTTTATGAAATAAAATTGTGAAATACATATACTGTGTGTGTGTGTGTATATATATATATATTTAATGTATATGTCAGTTTTAATGACTGACTCATGCTACAATATCGAAAAACAGTAATAATCATGGAAGAATAAATCATTTGCACCAACAGTTAGCTTAAAAAAACAGGAAATATTAAAACAATTATTTTCAAGTACGTGGCATGCGTCAGAATTGAACTGGTAGTCTACGGTAAGTTACATCCTTTGGCTAATTTATCTCATTGTTTTTTTTTTTCAGCATCGTAAATAGCGATACGCTGTTTTGAACAGTGACTAATAACATACAAATCATGTTGTACTCGGCTGGTGACACCCATTCCTCCATGATCAACATATGAACCATCCCTTCTCTATAGAAATAGTTATCGTGTATTTAGTATCCCGCAACGCTTAAATTCCGTACGAATTTAATTCACTTGCATTAGACATGGGGCGTTGTAATTACATGACACCTTCAATACGATAAACTGATGAATCATGTTCATCACATATCAACAATTAAAAAAAAAATCCATGTTTATAAATTATATCGAACAATGTAGATACCTGATAATGTATTTTAGCTTAACGATTCACACTAAACAACCTCTAAAGAGCAATAAGAAATTCCCATCCATCTTTTAGAGAAAGAATTACATGCGAAATAAGAACTACAATTCGGAACATTGTACTTCCGAATTGTAGTTCTTATTTCGAACTACAATTCGGAACTATCTATCGGGTAGTTCCTTTATAAGTAGATTAATGTTGTTTTATTTATTACACGATTTATCTTCTTTATTGTAAACAAAACAACAGTAATATAGCTACGTAAATCTAATGTTATGCTAAAAGTCATTATAACAATTAATGTCATTTATATCACATAGGTCATTCGCTTATTTCGAAAACATTCATTTACTCATCTTTTAAAGAGAAAAAAAACTGTGTACATAATACTTGAGGCTTTTGACACAGCCGTTGTCAACGCACGATGAGAGTTCACATTGCTCAACTTCAACAGAGCTTTTGAACTTGGCATTTGTTATATGCTATTATTTGAACGTCCACGTTGTCATATGTAAAGACATCATTGCGTACTGTCACCTCTTCAAGTTTCGACAGTATTTATTTCGTTCATCTATCATGTAGGGCTATTTTAAAGTGACAGCAAGGTGTTAATATCGTTGATATTTAGTTTGACACAACATTATAAATTTATAATAACGTCCCGAATGTATAGTTAGTACTGATAAGAAATACAATAAATGGCTGAATCCCAATAGTTAGGCATTCTTTAGGCTTAGTTAGTTAGGCATAGTTAATACAGGTATCCCTCGATGTTACCGCCTATATCAAAATCGCGTTAATCAAATCTAATAATCAATGGTAAAAATTACAATTCGTCCATGATCGAGTACTGTATTAATAATTCGTTTTATATGGTACTCTTTTAGGAAAGATAAAAAATGAATGCAAAGTAAATGTTTAATAAATGCTTGTACCTACATTAGTTACTGCAATTGTTTTATCAAAAGAAGTTATCAAGAGTCGTTTGAACAGTTTTAGTTTTTTTCTTATCGGCATAAATTCTACGATAACAAGCAAAATGACTCTCCAGACCTCCATTATTGAACAAAGAATAAAAAACAACAACTAAACCATACTATTCTGACATCGGAGGTCGCGGTATCTCTCAGATACAATTTACTGTCAAATATCACAAACCTTTACATAAAACGTGTTAAACCAAACTGACAGCAAAAAAAAAAAAAAAAAACAGTGCGGAATATCAGTCGTAACATATGAATGCACAGCTACTCATGACCTCCAAGCTATACCCTGAATTGTGTAAGAATATTTATATTAAACATTTTGCATGTATCTGTCAGATCAGCTGCGAGCTCCGCAGGGTTAAAGGCGCGTTAATCAAAATTTTTGCGCGTATATCAAGGGATTGCCGCAATTAATTTGGCCGCGTTAATCAAATCCCGCGTTAAGTAAAACCGCTTTAAGCAAGGGATACCTGTACTTTTCACTGAATGATATTTAAGTGACATCGGAACATTATCCTTAATTAGAAAACATTCACATGCAGTCTATCTTGGATATTTTCTGATCATGGGACTCCCTTATATTCTGCATCATGTCTTTTATTTTTCGCATCAAAAATTATGCAATCATAAACGATAGCATACTTAATCGTTGTTTTATATGCAGTAACTCTTTAGCAATTACAATTTGTCGTTTTATATTTGGTTTCAATTTTTTAAATTTTTATTCCAGAGTAATTATATGTCTACTTCAACCAGCATATTATTTAATTTAGATCTAGTATAATCATTTTAATTTTCTTTAAAAAAATTAAAAAATACAAATGAAAGTGGCGAATCTAACCATAGCTCATCGGACGAAGGATGCCTACGGATACTTGAATGTATTTATTTAAAACAAAAAAAAAAAACAAAAAAAAAATTCGGAAACACGGTAATGCATGCATTTCTCTGACTACTTTATGGAAGTAAAAATCTAACTACCTCCCCCCCCCCCCACACACACACCGCTAACTTATTCTTGATTGAAGAGGCTAAGAAAACTTCTAAGTTTGTCAGATTTCTTCAACTACACAAGCCTGCTAATTTACCAAAAAGTCGTTTTTTTTTAAGTGAATTGGCTTCTCAAAAATTTCACTGAAACAGAGCATGACTGGTTGGAAAATTTCCTGAAAATTATGTAAAACCATCCACCATTGGGTGTCCATATCAGACACCTTGAATACCAAAAACATCGAAGGCATCCATGTAGAAGGATTATCTCTATTGAATTCTTGACACCGACGATATCTCCTTTAATATCTGATGAGTAAATTTTCTGATCCACTAACACCCCCTTTATGATTGCGTAGTCTATCTTTTTTGCGTTTTGCGTTAAAAGATCGTATCGTAATAAAGTCCCCAACAAATCCATCGTCTTTCAGCTTTCTGTCAAGAGAAAATCACCCTTGTTAACTATGGTAGGCAGCTGTCTCAATTTCCGGCATTATCATTCTCTCTCTCTCTCTCTTTGACTCGTCCTTATAATGCATACCAGTCTCCTGATGATATGGAAGAAGGGAAAAAAAGTCATTTAGAAAAATTGCTTTATAATTAACATGGTCATGTTTGTTGTAGAAGCGGAGGGGGAAAAAAATGGTCATTCATCATTCCAAACAGCTCCGATGTTGAGAACACTTACAATTATGCATTCAAATAAAAGAGATGTCTGTCTCTGAAGCTAATGACAGTTTTTAATGTATTCATCTACCGGAAGAGGGGGACACTGAGCGCTCAAGGCGATCTTGTCCATACTTTAATTCTTTTCGTCAGATCAACATGGTGCGAAATAGATCTGTAACCACCCTTAATATGTTTGTGTGGATCCCAAAAGTGGGAGGGACTTAAGGGGGAGCCCGGATATGTCTCTTCATTATTCAGATTATGTAATCAGAGTTCTGCACGATTTAGGCTCCCAAGTTTGTATTACAAGGACAGAAAAAAAAAATGGATAGAAGTTGGTAGTTTTTATTTGATAAAAAATATTTAAAAAAAAACGTGTATATTCAGTTGGTTAATTGATATTCCGATAAGATGAACTTGACAATGCTAAATGTAAATTATCAATTGTGGAGTTGTACGGCAATTGATTCATCCATCTTCTGTGGTTAAGACCGCTCTGTCTGACAGCAACATCACTTTAAGAAACATCTGCCTTTACAAACAACTTAGATATGAAGTCAAATTTCATTTTAATGTTTTCATCGAGGGTATACATTGATAAATCACGATGAATCGCGTTTATCGGATTGAACAGATTTCCAATGCTGCTTAAGTTACTGGCGATAATAATAAGTACGTGTCTTTCTTTTACGATGTGTATTTTAAGCCAGTCCGTCACAGAAACTGGATGCTAAGCGATATTTCTTCTAAGGAATTATGTACATGATTTGAAAAGAGTTATTTTTGAAAGTTGTTCGCTTAACCCACTACCTGTGTTATGATAGATCGGAGGCAAAGCTAATTCACTGACTTGGAAAGAATAATAACAGCTCACTTTTCAATAAGTTAATTGAGTGATAGATTAAAAGGAACAGAAACAACTGGCTGAAGTCTATCTGTCCTTAGGTGCTTAATAATTTTTCGTAGCCGGTGTGAGACTCACTGAAAACCTAAAGTAGTCTTAAAACACGCCATGTTTCGTGGAACTGTATTTAAATTCTGAACTCTCTGAAGATCGGTATTGAGTTTTCTTTGAACTTCTGGCATGTTAAAGATTATCACTAAAACTAGAAATATTTCGAAAGCGGCTTGTTTGATGGAAAGAAGTTCGTTGTGCTTTTTTTTCTCTTTTTTTTTTTTGTTAATCGAAAGCCAGTTATTCATTTAAGCAATGATAACCTATTTTTTCTTTAAATGTGCGCCTGTCACTCTCAAAAACAGACAAACAAGAGAACACACACACGTGTATTCTAAAACACATACAGAGATTCGGATGTTGCCTTAGAGTTTATCTACTTCCATTCAGAGAGGATTTGCTTGCATTTGACTTATCGATGACCTGCAAACTCCAAAAGCATCCTAAGAAATCTTAATATAATGAGATGTTTTTTTTATGTATTTTTCAGTAAGACTTATAAAGCCAAAGTTAACAGTAGAAATATTCTACCCCAGACTTCGACTAACTCCAGACAGAACGGTAGCAAACATAACCGCTCTTACAGCGCTAGTTAAAAAAAAAAAAAAAAATCAATTGTATATTCATTTATAGCTGAAAATCTCTATCAGCGTAAATGTATGAATGATACTTGGTGATTCTGTGTTGCAAAGCAAATTGGAAAAAAGGAAGAGAGAGAGAGAGAGAGAGAGAGAGCAACATCTCACATTTATCCAATATACAGCTGTTGGTTGGATTAGGGCCGTAGCAATTAATATATTAACTCTCTATGCATTAATCTCCAGTGTATTAACTGTGTTAATTGAGTGTGTTTTGAACAAATTTGCCTGTTTTGAAAATGAACAATCCGACTTTCTGGAAGGAAAACCTTATCACCCCATCCCCCCTATGATACTGGCTAACTTATATTCATTTG
This sequence comes from Typopeltis vanoorti, assembly GCF_054136105.1. Classification (NCBI taxonomy): domain Eukaryota; kingdom Metazoa; phylum Arthropoda; class Arachnida; order Uropygi; family Thelyphonidae; genus Typopeltis; species Typopeltis vanoorti. The sequence continues at coordinate 86,926,208 of NC_143549.1, forward strand.
CAAAACTAATAATAATTGGTAAAAATAGCATAGAAGTATTGAAGAAAAGAGCCTAAAAAAGCTTAACTTTGCCATAAAACTATTAAAAGAAAGGATAAAAACATCTAGTATTGTTTTATAGCTAAATAACAAAACAATGTAAAGGACTCAAGTAAAGTTCTTTTGAATTAGCTCATTACTTAAAATTATTGAAGGTTGCATTCTCGTAAACTATCGGTCAATTTCGAAATATTTTTTTTTTTTAAGTTTTAAGAGGTAAACATTCTTTTGCTGTTTGGTTAAAAACGATTGGAATATTTATTATCCCTTACGTTAAAAATGGATGCAGATATGGTTGCAATCTATTTGCGCGTCTGCACACTCGTGATATCTACATGGTTCAATCTTCAGTCTATTGTTTAGTAAGGGTCCTAGCCTGATGCATTATGGAGTGAGGGATCGAAATGTCATTTAAGCAATGGTTAGAATTTATGGCGAATTTGAAAATTTCTTTTGTGTTTCGACAAATAAAAATATCATCTATAATTGTATTGTAAACATAAACGTCAAACCTAACTGATCGACCGTATTGTATAAATGACGTCGTCATCCACCATGACTTAGGATTATTCACTATCCTTTTCTATATAGCTAAGAGATAAGCATCCAGTAATGCTAATTCTAGCCCAATCAGATGAGTGATGCTTTTTTTTTGTTTAGAAATCCCGACTTAGTACGATAACTGCATTCATAAGGAGACTTTCAAATATAAGCGCGTTATCTGGTTTCAGATGGCAGTGACGTAATTTTTTTATCTTAGAAATACATGTTTTTACTCTCAAGTAACAGATAAACAGGCCTAAGAACACATAGAACTGACAGATGTAAATATATTCGCTGCATGGCTTTAATTCCTCGACGTAATCCACAACAATGATGGTAGTTCTTAAGTGCAACAATAAAACGACTTCGTTTGCTTAGTTCAGTGCTCAATTAACAATGAACTATAGAAGCGACATCTACTGCTATTTTTAAATATCAGTTGGTGTTCTTGCAGTAATGCTCTTTTATTTTATAACTATTCCCGGGAAAGATTCCATGAGACTACAAAGTACTGCTCTTTGTAACTAATTTAGTTATTTTCAACTTGCCGTTTGAAGAGCAATGTACGATATAGACTTATCCCTAAGAGACGGAGAACGTGTGTTTGACTGATGGGGCATGACTGGTTGCAGAAATTGTTTCGAAGACATCCGTTCTAGTCATAAAAAAACACCCAATAGATTACTGTAAATGAAAGGGAAGATGAATCATTCTTAACATGGGGAGGAATAGCAAACACCCAACAAACGTTTTCTTAACTATGTAACTAGATTCCATTTCCGTTATAGTAGGAGCGGAACTTGTATAAGCAATGTCCAACTGGAGGTTAGCCCTACGGAGTTTTCGAGATTCTCCCTTCTTGGTATCTCGGGCGTTTCACTCTGCATAATACGCCAACAGAATACATTCAATTTACAGACATGCTAAACCGGTGTCATAACTAAGTTTCCTTGAAGTAATTTAAATAACCAATCAAACTATATCGTTAATGCTATCAGCGACGATGTGTAAAAAGATACTAAATAAATACCCACTTCACCTATTTTAAGCATCGGTGACGAAACTGAACGATCTGACCTGCAATGTAACTAAATCTAAATAGGAAGTTATAGACTAAATGCTGGGAATGTCTATAGACTCATTTTGCTTCAAATTAAGTGGATTTGTCATAAGTTCAAACACTTCCATTAAGATTTTCAACTTTAAACTTAGCTGTACAATGATTCTTCCTTTCCTTTTTTTCTGTTACTGCTTGGATTATTGTCGTATTGAGCCATCAGGCTTTCCCACTCAATATTCTGCCAAAACCTATGAGTCTTAGTGGACATTGTGCAAAGGCATCACAACTTATTAAGGCTGTGGGATTCTGAGACATTTGTCTGTGACAATAACAGACACAACAACAACAAAACATCTTAGGCGCACAGTCTTCAGATGAAAAGAGGACAGCAAAGAAGTTTTGTAAAACGTTATTGACGAGTTTTTGGTTTTATTTCTTCAGTAAGAATAAGAATCCTTTTAAGTTTTTCAGCGATATTTTTTGAAACGTACCATTGAAAGGTACTTAAACCAATTCCGAGTATAGCGTTATATATGACTTACTATTCAACATTTTATATATATAAATACATGCTAATCGTATCGGAATATAAGACACAGTGCGTTGTCGACATGTTTAATGTAGCCTATACATATTTCCATATATTAAAAATACTCATAAAGAAAGAAATTAACAAGTACTACCGGAGGGAGTGGCACTCCTGCTTATGGACCGGGTCTGAGCCCTGAAGTGGTTAAGTTGGTCCCTTTACGACTCTGTCATGACTGTGGTTAGCTGTTCCCTAAAATGTTTTAGCAACCAATTGGGAGGCTTCAACGCACTCTGTCTGCTTTCCGATGGCCAACTGTAATAGTGTGTCATGGGCTGGTATTCTCCTGCAGCCACAAATAGCACATAAACCCCTCCAGAACGTTGTTCAATGCGTTACCGATTTCTACATTATACCGAAGCATCAAGGGCGTTTCACCTTGCTCGCTAGGGTATCTTGGTAACTATGGCAACGATAACAACAATCCCTACTAAATGCTTTCCCAACGTGAGGCAAAGTTTATGAATAAGTCAACGGTGTCATATTGCAGTCAGGTAGAATAATAACCGCTAGATGATGTCATCACGTTTCCCGTGGCTTTTCTCCTCCCTACAACAACAGTCGAAGAATCCCTACAGTGTCGAAACAGATGTTCGGCTAGAAGTGAATAAAATATCCATTTGTTCTTAAATAAAATATAGATAGGATAACTTTGCAAGCAGTATTGATATTGTGCGTGTGTTGGGTTAACAAACACGTGCCAAGTGATGGGGCTTTAGTTACTTTACCCTTCTCCAGTCTCGCCTTTTAACCATTTAGAAAGTTCATAAGTGATTAAGCTCAAATATAATCGAGAAAATATGACATTGTATACGTATAAGGATTTCCTATGAATCCTTATACGTGGATTGTTACATGTTTTAGCTTGACAACCTTTGTAAATCGGTGAAACCGATCACCTGGTTTGTAAGAGGCAGATTGGCATTTTTATTTGGTTTATGGAGTATGCTTTTCTTTCTCGTTGAAAGGAACAATCATTAAATGTATGAAATAGTCAGCAACGTAACAAGTATATTATCAATGGATATTTTTATCTGAATTGATACGCTGTTTAAAATTTTTAAATAATTATAAAAATCTTAAAGCCCTACGTCATATTTTAAATACCGATTCCATTTAGAATTGTCATCTCATTTGATAACTGACAGTTTGAATTTTTATCTTCTACAACGCATATCTATTCTGTTTAGTCCTGTTCTGTGATTCCAACTATCCCTTGGCGATCTCTTCAAAAACGCCTACAAAATTTGTCCTTGCTTTGTTTGGGGAACCAGAAATTCCTGTCCATTCTTATAAACCCGAAATGGATCCTTACAAGTTTTCCTTGGGGGTGTAGCACACAAAAGAAAAATTGACGAAATACATTAAGATAATGATATTTTGATAACAATGGCTCTTGGGATGATTTATGTTAGAAACAAAATAATAACCGACGATGCCGCAAACTGCAATTCTACTGGGAGGAAGAGGTTGAAACTAATGATTCTAAATATTTACGCCGAATACATTTAACAACAAACATTTGTTTAAATCTGTGTTTTCCAGGTTGCGGTCATTACATACATATTTTTTTTTTAAATATGTATTTAGCATATTTACGTATATCAGATGAGTAGACAGCAAGAAGGATGATTGCATCGACTAGGAAAACTGTGGTTTACAACAACCGGATATGCTCAAATATAATAATAGAATGAAGCTGTATGTTCAGTATCTACTGAAACACGGAATAGGTGTATTAAAACTGATTGAATAGATAAGTTTACATTTAAAAATGGTCGAGGTCAGTTGAAATAAATAATTAAAAAATATATATATTTGGTAGTTTTGTGATTCATTAAATACTAAAAATCAGGACCTGTTTTGCCAAGAAATGGAATTAAAATAAAATCGAAACATAATTTGCAGGATAATATCCTTTCCAATAGCCGATAATTGCTATTTTTTTCAACTTCTGTTTAACCCCTATTGTTTATCATTCCTTAAAACGATGAGTACTCCAACATTGGCCAAGATTTGGCCACCACCCGAAAATTCTCTATTTCAGCCACCTGCCTCTTTTTTTTTTTTTTTTTTTTTTGCCACCGTTTGTCTGCGACTAAGCTTCAGGCAACGGCCCAGCAGGGATCAAACTGATAATTAAACATCATCACCAACCTTCCCTGGATTATATGGTTGCTGGTTTAATTCCTGTCTTCCTCGAGGGGAGGTTATCAGTAGGTAGTTCAACGCACAACAATAAGCCTAGAAATTGCTTAAGTACCTCTGTATTTTCGTTTAGCAAAACTACGGTGTTTACAACCATCTAAGTGAGACATTTAACAACATTGTTTCTTCCGCAATCTTTTTTTTTTTTTTTTTTCAGAGTGTTTTTAGGAGCGTATTTGTTTTCCTTTCTTTAGGAAGAATAAATTGCTCCAAGTAGTTCTTTAAATTAAGCTAATGCCAAGGAAAACACTAACGCAAGACTTCATAATTGATTGCGTAGCTTAGAATTCATTCTTCTTGACATTTACAATACCCGTATGTGATTCAGGAACATTTATTAATCCAACGAGGGTTGGTCCCTTATGATTAGGTTGATATACGTAAAGGTTTTATTAGCTGCTTGTTAAAACGAAACAGCAAAATTGCCCGGATGTTGTACCTCTGCATCTGAAAATGTATTTCAAGTGCTTATGAAGTGTACGAACTTTTTTGCGTAAATAGTTATTGATGACTCGAATGAAGTGACTTTGTTTTTTAAAAAGTGTCATAAAACAGTAAATGGTTGTAGCATTTCCATGAGGAGGAGACTTTTTTTTTTTTTCGTGGGTTGAAGATTCATTTGATTTATGAAGCTTTTATCATAAGTAAAAGCCATGTGACAACTGTCATTGTTCGAAAAAAAATAAAATAAAATAAATTCCCTTCAGAATTATAATATGTTAGAGCAGTGCGTAGTATGGAATCTGTAACAGGGTTTCATTATTGAAATCAACAACAAAAATGGTCGTTATTCTATAACTGCAACAGTTGTATTGTTGAAATTAACAATTAAAAAAATACTCTTAATGCTATAACTGTATCAGTTTCATTGCTGAAATCAACAATGATATATGCGCATGCTCGTTGTGATATATCTGTAACAGTTTCTTTGTTGAACTCAACAATGTTCATTATCACTCTGCTGAAATTGCAGTTATGGATAAGGACAAAAATCTGAAAGCTTAATTAACTTCTCAAACTAAGGTCGCTAGTCTCTTTTAAACTATCTTAAAACTTGTTAGAACTTATACTAAATATTAATTTAACTTAGCTAATAGAGAATAACATTTTCCCCTTTAAATATGTATTATTTACCGTGATTAATACTTTTTAATTAAATAAACAATTATTTATATTAGTCACTCGCGATCCATGGTAGGAGAGCGAAAAGTATATATTTTAAGGGATCTGAGGTATCATAAAGTCTGAGAATTTGCTTTTAATCAGTTATCTGGATGAAATTTAATACTTTTATTATGAAACAAGAATGTAAGTTTTTAACTTCATTCTTTTAATTCTCGTCCATGTTTCATCTATGTTTTGAAAATTGAATGATTTTGAGCATAAAAAAAATATTTTTTCAGTTTAGCTAATAACTGAGGACGCATAAATTCGGAAATTTTGAAGAAGAAATATCACTTCTATATTGCAAACGATAACTAGTCAGAATTCGAAAAAAAAATCATTCAAAATAGAGTAATAAATGATATACGAGTACATATTTTTATTATACAACAATGGGCATGTGGAAATTAACAATACTTGCAAAAACTAACAATATAGAAGCTGAAAACTATGCGCAGAAAATTACAATAATGGAAACTAAATAATATGTGCAGAAACGAACAATATTGAAAGTCATCAATATGCGCAGAAACAACAATATGGACACAAAATCATAAAATATGATTCATATTTTAACTCAAAATATTGTTGGTGGCCTACAATGTGGAGCTAAAAGAATATATAAACAGAAGTCCCATTTAGTTTCATAACTTGTCATAAAATGTTTACATACTGAATGAAATAAAACCAAGCAAAGCAATCACAACCTACCAAGCTGCTAATTATGATTAACAAATAAATCAAAGTGACAAATTCAGAAGTGCATGTCCTGCACTACTGAATAAATAACAATAAAACAATAGAGAGATCGTAGCAAGTGTAGATTAAATCGAAAGAAGGATGAGAAAGACTGCATGTCGGCAGTAGTCATGAAGACGATTGCTTTTTTCTTTACTGAACAACTTCGATTCAATCAAATATCGGAGGGAAGGAAGACGAGAATAGCACCCGGTGCTAAACGGATCAGCGAAATCTACGATCGACAACAGTCGGGGATTGAAATTTTGTTATTAGCATATCGACGGGTGACTGTAGCCACTTTCTCGATGACGGGAAACATTCAGACAGAAGATAAAATCAATCGGACGTTCTTACGGCATAAAATTCCCCTCCCACTTTCCGAACTATCGGTGAAGTATTCTGTTGTACAATTAGTGTCCTTTATTACACCCTTTTTATGCTAATTAGCAACGGATGCCGACATCCTGTGGAACATGACGATAGGAATACATAATTTATTTACAAATTGTGTTGCTTCATTCAAGGTTCGATAGTAAAATCTGTTCGGCGGCATATTGTCAGGAAACGTTATTAAATAGCTTCGGATGTGGTTCAAAGGACAAATAAAGCCTTATTGTACAGTATATAATATGTGCTGTACAGTATATGTGCTGTCTCACTCATTTTGATATTTAAAATTGAATTACAGCACATAAGTCGTATTTATCCAATATTTAATATTCATATTATATTCATGGAAAACTTAATGCAAAGAATTTGCTTTAGGTTGGATGTTTGTTTTTATATAAAACCTATCTTAACGAATTTTTTATTAATTTTTTTTTTTTCAGTAATTATTTCCCTTGTTGGTATTTTCAATTTTGTCTTTTTGTTCATTATCCAACTCTTCGCTAACTTTTTTTTTATCCTCTTTAGAACCTTACTTGTTCAGGATAATAAAACTTCTTACGCTGTACATTTTGCTACGCGGCCGTGAATGATTTTCGTATAATACTTCCTATTGATCGCATATTATTTTCAAAATAAGGATAGTTTATTGAAGCTCCTAATAATATGCTAAAATCCTATCAAAACAATACTGAAATCGAATGTTCCTATCTATTTTATACAGTTACCATGGAAGCAACAATCACGTTATGTTCAAGAATCAAAAAAAATTAAGTTAAAAAATAGATATCGAAATATGGAAACAATCAACACGAGAACAACAATTAACATTTTTAACAATGTTAAAACGTTAACAACAACAACGGAAGAAATGAAACAAGTAATGTTTTAATTTTTTTTTTTTTTTTTTTAATCAAGTATACTACAACTTATCTGGGCAATGGGGCTGAAAGTGTTCACTTCCATTTATCAAAATTCCACCAGATGGCGTTCACTTAACATATGAATAATGTAAATAACATTAGATGTATTACTTATCATAACTGAGAAGTAAGTGGAGAAAAAAAGAAATGAGGGGGTTCATATTTGGTCTTTCAACCGCTAGTATTCCTTCGCTAGGTTAATAACAAACTCCCCCCCCCCCCCCCCAGAGGCAAAAAAAAAAAAACTTCTACATGATAAATCGTCCTTTAAAAACATTAACATATTTTACCAGTGGCTATCTTTACATTTTTTTCTATTTATTTTTTTAAGGCTGTAATGTTTACTTAAAAACAGATAACCTATACAAAGTTTCTGATATCATAACCCTAAAGCTGTTTATTTGTTTCTTTGCCTTGGCACTGTTGGCTATAACACACATGATCTTGTATTACTACAATCTTACGATAGTTCTGTCTTCGTTACTCTGTGGCTGGAAAAGATTGCACTTAATGATACGTTAGAGAAGTAAATGGTCGTAAGTAATTGCGTGTGAAGTATGCTCTATGCTAGTGTTTCTTAAACTGTGTTCTGAGGAATCTTAGAGTTCTGTGAAAACTTGTGGGGATTCCCCAGAGCATACCCACACACGCACACATATATTCACAACGTATATTAGATGTGGTTTCTGAGGGGGGGAGGGTTCAGCGAATGCGGAAAATATTATTTTATTAATTAAAAATAGCTTACTTCTAGAATAGTTCAGTTAATTTGTAATATTACACATCATATTTTTTCTTGGTTAAAATATTTCTCATGTAATTCCTCGCCGATATCATTTTATGAAAATTTTCTTTAGGGATTCCGCGAAAAAAATAAACTATTTTTATCTTTGATGTCTCAAAAAGTTTAATAAACACCTTAATATGGTATGCATATAAAGGAAGAGGCGCTATATAAATACTTATCTTACAGATTTATATTTCAGAAAATCCGGTTGGATTTTATTAATATAAATTCCATAGAATCCTACTTGGCATTGATATTTTCGTTATCTTTAAACTGCATTTATCTGTTATCCTTATAGATATGTAACTTATAGATAAGCGTAATATGCTAATTGCATCCTTGTAAAACTCTGACAACTATCTTTAGGATAATAGATGGAGGGAGACAAGGATTCAAAAGACATCGTGTACTACAACAAAGACACACCGTTGCAAAGATTGATTTCCTAAAATGTCCACGCTGTTGTATTCGGTACGGGATTTATTTTCTTGTCCACTGTTAATGATTGCCGTAGCTGAGCGTTCATGATGTATGATCACCTTGGCAGATTCGCCTCTTATTCAAGTCGACATCTTTCTTCAACGAATAAGATGTCTTAAATTTTTTTTTAATCTCCCCCCCCCCTTTCGGATCTATTTAGGAGTCAAAGATTTACAGCACCAGTAGGAGACAAAAGTCTTAAACTAGCCGATGAGGGGAAGGAGAGAGGGAAAGAACGCCGTTGGAGCCTAATAATCAGACTAGCTTAAAAATGATCACATGTTACAAAGGTAGCATTGGCCGTTAGGCTTAGTGTCAGGCCATCCTTCATGTGTATCGGACGGCTGAAGCAGCCGGTGCTGACGGGTACTTACAAAAAAAAAAAAAAAAAAAAAAATACAGAAAGGTGTATGAAAGAATCGTGACCTACCTGAGAAGTAGAGGGATACGTGTACCCAAATTGGGCGTAGGACATGCTACCGCTCCCACAGTGCGTGGGGGCTTCTTACGGTGCTGCCGACAGGTGAACTTTGTCTTCTTCAGGTCGAGTGGAGACTTTTGTAAGAAGAACCGCGACGGACGGTCCGAGAATATAGTCCTGCCGACATATGCAACGAAAAAAAAAAAAAAAAAAGTCACTCGTACTGGGAAGTTCAAACGAGTCTGTTTTTCTTTATTTTTATATTTTTTTACGGAGACCGTTCGCCTTGTGCGTTCCGATGTCAAGTCGACTGCAGTCCGGATCCACACCCAATTCCCTCCAGACACTTGGATGGAGTTTTTCGGAGCATTTATCAAAGCACCTTCGTCATGGCCACAAACTCGTGCACTCCCTCGGAATACGCATGCACCAGCCGGAGATTGTTATAAACAACGAGCTCACGAGATTGCTCCGACACGCACGCACACACACATACACACACACACACGCTCCGCTCGCACATATACCGAGCGAAATAGACGAAGACGATTGTAGTTTTAACGCTCAGAGTAATGTAAAAGGTGGTGTTGGCGGCGCCACGACTGCTTTGTTTCCCGTCTGGCCGTAGCGTTGACCGTTTACACAAACCAAAGGACACATACTCGCTAGACATCCAACATAGGAAGAACACGGGTCAAGGAGGGAGGCTACGACTTGTTAACATGCATGTGCACTATTGCCCAGTAGCTCCTGCTGCCTCGCGCACTCGCCGTAGCTCCTCCCCGGAACGCTTTGATTGACACTTGGGAGTCCCGCCTCCTAGAAGGAGAAGGGATTGTCAGGAAAGGGGGGGGGGAGAGAGAGAGAGAGAGAGAGAACGACGGAATAAAAAAGAAAAAATAACAGGGGAAAAAAAAAAGACACGGGCGTTCGTCGACTAATACGATGAATGACGGGATCTCCCACGGCAGCCAGACCGCAGTGTATGCTCGACTCCTGTCGGCGGTAAGGTGGAGAGAATTATTACACTTAAGTTTGTTATGTAAGCTTGTTTCTGTGTGGTTAAGTAGGTTTTGGTGTAGCACTGAAGTGTCGACCTGAAATTAAATCTTGCTTCGGTTCTGAGAATTTCAGAAAAAAAAAAAAAAGGAAAGAAAAGAAATGTTTCAAAAATTTTATTTTGGTGTTTCTTAGAGAATTTCATTTGATTTGTTTTCACCTTTTTTGTGTGTGTTTGTAGGATGATTTGATTTCGGTGATCCGTTCGTTTTATTTATTTGAGTTTTTCGAGCGTTCAGGTTTAGAGTGATTGTTTGAGTGTCTGCTGGTGTCAACGGATTGATCTTTAAGAGTTTTTTATTGCCCGATTCGATTTAATCCAGTATTTATTTTATTATATCATATTCAAGAAATCTTTCGAATATTTTTAAATGTATTTGATGTATTAATAAGTTGAATTATTATTAATCAAATTGACAAAAAATAATTTTATTTCTAATTGTGTTGTAGAATTTCTCGGAATTTTTCGATTAATCTTTTCTTGGTTGCATTTTTTCTTTTTTCTTTATTACGCGATCATTGTTGATTTAATTTTTATTTGTTGTGCTGCTGTTCTGTTTATAGAGTTTTATGGCTGTTGTGATGATTACAATTTTCTTTGCAAGTATTACAGAATGGCTTTGATACGATATCTCATTTTAATTAAATGATTTAAATTTAATAAAATTTGAAACTTATTTAAAAGTTTAAAATTTTAAACAAAATTAAAGAAAAAATTAAGTTTAAACTAAATATTAATTTATTTAGGAAATTTGGTTTTATGTTTTCTAGAGCACAAAATGGTTCCAAATCTGAATTTCCACTTGTTGGAATCTCTTCTTTTAAGTGTAGCAAACTTATGAATATTATCTGGCATTAAGGTATCACAACTTCATCTTATTTTTTAATTATGTCTTTTTCTTATCACAACCTACGGAAGATTTTTGAGAAGAAAAATATTTCAAACCTAGTAAACAAATCTCGAATTATAATAATCTCTTTAACTTACAATGTATGATAAATATTAAAAGTAATAATAACTATTGTCGATTAAATAAGAATATAATCGTAGACTGTGTTATATTTCTCTTTATCAATGCACGAAATACATCATTAATACAACCAAAGTCTCGCAGAATAGTAATTGCCATTATTTTGCTATTTATCAGTAATTTGAGGAAACGGGTAATTCATAAATACGTTGAATTATTTATGCGAATTTTAAAATACTTAAAATCAGTTTGGGTAAATATAAAAAGGTTTTAGTTCAATTACAAACCCAATTAACATATTAACTCCGACAATTGTATATTGTTATACTACCTCTAATAACTATGACGTCATCAACAATATCGCTTAATACTATAAAGCGATAATTTTCATTTGATACATTTGCCAAGAAGAGAAAGGGCATATTGGGAGCAGGTTATGCACAACAGTAAACATAGATTCAAAAGTAATTACATCATAAATTCGTTTTTATTCATTTACTTATGAATTATTTGGAAAGATCTAATATTATACAATGAAACGAATAACATTATATCTTTAATTTTTCCCTTTTTTTTTTAAGAAATAGTAAAGAACTGAAATTTGGCACACTTCTTAGCTGTAAGATAACTGCGACATTTCTCTATGATGTTACAGTGACACATTTTTTTTTCGACGATACGTGACCTCTCGGATTGTTCTGAAGTAGAAATCTTTACTTTTCTGCGTGCCAATACTAAAATAAGTACACGATCCCTATATTTGTACACTCTGCAATCACTCGAACTAGGTCAGAGGATTTACTCTGTGGCCACCTGTCGTATGTGCTCATTTCTGTTTTAGTTTTCAGACTGTCAAGTCTTTTCTTAATATACTGGTTTCGAGATTTAAAGAACTGTTGACCTGAGTGCAATAAAAAGGCGAGTGATGAAGTCCTCTTCGCTGATGGATGGTTGAGAGAGTTGTTTAGGTTGTTCTGAATTACTACCGAAGCAAGTAAGGTCAAATGTATCATAGCTGTTTATTCCAGTTGGGTTAATAAATGGAAAAACCCTACCAACTCCGTATGAGACTGCTAACTCACTTGCAGTTTGAAAAACGCTTATAAAAGTTTTTCGCATTCTTAGACCGGATTCGAACCAGGTCTTTCCAACAAAAAAAGGTAACTTCGATACTGAGTAAGCATCACTGATGGGGAGATTAATTACGGGATTTGGAATTATCGTAGTTTAGCCATGCACCAATTGCATGGAATATCTGCATGAAAAATAGTATGAAAGTCTCAATAACTGGTAAATCTTAATCCATATCTTAATTTTGATTTTTTTAAAAAAACAAGATAATCAAACAATGGACTTAAAACTTATCTCCGAAATACTAATAATTGGTCTGGGCCTTGAATATCTTAATATGACGAGGTGATCATACTTGTTACATAATCCCATGCTTAAGTTATAAACCGGCTAAGAAGCTCTCAAACTTATATTTTATTAGGTTACTTGAGCCAATAGGAAGTAAGATTTCCAACAAGCTTCCCTCTGAAATACCAACATAATTTATTTCGATATTGCTGTATTGCTTAACTTGCCTTGTATTAAATGACAATGTCAGCATAGGATTGTCAGAGTTGGTAGCATTGGTGACTTTGATGCTACGAATGATGGAAGAATGAAATGATGAGGGCGCCAAAGTGCTATTTTTCCAAATGCCATTCATACCCATGATTATTTCCGAAAAATCATTAAAAAACGCTTTAATTTTCTTTTCTATTGAGGGAAATATAGTACATGTATTTAGTCAAGAGATCAGAATATTTTGATTTTCCTTTTAGCCTCTTTTGGTAAGTGATTTTAATATATGAACTACGCCAATAAAATAAACCGTATGGATGCGAGGTAGAATTAATTGGAAAAAAAAAAAAAAAAACTTAATGATCCAAAAGCTTCATGAACAAGAGTAATCAAATCACAGCATATTATCTAAGAATATTTTATCAAAATGAAGATTCCAAAGTTGGATATTCTTCTGTTTTCAGGTCTAAAACAAGCTTAACTAAGAATATCAAGTATCGCAACAACTAGGAAACTAAAAAAAAAAAAAAAAAAATAGAGAGAAATATGGTTTTCTTAGTAATATCAGGGAAAAAAATATAAAAAAAATGGAAGATTCATTTAAAAAATAGTATATAATAAAAAAATACGAACCAATTTGAGTTTGCGGCATGTTTAAAAAATTTCGGTCTGGATCCTTTGTATTATATTCTAACATCTGCACTAAAAATCGTGCTTCTTTAAATTACGCGTGAGTATTATGCTCACGCGTAAAAGTGGTTCTGCATAGTACAATAAAAATTTATCAGGGGCGAATTCTCCATGCTTGCTGCGCAAGCTCATTATTACTTGAGAAAGAAGTAATATTTATTTGTTAATAAATGCATGCATTTATAAGCATTCCATTTAGGTTTTTATTTTTGTAGACAGAAGACGTCTTAAGCTTGCGCGGCAATAATTAAGCTTTGCGTTGTGTATCGAAGGCCGATGCTTGCTCGTCTAGTCAAAGCTACCTTGGCTTGCTCGGTTGTAGGAGCTTCCAGGTCCTCGCTGCAGCACTGTGATTTCATGCGTGCGCATAGCCATTTCCGCTCCCTTCACGTCGTCTTAAACACAGGCCATACGCAGTCAAAGTAGCTCTAGCCAGTGAGCTTCAGCCAGCCTTTACAAGTGTGCGTGTTGCTTGGGAAAATTAAGTTGCAACCAACTTTTTATGACGATGTTATTGACCAGTTCATAAAGAAAAACCGTAGAGTGGAATTTGTATTCAAGTAGCTAAATTGAAAAAGATAGAAAATCATTTGTAAAATAAATGTTGTATTTGTATGATTAAATGTACATAAATTTCTAAATATATAGTTTTAAATGGTCAGTAATTCATTGTTCCGCTAATCAGACTTCAATCACGCCTCTCACTCCCTGAATGATAACAAGAGCAAGCGTGAATTTTTAAGACCAGCTTTCGCCCCTGAAATTTATTAATGTTCCTGAAAGTGAGGCAGTAATGTGCGCGCACACATCCATCCACCCACCCACCCACCCCCACACACATATAATCGGGAGAAAGCAAATTCATACAGATCTATGACATCTACTTTGAAGTATAAAACCATTTACACTCGTGTTCACTTCGTTACAATGTCTTACAATAATATTTACTACACAAACATTTGCATAAAACATGTGCTGACTGATACCATATTTTTAACCTTTTCTGGACTGAATGTCCTTTCGGGTACCTAGATGACTCATTTGTAAACCTTGACGGCTAAATAAACCAGTGTTTCTCAAAGTGTGGTACGCGTACCCCCGGGGGTACGCGAAAGGTCGTTAGGAGGTACCTGGCAATTTTCGGCTATGCATAATTAAAGGAGTCATATTTTTCAACAAACAGTGCAATTAGAGACAAGCGGGATAAAAACGGCACTAACTAATGAATCACATCCTCCTCTCCAACAGATATATAGACCAAGCAAAACCATATGTTGCCGGTGGAACATATGGTTGTGCTTGACACCACCCCCATCGTTAATGTGTTAAAACTAAGAAATATATAGTGAATGTGTTTCAGATATTATGGAATTCGGTTGAAAGGAATTAGCATTTCAACTCAACTGTTGAAATGCTAATTTGTCTTTGGTTCACACAATATTTTGTTAATACCGCATCAATCATATGCACTTCTTCATAGCTGCTCTACGTATCTCAAGTCTTGTAAATTACTGGTAATTTTTGCTTGAAATAATGGGAAAGAAGATGACGCTATCTGGGTAGATGACTTTGACGATGCACACAAAGAAACTGTTCTCGATGCCAAAAGTAGTGATAGCGAATAGTGATAGCTTCTTGGTAAGTCGCACCATTTTCAGTTTTTTTCTGAAAACTTTAGTTTCCGAAAATTCCCGCATGTAGCTCGGAAGACGATTTTTTAGCTTTAATTTTGGGAAAAAAAGTTCGAGTTATATTCGAATAAATACAGTATTTTTTTTAGCTTTCAAATTCTTACGTGTGGATCATTGATTAAAGATTGGATTAATAAAATCCCCAAAAGAGAGCAATATAGCAAATCCAAGTAGCTGTAAGCAACAAGAAAACGTGGATATTGCATCTGGATCAAATAAAATTAATAAGGGTGTGTCGTCTGACATCTCTAGAGAACCAAAATTTAAAAATAAATCATATTTTTTGTTTACATGAACATATAAATTCAAATAAAATAGATATTTAATTTTAATTAATATTGTAAATTAATTTATTAATTGTAATTAATTAATTTTTTTAAATAAATAATTTATTTGTTTTTTTATTAATTAATGGGTTTATTTTTTAATTAATTAATTAGGGGGGTACTTGGTAATAATGAAAATTTAAGAAGGGGTACGCGGATATCTGAAGTTTGTGAAACACTGAACTAGACAACCGAAAGCCTGTACTGGCCTGATTGGAGATATTGGGTGGTCGCAAATGACACGTAGTTCACAATCCAGTTTACCGCTCACTCATCAGCAGGATTCATGCATTTTACGCGACAGTTTTGAAATGTGTTTTGTAACCATTCACCTGCATATATCTGCTGCTGTCTGAAAATAGAAATAAAACTTTCTCAGTTCTTTTACATAGAGGGAGAGAAAGATTAAGTGAAAATGACAGGATAGTGTAAAAATGAAATTATGGATATCATATACTTTATATCTTATTGTGATTTAAACAAACAAAAAACGTATTTGTGCTGATGAAACAATGGCCGATGATATAAACAAATCAGCCGTTATTTCATCTGTTTTCTTCAGCAGCCAGTGTTTCATTCATTTGGAAAATCAGCCATTGCTTAATTCGTTGACAGCAATTATTCCATCCATTTTGATTTGTAGCAGTGCTAAGTTAGAATATGTTATAGGTTTACTTGTTTATACCTATATTTGAATTTTTTGTTTAGGAGTGCCCCTTTTTTATAATGTCATTGGTCTTTTATTCAATTTTAAGGTATTACTGAAGATTTACATATGAAGAATATAAGAGGAAAAATTTGGATACCTTTGTAGGATGTTGCTGGCTGTCTTCTTACTCAGCGGCATCCCGGCGTGTGGCGATATATATTCATCGCTATTTAAGGAAGGGGTTGGAAAGGTGGGGTAGATCAATGTGGGAGAATTATTGGTGAGGCAAGGAGCATGTTGAACTTTTTGAAAAACCCGAGTTTTTTATATATATTATATTATTAAGAGTGGACAGAGAATACATTGGGTGGGTGAAAAATAGAAACTATTTTTTTGGAGAAGGGGAAGGATATGATGGGATAAGATCAGGGGTGGGAGTAACGGGTTGTGACATTTATTTTTTAACAGATTTTTTTTTTTTTGGAAACTTTATAGTTCCGTACTATTTTAATTACTTATGATTCTTTTTTTTTTCGTATTTTCTTTGGAGGAAACTGTGATTACGGTTAACTAATTAAAAATTCGTTTTCTTATATGTAATTCACTTGAAACTACGGGGAACAGGGAAACGTTGGGGGTGGGCCGTTTTTTTTTTTTTTTTTTTTTTTTTTTGAATGATGGAGGAATTTTGATGGCTTGCAGTATCAAAATATTCTTAATGATTGTTCAAAGAAGGGTGGATCTTTCAAAGTGAAATATTCGTGTTGGCAAAATGAATCTACTGCTTGATTTCATTCGAAGTGCAAATCGTCTCTTAGATTTACAATTGGGTACGTAGGGTTTACCAGTTCAAAAATAATAATAATAATTAAATAAATAATATAATAAATAAATGAAATAACCATTTTGATTTCAACCGATTTATGTTTATAAATTCAGTAAGCTATTAGTGTTTAATCATTTCGATCACACTTTTTTTTATGTTTTTTTTTTTAATCGGAATATTTTTAGAATCTGAAATTGCAGAACAAAAACTTGATGCAAGACTTTTTTTGTAGAACGGAAACGTCATTCTAGATGATGCAAGGCAGTTTGACAATGTCTCTGTGCCCCTGCAAACACAAAGAACAAAACGACATACAGATCGCAATAATTGCTTCGCTGACATACAGAAACAAAAATTGTATGCGAAGTCTGGGTGTGAGGCCATTGCCTTATATGGTGATAGTGTTGATTACTATAATCTTCGAGTCCGTCCCGACCTACGAGCATCGCCTGATTTGTAAGGACTGAGTAAGGAAGACGTCACACCCGGTGGATTCCGTACCTCAAATACACATTCTTAAGTTGTTGTTTTTTTTTTTTTTTGCATAAAGATCTCAAAAAAAAAAAAAAAACACGATAAGACATCATTGTGAAGTTTGCTGTATAGTTTGCAAAAGATTGCAACAAAACTCTGGTTATCTCTCAGGAGAAAAAAAAAATTAAAAAAAAAAAAAAAAAAAATATATATATATATATTCAAAATGTAGTATTGTTGAAATTTTCAAAGTAAAATGACATTAGCTAAGGGATTCCAAGTATAATTACGGTTATTAGCAACCACTTCTAAGTATTAACTAATAATTAAATAAATAAAGGATCTTTCTGGACAGAAATTAAGACAGAAAACTATGAAGGAGGGGAGATTATTAAAGAATTCAACAAACTTGATTATCGAGATCAGAATTTTGGGGATTCTAAACACAAAATTTACCATCAGCACATTCAGTGATTTAAATACATTTTTTCCCCTATGATATAAATAAGTGGACTGAATGGAACAAGGAGAAATCCTTAATGGATAGTCGATGAAATGTCTGCGGATCAAAAGAATGCCGACAATGACGGCAATTAAAGTAATCTAACAAACGTCTCCATTGACGAAAGTGCATACCAACAGACAACTCCCAGAATCATTATTGCTTCAAATGAACTGTGTTTTCCCCCCGTAAGTGCTGCTAATTATTCCGTTCATGACGTCACAAGTAGACATTCAACCCCTCGACCCGCGAAGAGTGGACCTTGTAATTGTTCCAATAATTTATAACTTCTAAGCCGGGAGCTTTCTACGAGATAGCTTTGTTAGAAGCAAGACACCAAGGATGTATGTATAATGGGCTCGTTTTACCACTGAGAGAGAGAGAGCGTGGTTCCTATAGTAACCGGAGAACACCCTCATCATGCTAGATTTCAAGATAAGATAGGTGTTTGGCCACATATCCGAAATACAAACACGCGCATGACTTATAAGAAAAGGTTTTCACAGCTTCAACTGCCCTGAATATGCAAACGAACTAACCATTCATCAACATATAAGTATTGTGTCCGCGCTATTTAGATCTATATTATGGCATTAGAGGTTTACAAGTGTGTCTGTTTTATTTAAATGAGTACGTGATATCCTTACTAAGTTGTTGAATAAGAGAAAGCATGGTGTCATTAAAAAAAAAAAAAAAGAGAAAGAAAGAAAAACATCGTGGAAGTGTAGAAACCAAGTGGGTGTAGTTCAACTTGTTAAGTAAGATTTTATCATGCCTATTATACCATGTTCTAGTCTCACACCATATAAATACTTCCCCTCCTCTCTGTTTCTTTCTTTCTGTCTGGCTGAATGCCTAATTGTGTTTCTTTGGATAGGATTAATGACCCTCTGGACACCGACACTCATTTATATCTTAGCATAACAAACGACACATATTCAAAAACGCCTTACAATTTCGTGTGTGAAGAAAAGCGAACTTTATTATTCTAATGAAGATGATTTATGGAAGATTGTTTTGTTTGGTTCGCGGCTGGGGAGTTGGAGAGTTGTGTTAAGTGATGATTAGGTTAAGATAAACGGGAGAAACATCTTAGAAGCACGTGTGATCAATGTAGGATGATATTAATGGTTAGGCTTAACACAGAGTATGATGACTGCTTATTTCAGGAATTCTACTTAAATGTTTTTGTAGATTCTTTTTTTTTTTTTTTCAGTTCAACCATGTACATTTTCTTTTCAACAGTTATGTTTATTTATTTTTATCCTATTTTTAAATAATAAAAGAATTTCTCCATTCTCTCCCTGATAAGTCCATTCAACTAGAATTGCTGAAATAAGCAATTGTATTATTTCAGATTACTATAAACCCATAGCATGGATGAATCTAAAGATTTGCATAATACAGTGACGTCATCAATGTTGTATTTGTTCTTCAGAGAATTGACCAGACAATACTTTAGTGTCATATAATTCTGCATTATTTTTGCAGTTGCTATTCACAATGCGTTTCTTATACTGACAGTTTTCCACATTCATCCCTTGTAGATTCGGTTCATTTGTATGGAGAAACAGAATGCTAAAAATACTTATCTAATATCCCTTGCGGATAATAAATAATTAAATACATACCTCGTACAAGAGAAACTTCAGCGCAAAAGAGTGAACTAAAAAAAATATTCGTTTGTTAAGGTTATTACTTTGGGAGGTGCTGCCCTCTAACGATAAATTGAGCAAACACTTTCTTTCAGCGCAAGTTGTAATCGGACACGTCAACTTTCATGGAAGCGCAGTGAAAAACAAGATATAGAGGGGAAGATGGCGACTTCTGTCTGTAAATACAAAGAGAATTATACTTTAGAATTCTGTAAAAAAAAACAAAAATATAACAGGATAATGCCGTTCAAATAATTCAGATAATAACAGATACAGAATTGTCCTTTGAAAGACTATGTTTATACTGAATGCACAAAAGTTATTAAAATATATTACTTTACGTACACTACGTGTACGTGAAGTAATACAAAGAGAGGTAACAGTATGAAGTAACTGTAAGACTGAAAAACTTCTATATACACCAATAAAAGTCAAATATACAGCTCCATGCGAATTCTTTTTTTACATAAGCACCATAATGCTGAGACGATTCCCATTTTCATAAGCTACCAATTACTTTTGAAACTCAAAAGGCAATCTGTTTGCTTACTTAGTTATACTTGGTCGTAGATCTTAAGGGCTTGTGAGTACCGCAGATTATTGTTATTAATATTATTGGTTTATAAAGGCCTTTTCAGTAGAAAGGGGGGTAACTGTTCTCATATAAAGATAACAGCCCCTCTCCATGGAATCACAGTTTTTTTTTTTTTTTTTCATCCGAAGCATAGCGTATGAAGTCTACTATATTGGCCTTCATAGCCTTATTGCTTCCACCTTCGTTTTAAACAACACGAACTCGGCCCCATTTCCATTAACTGAATAGTATTCTTATTCTGTTCAATACGATAAACACGCTATTGAACAGAAAAGTACTTTAAAATAAGCAAAAAACGATTTAGTAGATTTCCATTTACAATACACGTAACAACGCAGAATAATGTAATTAGGACTGTTAAGTGCTATGAAATGGATAGTTTTGTTACAATAAACAATAATTTTGTTTAGAAATGCAATGCATTTAGCTATCGATATCTGTGTGTGTGTGTGTGTGTGTGTGTTACATTGGCTTACAGTTCCCTTTGTAAGTGGGCTATTATTATATGTTCTTGTCTATACTAAAGAAAATCAACGAGTATCGAACATTGCTGATTAGTAGTGGAAACTTAAAAATTATTTGTATAAAAAAGCTAATAATAGGTGTTCGGTTAGTTCGGTGTTCGTACTACGCATGCGTTTCATGAGTGAATGATAAGGGTTGAAGAGAACTAATAGAATCGTTTTGTTCAGGAATGTATCCTGATCTTACTTCAAAGATCAGGATACATTCATGGAAGACCGTGAAATAGAATATAACAGAGACGGAGGAGTGTGGGTGGAGATTTTCCCTGGAGAGAGTGCTAGATCACTCTTCTGAAGTGTGGAATTTCTACGAAGATCGAAAAAAAAAACAAGAAAATAAAAGTCGAATGTTGAGAGAGAGAGAGAGGGCGTGTGATCTAGAAAATAATCTGGTGGAATAAATAGAAATTAGGTTAAAAATGAAAACTAACTTGCATCTCTCTCTCTCTCTCTCTCTAGTTATGTTTAAGCACCTATGGAGATGAGGAAGAAAGAGTGTTAGGTGTAAAAAAAAGAAAAAAGAATGAAACCATCCGTCTCTCCTGTGACATTATTTTCTTATTACTTATTTTTTAATTTAATTTTATTCAGTATTTTATTATTTTCCCATACGATTCTTCATTGAAAGGAAGAATTATTTAAAAACTCCAGAGGGATTAAAACCGGGTGATTCTATTTTGAGAATCACTCGATTTCTGTTTTTTTTTCGGGATATTTTTCTTACTTAAAAATACTTTTGTTGTGTGAGAATGATAAAGGAAATTAAAACACATGCCAAAGAAATGAGGGATAGGTGTAGCTTTAAAAAAAAAAAAAAAAAGATACGAACTTCTATGCACGCGACTTCACTTTACAGTTGACTATTCAGATATGAGAAATCTAATGTGTTGCGTTTTTTTCTGAGGGGGGGGGGAGATTTAATTATTTTACTCGTTTGACTGAAGAAAATTATGTTCCTATATTTTATTCATTCAACCTATAAAGTTGTAACACAAAGCCTTATGTGTTCGTTGTTCAAGTATTTACATATATTTAAAACAATCTTCGCCTTCCACCTCTGTGTCTGAGCAGTATCATAAGAGAAGATACTCTGCTATTCTACAAATAGGAGAGCTTTGATCAGTTAGTAATTCTTCAGTTAGTTTTCATTCACATTATTTGAAAAAAATAATCATCCTACATAATAAATTATAATAAAAGAATGTATTAACCGTGTTTGTCATGATAAACACGGTTAATGATAATTTGGGAGGAGATGGTGCCGTATCCCCCCTCCCCCCCGTAAAAAGGGGTCTCACGGCTACTGTAGCATCACGCGGTAAGGAAGGATCAACGCATTAATAGGTGTTACGTACAATGTTTAATGCTTAATCATAAATGGTATTGGTGTGCGTTAATGACAGCATTATCAACAACTTACTACCAATGACTGATGTTAAGCAACAATACCTGATTATTATTTTTATTCTCTTAGATTCATTTTAGGTTTCAATAATTGCTTGTTTACAATAAAGGATTACACATAACATTAATATCGCTTGGCAAAATTTCAGCAGCTGGACACAATGATTTAAGAACAACAATGCCGTCTTTGCAATAAATATAATAAAGAACTAAAAATGTGTAATAGCAGGTGCTACAATAAACGCATAAGTAATAATAATAATAAAAGTAAGCGACATTCAACAGATTTCCTGAGGAAAATCTCTTCCAATATTTTCCAACGCGTTTTGTATATAAAGGAAGCGAATGTCAAAATTCACTAGAATATATTTTATTCTCCCTCTTCTGACCAACTCATAGAATGCACACGGGAGAGAACGTATTATGGAGGGGAGGGAGAGATGTGAAAACCACTGGTTGTCCAAAACTCGGCGTGGACTCTCCTCCAATGTGGTGTCCTGACATCCGTAGGGTTTAAGTGAACATCACCGGAGACATGGGGTTACGTTTTTAAGCTGACCACAAACAGCCAGTTCGACTTCTATGGCCGTTTCGCAGAGAAAGGCTATGAAAGATGAGGGAACGTTCATACACAACTAATCGATCATCAATCAGCAAGTGTTCGGGATCCGACCTTCTGCGTTTGGCATCTCACCATTGTGAAACGCAGATGGATTTTTTTTCTCTCTTTCTCTCTCTCCCCCAAATCAAGACGTTGTAGTTTTAGAAAAAGCTTCGACTTTTCATCTTTTCACTGATGGGAGGTTCCCGGTTGCGTCATTCATCGTTAATGTATCTATTTTTTTTTCTTTCTTTCTTTCTCTCTTTCTTTTTCAGTATATACCAATCGGGATCCCGTCAGCAAGTTGCTATTGGTCACATGGCAGTAACGTCAGCGGTGTATATTTGCCATTGTAAATTGCTCCGAACCCCGGACACAAGTTACTTCTGGATGCTCCCGATGGAACGTAAATGAGGCGTAATCTGTCCCACGGCTGCTAAGCCTAACTTCGGACCTCCTGCCGCTTAATAAATTGTTCCCTTCACCAGGTGTGTATGGCGGCTTGCACAGCTACGCAACGGGGGGTCAGCGGGAGTCGGGTACAGCGGATGGCGATGTATAGGCCAAAATCTGGAGATGCTTTTAATGCTGGCGATGCTAACGTTAATAGGGGGATAAAAATGGAGGTGAACTTAATGCGCGTGGAATGAACCATGAGACCGCAGACCAGCCGTCTAAGTGTTTTGCAAAGAAAATAGAGAATACACCGGCAGAAGCGGGACTAAAAAATAGCAAGTTTGGAGCAGAATGGACACGCGGCTATGAGTTGCTTTACTAGATGTCCAACGGTGCGAACACGGGTTACGATACAAACGCACAGGAAGGGGGCCGTGTTGTGGCTGCTGATTGTTACAGCACATAAAGAGACTTCAAATATACCAACAACGTAAGACGAAAACCTCCTGTCTGCTGTAGCGTACACACCACGGTTAAGGCGATACGAGAAAACACACCTAATACTACAGGACCAGAAACAAAGAGAGAGAGAGAGAGGAAATGGAACGGAGCGAAAGGGAAAATAAATAAATAAACAAGTGGGAAAAGAAAGAAAGTGTAAACGACAGACAGAATTCGAAGGAAATAGGAAATGAGAGATGGAAAAAATAGTAAGAAAAAGACAGAAAGAGACAGGAGAGAGAGAGAGAGAGAAATTAAGACGGATAGATATCAGATAGAAAGAGAGTGGAAAAAGAGAAGAATTGGAAAGTAACGAGGATGAAATGCAAAGCGAAACAGAGAAAGAAAGAAGGAATAATTAAGAAAATTTTATTTACCGATTTCCACTTTTGTCTTGGCTCAAGTTCCTTAGAGTGAGACGTTCGTACATTCGAGTTATTGTAAAATGAAATGGAAAGTATTTGAGATACTTTTCGTAATATGATGGCGGATACTTCAAATTGTTGTTTTTAATTTTTTATTTTAAAACTTATTTTGCAATAAAATCGACATATTTGCTAATAATATGTGCGGAACATAAAAAAGACCACTTCGAGCTTTGCTTGTAAACCTCTTTACTCGAGTTTTATTAATTTCTTTGTATTATTATTATTTTTTTATCCATTAGTGGGAATTCATGTCGCTCTTTGCTTCGTATGATTGATTACCGTATTAACAACAGCGCAAACGAACAAATAAATAAAAAAAAAGACATGCATTATTATTCCTAAACATCACTTCGTTGGCATTTGTTTGCGTCACGAATGCAGCGATTCTCGAGCTAATTAAAAAAAAAAAAAATGACAGCGTGGAGGACGAAAGAGTTCACTGATTGCAGAATGTTGTGATTCTCTAAAACGTTTTGCAAGATGTAGAAAAAAAGAAGAAGAAAAAAAAACAGAAGGAAAAAACTGGGGACATCTCTGAGGGATGAGAAAGAGGTGCGAAGTCCCCTTATGAGAGTAGAAAGACGACAATAACCCAACTAAAGTCGGAAGGATTCTCCAATTTCGTCAAGCTACTGTAACGAGTTCCGACATCGGCATCGTCTAATGTTACGGTGCTGCTGTAGTCACATAATCATCTCCAGTCCAACAGCAGTCCTTCTGCCTCTCATTCGCGCATCTAAACCTCCCCAGAGACGAACCATTACTTGAACGAATGATTTCTAGTCGCAGGCCCTGACAGATCCTTCCGAATTCCGAGACAAAATTTGGGGGCATCATAACGACAAGCAGCCGTCGTCCGCCGCCATTCAGTCTTCCGCTTGGCGTTCTTTACGGTCGTGAGTAGTTGGGCCCGTTGCTCGCAATAGCGAAGCATGCGAGCAAGGGGGGAGAGAATGGAAAAACGAGGGGGAAAGGAGGGGCTGGCGAGAGTGTCCGGATTCCAAAAGTACTCTTTCTAAACCACTTAGTGGCCGTTTATTGCCGGAAACCAACATCGCTGTGGTTTTCGTAGGCCGTTTCACCGACACATGAACTCCGGGCGATGTCTGCTGTCCTCTCTGGTGCGGTCATTTTGGCGCCAAAGTTAGAGACAAACGCTACTCAAAGCTGTTAAACATCCAAAGCAATGAGCGCCGTATGGTCGACTTTAACGAACGCGATGTCCATCATCGGCAATGAGCCATTTGGACGAGCACAAGATAAGGGAAATATTTCAGATTTTATGGGGAAGGGGTGGGCAAAGTCTCGTCATTGTTTAGAATATTGTCTCCGACTTGATGCTTCTTACATGAAATATAAAGTTTGGCTGTTTCTTCGGAACCTTCTCTGGATTGCATTACATTCAATAATAATAACTTGAATAATTCATTTACGTGAGATCCGTAGGTATCTAGTTATACTGTTAATTATTCTTTGCAATTACTAATAATTATAAGTCTGCTTACTTGAAGAAATGGTTTCCTAAAAGTAATGCAATTAATTCATAAGCTCCAGATATTCAGACTGTTGGTCGCGATCTACCGGAGGATCGCGAAACAATACGAGTAGGTCGAAATTAAAATAAATAAATAAATAAAATATTAAACTACGATTTAAGACATGTGCGAGTTTAAGTCATGCATTTTGTATATATTTTTTACTTAATTTAATTAATTTATTTTTTATTTGTATTTGCAATTTATATTTTTTTTCTTTTTCTTGAGATGGTCATTTCATAAAGTTACAGACCCTCTGTGGTAGCTAATTTAAGGGTTGCTTAAATAAATAATTCTATGAACACTTATTTATAGTAACGATTTGTAATAGTTGTTCTGTAATAGTTGTAATAATATTGGTAGTTATAACTAATACTACTGTTATGTCTAATAAACTATTCACAACAACTGTTGATATCAGCGTCGTTAAAAAAATGTACATTATTTATGGTGGTGTATAACAATGGAAAAGCAAAGCACGCTCACGTGTGTGTAACAATGTTTTCTCATTATTGTTAAAGTCAGAGAATATCATATTTGCATACTTTGAAATATTGTTAATCTTTTTTTAAAACTTTGTATACTACAAGAAAAATTTCCGCATATTTTCTCAGGTGTAGTTACTAAAATCTGTCCGATGGACGTAACCTGAATTGAAATGTCCCAAAAATTTTAGGAAACTTTCTTAAATACAAAATGCCATCAAATATTTATTTATCCAGCTTGGCTAAATGGGTAAATTAGACATTATGATTGAAATAATCAATAGTTTAAAAATAATGCTAATTTAAGTTTTGTTTTTCTAGCGAATAAAAAGCATACGGTTAGTCTTGTCATTTCACCCAAATCAGCTTATTAATATAATTAATTATATGAACTATGATATCATAGTCAAAAATGCCGAAAAATCGAAGCTAATATAGCGAGTCTCATAATAAAACTCAGTTTGGGTCCAAACAAAACAAAATTACGTAGTCGCTTCCGACTCTTAAGACGAAGCGACCATCTCATTGAGTTGGAGGTCTCACGAGGTATGAAAGATGTCCTTTGATATGGAAATTGTTCAGTAATATAGTTTGTCTCCGAACCAATATCGGTATACAACGCTACCTATCGGAGAAATTTGGAATTCTTAAATGTTATATTTTGGTGGTGAAGATAAAACAAACAAAAAAGTTGCATAAGTAGGAAATAGCTAAACGAAAAGACACACACACACACACACACACACACACACCGACAAAGATATCAACAAGAATAAAATATGTGAAAGAAAAATATTTAAGGAAACATATCAGACTTGACATCACTTTTGATTGATAATGGATAATAATAGTGAAGCCAAGAGGAGCAGATAACACCAGCTAATTATATTCATTCGATGCCATAATGGGTTAGGGTTATCTCCCAGTGTTCGGAGAATCAAATCACCACAGTGATTTTTTATTAATGTCAATGACGGAAGAGATGTCAATGACAGATGCTTATAATCTAGATGTATTTGGGTTAATCAAGGTGGCGGCATCCTTCAGTGACATTTATTATTATTATTATTATTATTTAGTAAAAATTTAAACAGTCATGTAAAACAGGAATAATTTTTCAATCAGTATATCGAGAGTCATATCAACCAGGAAAAATCAATCGATGGCAATGCACACTTGTCTTAATTTGGATTGGATATTTTTTACTGCTCATAAAGTCTAAAAAAAGATCGAGTTTAATGATCCCCAATATAATTTGGAAACAAAGGTATCAATTTTTCTACGATGCCTAATTATATGGTTAGCTTTGCATAATGTGATTTGTGTTGTTTGAGAAATTGTCACCGAACATAGATGGATGGTGATAGATACGAAATTGATGGAATTCATTATAAGATATTATAAGATATCATTAAAGAACTCATGAATCCTGAGCTGCTATGAAGTCGTCAATCTATTGCAATATAAATGACTTTGTTCGTTTATTAGTATAAGTCAAAAACATGTATTGATTTATTAAGTCAAAATAATGGTTAATATGGCTGATTGCGATACGATGTTTCTAGCAACGAAAGAGGAATTCGCGAGTTGGATGTTTTAATTGACTGAAGTCCTGTGGTATTGACTTTGACTAGTCAAAGAATACCGCATTTCCTGAAGCAGTTGAAATAACAACAGACGCCTAATGTTTCGAAAGATCTGGGTTCGAATTCCGACCGAGATAAGTAGTTAAATATTTTGTAGTTTATAGTCTAAGCACAGTTAACTTTTCCCAGACTGAGAGAGGTGCAGGATTCATCGTCACGTAAAAGAGACAAATCTTTCAGTTACATACTGTATATTGGCATTGTCCAGTTAGATTATTTAGTTGCCTGTAAGTTAGTTGAAAATAACACTACTTGTAAATACTTATATTTATGCTCGCTTTTTTTGGGGGGGTGGGGTGTTTTTGTTTATCGGTTTCTTCTAATAGAAAATTTTTTACAGGAAGCAGATGGATGAGACCACATTCGCAGAAGCTAAATGGGCTTTGGATAACCTCATATGGGAATATAAACAGTGCGAAGAATGTGATGAAAAGAATGATACTGAAGAAGATGAAGAAGAAGAGAAAAGGGAAAAAAATAAGGTTAAAGATGGATCATAAAGATGGATCAGCATTAATTCCATCAGGCACTTGCAATATTTCTACTTTCCTAACTGCATTTCATTTATTTATTTATTTATTTATATTTTGCTTTCTATTAATAAAGAATTATGTGATACTATTCATGCATGTTTTAGATATGGTGTATTGGCAATTAATTCAATAAATGACATCATATGAACAAAATAACTAAATATAGACTAATTACATACAGACAGTCTGTTTCTAAACAGTATATTATAATAAGATTAAAACATATACTAACAAAATATTCGCAACAAATAATTCATCAAACGAAATTACAATTAGCTCACAATATATCACAAGAAAAAATTGTTACAAATATTATCTGAATGGCATTATTGGTTAACAATTATTTGCTTTAGAGCCCAACAATTCTGATGGCATACGTCATAATGACAACATTAACAGCTTGAGTCAGAGGGTTTTTTCTGAAGGTTTCCATCATTAAAGACGATGTAGAAATCGCAAATCACGTGACAAAGTGGTTACGCGTCACAGATGTACAAAGGAAACACACACACACATACACACACACAAAAAAAAAACAAAAAACATGAACCAAGCAGAAAGAGAGAGAGAGAGAGCGAGAGAGAGAGGAACCAGGAAGGAAGGGAGGAGAGACCCAAGGAGTATGGTGAGGATAACAATCTGGCATGAACGTAACCTGTGATTATCGTCTGGCAACGCGAACAGACCTACCCACGCAGTTTACACATGTAAAAGCTTTACACATTTTGGGGTGGATTTACCGTCACAATTTGGCGGCTAGAAAAACCTGTCATCTTTAGCTTGAGTATTCGTGTTCTTAAGTCTGTGGCCAAGAAAATTCCGGGGTTGCCCCCAGGTCGAGGTCACGATTCTCGACTCGTCGGACCACCAGCTAGCCATCGTGGGTCCAACAGGATACGGATTGTGTGCGGGGCTTGCCGCTGTATCGTTATGTCACCGAGACCGGCATGTTGACGCCACTGTCTGTGCCAGACCATCTAATTCCCGAGGACATTATCGGCCCCGCCGCCACCAAACAAGAGAGATTTATGGGTCCCTAACATTTCCTGCCTATTTAATTAGAGGGCGCCCTCTTCTGGGGCAAGTCGTAAGGAGTTATTTGCCCAACACCAATGTCCACACGTTGATGGCACTTGTACCCGTCATCTTTCACTTAACTGACCGCTGATGACGGAGACCCAGAGGGGGGAAAGAGGGAGAGGGGGAAGTCAGAATGGATCGGAGAGGTCGAATAAGGTTGATTGAGCTGTTCGCACATCATAACGTTGCCATAAGAGCGTGGATCCGTGTTCATAAGAACGACCCCTTGATGACTTGTTAACTACAAACTAATGATTCGATTTTTTTTTTTTTGCTTTTTTTTTTCCCCAAAAGGACATAAAGATGAACTAGAGAGGACATTACCATTGAACTCATTTTTTGTACTGGTAAATGCTGTTTTATGTCCGCATCGAATTCTCTTTTCCTTAAGGGAAAATTCCAAGGAACACAATAAAAACGACTGTACGGACCATTCGACCATGCAAGAAAAATCTGGAGAATAGAGGGCGCTGCTGCTGCTGTTGCAGCTCTACGTACTCAGTTGAATGATATATATACAAGAGAATGCAAACTTGCTGTAAATCAATTATCGTATTCGTCTGCAAATAATATCTGAATAATTTCGAGTTCACACATGAATCTACTCAATGAGAATGGATGCCATTTATCCAGTAACAATATCACTCAAGGTAATGCATTTTGTTTAAGTAATCGTCAAATCATTGATCTAAAATTAAACCTTCGTTGAGCATCTAACTGATAGTAGAGAGAGCACTCCCAGCAAAAATGTTTGAAACTAATAATAAAAGTTTGAATTTTTTTAAATAAATATTTTAAGTCAGTTATTGAAACTATTTAATACAGATATTAAATAAATTTATTATTAACCACACAACAGACTTCGTTGAACTCTGCCATATTTTCAAGGAGTCAAAAGCTACACTTTTGACTCTACATATTAAACTTCACATGCATCAACGAGAGAGTGTGCTGTGCTAACTAGCAGCGTCATCTGGTGGCCAGTCTAGCAATTTTTTTAATCGCATTCTCCTATAACTATCGATTCTAATAGAGCGATTTTGAGTTCGCAGTACCATTAATAGGAATTTTTTAAAAACGGAAGTAGACCTGATTTGTATTTAAACGGAATATTACAGAAGTGGTACTTGAACTGAAATACAAAATATGGAAAATAAATTTAAACTTACTTAAACAGAACAGTCTGAAAATGAAATTCAAAGTGCAATTTTAATTAAAAAGATATTTAATTACTGAAATTAATTAATTTTTATCATAGTGACAAAAGGACTCTTGATTCAATGGGTGTGAATTCCTTTTAATAATTTCGTATAAAAATAATATTGTCAAGTTAAAAGAATTTCTTTTTAATCCTCACGTGATGTACAAGAAAGGCAATGAACGCATTTTCGTTCATTTTGTTTCTCTTCGGCAAATCTTTTACTTCATTTATAAATGCCCTGCCATTTTTGAATTGTATTTCGTCTGCCAAGCATCAATACAGAATTAAATTCAGGGAAAATCTCAATCACCAGTAGAGAAAAGCCTTTTAATGGTTTTATGCGTGTTCTGTGCACAGTAGCCTATCTGAGCCTGACCATCCAGGCATCATCGTCACCTTGTCCATACCGGAAGGAGCCTGAGAGAATGAGTCATTTGACAATAGACTAGAAATGAATGAAGGGGGGTCTACATTTACAGACCTAACAACGAATCCTCCAATTCCGGTTTATTCTAGCGATCTGAACAGCAGTTTCCTATAGCGATCGGTCGAACGTACACCCTTGCATGCGTGCCCGTGTGCGTGTGTGTGTGTGTGTATATATATACGAGGCGCGCGCTCTCTAGGTTTTAACGCTCCTTCTGTATGTCTCGTCAAGCTTCCAATAATGTAACTATTCATTGGTTCGGAGTCTTGCCCTCATTAACGTGATGGGGATGAGGGACTAGACCCTCTTTCCATACACAAAGCCTCTGCGCGCGAAATGCGGGAGGCATGAGAGAGAGAGAGAGAGAGAGAGAGCCACGTGCCCCCCCCCGTCTTGTGCGCATTGGCATCAAGGCTAGGCTAGGCTACTCAACATCGATTCAGTTCTCGTTTTCCACGGCTGTTATAAAAGACTCGACTTAATGCAGTGCTCCAGCTCACCTAATGCCATTTAATGGAATTTCTGTGGGAAACGAACTCAGTAGCGTCGCCTAATTATTGAAGTTGGAGCCGAAGTGGAGCGGCCATCCATCAAAACGGGACACTTGCAAATTACTTAGATTCCTCTGAGTTCGTACAAAGGCATTTGCCAGTTCTACACGTGTTGTTGCTAATATAGATGGAATTGGGGACAGAACACTGGCGTGCTTGTACTATTGACAGCAGCCTGACGCAAGCCTACCAAAAGGATATGAATGGTCCTTTGTTCCTCAGAGGACAGAGCGTAATTTCCTCGCATCCGAACTGGAGATGGAGCAGTAGCAATGATGCTTTTAATGCTAAATTAGTTTCTTTCCTGGCCAAAATGCTTTATTAAGGGGGCTACTTTCTCTGACAACCTTTCTCCTAGAGACATGTAATTACCCACCAAAATCGTTGCCGCTTTTTTTCTATTTTCTTTTTTTTTTTTTTTTAGGAGGGTAAATACTGGAGGGGGGGTGAGAGAAGAAGAAATAAACGCGATGATAAAGTTACGCTTCTTCTGCTCTTTCCCCCAAAGGAACTTTGATTTACTTTTCTTTAAAGCGGCAATTTTGGGGGTACGTTAAATGATGCAAATTCTCTTGTTTTGATTTAAACAACCGAATCTATTGATTAAAGGCACCGTTAAGATCTATTTGTGTAATGTAATAAGAAAGTTTTTCTAACTAAAGCATTTCGTTGTTGTTGTTTTTTTTTTATGAATGTAAGATTTTACACAAGCATGTGATGCACGTAAGGTCTTAATGTAGATGGAATTTATACTAATCTTCATATGTTGCCAGAAATTTATTGTTGTGTATATCAACAAATGCTGATTATTATGTGGCATGAAACGTATCCTATACTAACAACAGTTATTTTATAATTTGGTTGTTAAAACATGGGATTGTTAGAAACAATGAATACGAATCGCCATTGTAATTGTTGACATCTTGTTATTGAAGGCATTTGGTTTGCTTCAATGGAGGCATGATGGCTATTAAACATCTTGGGTCGTCTTTTGCAATCATTTCTGTCCCGAAGAAAGTCTCTCTCTCTCTCTCTCTCTCTCTCTCTCTGGGCAAATATGAAAGAAGTAATTGTTCACTTAAACACAGATTTTCGCTTTAAGACATAAACACGTAGTCGAGAAATCCTCGGGATATGAGAGCGATCTGTATTTGATTTTTTTTAGATCTGGAAGAAGCATTTTATTGGCACAGGTGTGCCAAGAAAAAAGTTATTCGCTACAATTAGTAGATGAGATATTATATTATGTAATAGAGAGTCTATAGTTGAGTTGTAAGTCGGCAGTTATAATTGAAGGGATACAGGGAGATGGTTTGATTTTCATTTTCATTCATCATCTTTATGCATTACATTATGAAAGAAAGTGGTGTTGAACCTGATATCAGAATCGAAGATGTTAATCTCGACCCGACTTTAAGCAGATGATGTTAATCTTTTAAATAAATCCATGTACAAGTCTACAGGATTTGTACATGGATAAAACATTTCGGCTATTTGAACACAATTCTCAGTGAAGAAATAAAACACCTGATCAAAGATTGTAGACTATAGATATGAGCGTGATAAGAAAAGTTAAGGAAGTGAATCAATGGCAGAGTCATATTGAAAACGAGGATGTTAAGAAAGAACTTGACATTGTCAGCATCCAGGAATGCATTAGCAGAGCTAATCTCAGGTGGTATGGTCACTTAAACAGAATGGGAGAGAAAAGATTGGCAAAACAAGTGTTCTCTGGAAAATGACCCAGGGGGAGACCAAGATATGGGTGAATTGATACAGTAAGAAGTGTCTTGGAAGACCGAAATATAAAGGCTGAGAATATTTAAGTCCTGGAAGATAGCAGACTAATTTGGAAGAAGTACTATCATAATATCCTGTACCCCCCCTCTTCTGAAGGTACATATCAGGAATTTAATGATGATGATGTAATTTTAAAGGGGAAATTACTTCAGACTATATAATTTGATTTTGATTTTCACAGCTATATTATCACAGTATTTTCTTAATCGAATATTGTAATAATATTGATATAATATCTGCTGCGAAAAGTCATTAGTTTAAATGTCTGATATGGTTAGGTATAAGAACAACAGCATAAAGTAAATAAGTAAGGATGAGAAGTGTACGACATGCATATGAGAAAGACAGCGCAACAATAAAAAACAATACATCAACAAACAACAGATCACAAATATGACTTTTTTATTCTATCAGCCCTATACACGAGAAGCTGCACAACCTATATCATTAGTACTGGTTATGCAGGCTGTCATGTGAACAGCAATTACGAAAGAAGGCATCTACTAATATCACTTTTATGTAGTCATTATAGGCAGATAAGAAGAGTCCAAAAATGTCAACGGTGACCCACTACCGTAAGTACATATTTAGATATCTAACAGACTTTATGGGGAGTCAAAATTTGACAATCGAAACGCAGCCACAGATGGCAATTTAATTTGCCTTTAATATTACGACAGTCCAATAACCATACGTGTCTTGTGGAAAGGAATGTCGTCTGGAAGGAAGGTTCTTTAGGCAAGAAACAGCGCATCATGGGATAAGGACAATCCCTCAGGACGGTTGTGTAATAAGAGGAATTTATGTAATAATGTGAACCTGACGATACTTGCAAATGTCTTTCAACTAAAAGAACTTGATCAACGAAATGTACAAATAGAAATTTAACCAAACAGCCTTTGTTTTAGAAAGCATCTTTTACAGTAGGATTCTCAGAAAGAGAGATACTGATACATCCTACCAGTATGAAACTTACCATATTGTATTCAGCCCATTGTCTGCTCACCACGATAGCCTGTACACAACTATTATGTCCTATCAACTGTTTGTAGGTTAATTATAGTATAGATGACACCCACACGAATCCTACAACCTAATACATTCTATGTTAACACTACCGGAGGATCTGGTGACTTAAATTTAGCATGCGTGCGATAAAAGTTGACGCAGTAAACTGCTTTGTGAAGTTTCATAACATTATTAGTGTTGCTAAATGTGTGTCGAACAATAATAAGGCCACACATAATCCCAGGAATAACACGGACTCGTATACGACCGAGCATAGAAAGGCAACTCGATACTCGAAGATGGCTTTGTCATTAATTACAGTTAAGTAGAACATTTGTTAGGGCATAGCGAGTGTGGTGTAATGGGAGGACTCGGCACACAAACACTACTGACAAGGGGAGGGGGACAAACGACAGAGACAGCCAGCGTGTATAATTAATAATGACTAGAGGTGTGTGAACTTGAGAACTAGCAGAAATTAACGGCCTAGGAAATGGTCTGGAAACTGGATAAGTGAAACAGGAGACCAGCTCGTGCTGATTAACCAGTCTTGTTAGTAAATGTACGTAGGTTAGTTGGAGAGTTGGTCAGTGTCGAAGGGGGGGGGGGGTATTGAGTTATAGGCAATCATCAGATTCCTTCTGTGACTTGTTATTCGTCCAGTATTTTTTTTTTTATTATTATTATTACGGTACAGGATTTGCATATTTCTTTGTTACATGAAACGTGATCTCTGATTTTATTTGTCTTTTCTTCAAGAGATCTGGATACAATACCCTTATTGTTGTTCGAAACACATTTTGAGATAATATTATTATGAGAGATTCCGTACCTCAGTTTGCTTGGACGATGCCCTTCTCTTGGAAACATCCGGGTTCCAATAACGTCTAGGATGTGAAGAATCTTCATTAGAGCTTCTCAACTGATGGTAAGTTTAACTGGTCGCATGAGGAGTTAGTAAGTTTGGATCGGAAAATCGGTTTTTTGATCCCTCGAAACAGTCAAACGGATCAAGAAAACACACAATTTACAAAGAAAATATACTGTAGGCATAGGGCTAAACTACTCTATCCTGGAATAAATTAAGAAATCTAAATATGCTTGGAAGATGGTAGACACGTAAGGGCTCACCAGACCTATAGATAGAAGAAAAAGAGAAGAATAATCAGTGGCGGCTCGTGGCTTGAAATCGTGGGGGTGCTACATTTCGAAATATACATACACGCTGTAAGTACAGTGTATACGTGTTTGGATAAAATATCAAAATCATGGTAAAAATTAAAAAAATTGAACATGAAAAAATATTGTTTATTATCGATAAAATTATACAGTTTGGTATAATTCAAAATTACTTAAAAATAAAATCCATTCCTTTAATTGTAATTAAAGGAATGGATTTACAATTTTTGGACATTACAATTAAATCCTTTAATTGTAATGCCCAAATGTTTAAAGAGACGGAGTAAACACGATAAGCACTACGAACACTCTACTACTGCGCAAATTGCATATAAACAACAGTGGAACTGCGCGAGGGAAAGTGCCGCATTAAGCTTATAGCTTGCATCTCACTGTGATGTGCATATCCGTAGCAATATGACACTGTGGAAAACACAGTGCTGCTAGCGTCCTCCGCCCTCCTAAGTGCTGCAAGATGGATTTTTATTATTTTTTATACAAAATAAGAGAATTGTATAGGATTGTTGATGATAAAATTAAATATCACCAGCAAATATAAATAAATTAATAAATATATTTATATATCGAGAAAAATTGGGGGTACTGCAGTTCCGCAGTGCCTATGCACGAGCCGCCCCTGAGAATAATATTATAAGACTCCAAGCAATTACTTGCTTCAACTTTTATTAAATAACATTGCCAACGCTGTTAATATAGATTATAGAATTCGCGTGGTTATCATCTGTACTATAATTAATCTACAAAGTTGGTATGACACAATGGTTGAGGACAGGAAATTGTGTTCACCAAAGAATAGGCTGAGTAGGTTTAAAACAGTGAACATATTAATTCAGAAAAAAGCATTTCTCTCTCTCTCTCTCTCTCTCTCTATCAGTCATTCCTATAAAATGAAAGTATTGGAGACTTGATGCAAATGTTCTAATGAGTCCACGCTGATAAAAATAAATAAATTATAAATAAAACAAGGGTTCGCATTCTGGAGAAATTCATTGAACCATTTCTGTGAATGTGTTTGGACAGGAAGCTTTGCTTTCCAAGGATTCATTTCAGTTAATATTCAACGCGTCCACCGCTAAGCTCGAGTCATATTTTAAAGAAATTACTGTCGCATGCATGGTTTGTTTTGTAAATATTCTACAGGTAGCATTTATTTTAAATATATCTGTAATGCGATTGAACATAATTTTAAAAGTTCTATTTTTACGCTTCGTTTCCTTCCTTCATGCTTGTATAAATACCACAATTGATATGCAACTTTCTTCTTTCAATATCCACTGAAATGTGTCTGCGTCAGACTGTATTTATGCAAAAAAAAAAAAAAGAAAGAAAGAAAACCAAAGAAGCCATTATGTGACTGACGAGTCATTTACATGCTTGGGTGTGATTACATGGGAGAGTGAATTCGGGACAATATCCGCACAACCTAATATTGCACCTCTTCTCTTGGGCATACATACAGAAACGCGGAAACGAAGGACAACACAGTAGTTCGTATTTACTGTCGGCTATCGAAGAACCAAATACGGGAAGTCACATGTTGATGTGAGACACGTGCCAGCTAAACACGCAGAGATGGTCGCCTTGACAACCAGTCTCAATATCTGACTGCTGACCGTCGATGTGTGTGTGTGTGTGTGTGCAGTTCGCTGTCAAGGTAGTACCACAGATCAACTGTTAACTCGACGCCGAGGGTTCTCTACGTGTTTACACAGGACTTGCAAGAAGAGATTTTCCCGCAGTCACTTTATGAGAATCATCTCATCCTAGGCGGGATGTGGAGTACCACTTGGATGGTGACCCCTGTGGTCGGATTAAACGCGGTAGATCTGACAGTGACCATACTGTCCTGGGTAATATTACTTATCTGAGTGAACACGCTGAGTGGCTTCAAGAGGGTGGAAGGGATGACGTCACTGCTTTTTTCCCAAGTAATCGTTCGGTAGATTAGTTTTCACGAGTTCCTGCTATTAATTCACACGAAAAAAAAAAAAAAAAATATTCCTCCACGTTCTTTGTTCAGCTTTAATGGGCGAAAATGTACGAAAAGAAAGAAAGAAATTACTTCTGTCCTTCTATCTCTGCTTTTTAATGGGAGGAAAACAGAGATTTGTCTCCATCAGTCGGTAAATTAATACGATAGGAGTCTGTTAAAAAAGAGAGTTCACAATAAAAAGTATTAGAAGTGTAACCGCAAGTGCAGTAATTAACCAAAATACAATAATTCATTTATTCTTATTAACGTCTAAACTGCTATAATTTTAATTAAATGAAAGCTATCGATCTACGTTTACAGATCTTTAATAACAACCGGAATTCATAATTCGATGGGTTACATGAAAATTCGTTGAAAAAGCAATTCACTGAAAATTTTAACTAAATTTCATTAAATTAATCCAACCAAAGCGGAATTGCTAATATCATTTCGAACTTTTTTTCGAAAATGTGATGATAAAAGTGATCCATTTAGAACAAAAACTTAACCATGCAGACAGCTTCTTGTACCGGCAACTTCTACTAATTCCGCTAAGTCAGAGAGTTAGTGTAATACATAATTTGGACACGTGATTTCTTTGTCGCTCCGAATATAGCTGAAATGAAAACTGGAACGGTTCGACATTTTCTTGTAAACGTTTCAAATAGCGAATCCGAGTAAAATTCATCCCATAATAATTTTGCTGTATTGAAGTCGCATATTACTACTAGCAACAATAATAATAATGAAGCCTGCATAGGCTGGCTTTTCCTCCCGGAAACAGGCAAATCAATTCCATGAATAGACATGAAACAGTTATCGGACAAGAAACACAATAAGAAACCATTGTTCTATAATATTTCCCTATTCGTTCGATGAATTGTCTTTCGATTAACTGTTTTTCGATTAACTCTCCGGATACCAATTCGATGGCATTAGTATAAGTATAAACCTTGGAATAAATCTATAGTGTACAGTTTTAGACAAAAGGAAAAAATAATTACCTATCCTCATCAATTAATACTTATTAATTGAATATGAAAACGACTATGAAACATTGTAAATTCGTTAGCTCAGGATGAACAAATGAAAAGAATAAAACCGAATATAAATTCGGAAACAAATATACTGTGTTTAATCAAACATGAATGGTACGATTCCATACGTCACTTCCTATTAACGTATTGTATACTGAGTCTAATGAGCCAAACATTAAAAATATTTTTGAAAGTAATTCAGAATCGTATTTATAGAAAAAGTGAAGAAACTCTAAGTGAAACACAATTCGGCTTTCGGAATGGTTTTGGTACTAGAGAGGCCCTTTTCTGTACCCAAATATTGATACAAAAATGCATAGAAAAACAGAAATTTGTCTTTATGTGTTTCATAGATTTTGAAAAAGCATTCGACAAAGTCAGACACACTAACTTAATAGAAGTTCTTCAACAAATAAGGCTAGACGAACAAGACATAAGACTAATAACAAATCTGTATTGGAATCAGTCAGCTACCGTTCAATTAGACAACATTACCACCAGTGATATTAACATCAAAAGAGGAGTGAGACAAGGATGTGTGCTCTCACCACTCCTGTTCAACATATATGCAGAGGTAATCTTTAAAAAAGCATTGGAAGAATGTTCAGAGGGAATCACAATAAATGGAAAGATTGTTAACAACCTTCGATATGCAGATGACACCGTGCTAATTGCAGATAATGTTATGGATCTCCAAAAACTCATTGACAGAGTATACATAGAAAGCCAAAGAATGGGAATAAATATAAACATCAACAAGACAAAATACTCGATCATCAGCAAACATCCAGCATCATCAATGAAACTGACACTCAATGGAAAAAATATTGATCAAGTATCAAGATATAAATATCTTGGTTGCTGGCTTAATGAACGGTGGGATCCAGAAATAGATATAAAGACAACGATTGAAGTTGCACGGCAGTCCTTCATGAAAATGAGAACACTATTCTGCAATAAAGACCTAAACATGGAAGTCAGATGTCGAATGCTGAAATGCTACGTGTGGTCTATTCTGCTCTATGGAGTTGAAACATGGACATTGAAGGCGACAACCATCAAGAAAATCGAAGCCTTTGAGAAATGGCTATACAGAAGAATGCTAAAGATATCATGGACAGAAAAAATTACCAATGAAGATGTCTTAAATCCATTGGCAAAGCTAAACATCTTGTACAAATAATCAAGAAACGAAAAACATCATATCTTGGACACATCATGAGAAACAGCAAATACCAACTTCTACAAACTATTTTGATAGGAAGAATTGGTGGCAAAGGAACTAGAGGAAGAAAAAGAATATCATGGTTTGACAACATCAAGACGTGGACAGGACAGAGCAGTGCACAACTGCTCAGATTAGCACAAGAGCGCAGATATTCCTGTGTTGAATTGTCGCGCGTACAAAAACACATCTAAAATCGTATTTCTTATTATAGGCAGCACACTTTCCATTGGAGGTGACAGAACAATCAATTAAAATGCAACAACATTCTTGCATTAATCTGCTAAGAACTCATTTCTAATATTGTTTTTAAGTTTTCCTCTGAAATATGTTCTGTTAGAAAAATTTGATTGTCCGCAAAATCTCGCCACACGAGGCTGTATTAGGCAGACACGACTCACCAAAATAAAACGAAATAATCTTAACTGTATATATTTCGTATGACATTGTCGCTCTCTGTTTGTGTGAACAGACAGACAGAGAGAGAGAGACTGATATTTCATTCAAAATAATGGTGAACAGGTTCACAGAATAATAACCTACAGTCATGTAAACAATTGAACATTGTTGACCAAAACTGTTAGCGGTTCATTTGAATATTTGAATTCGCTACCAGTTGCATTGATGAAGTGCAAAAAAAAGGGGGGGAAAAAAGAAAAATCAGAGATTGTTCACTTAAGCCTAACTGACAAATGTACCTACAGTAACTTAAGCCTAATGGTCATTTCTGACATCTGAGCTAATTGTAGCATGTTTTTCTAACATCGCACCAGCTATGAGAACGTATTGAACGTTTTCTTTGAAAGCTTTCTCAACATATCTTTTTTCTGTTTTTTTATTTATTCTTTTCTTTTTCTTTTTTTTTTCTTCACTGGTTTTTCTTATTGACTGGTGCTCGGTGACAGATTTATCGGGCTTCTTGTCTTGGCAGGTTTTCTCGGAGACACAGTTGCGAACGGTGGGTAACTGAAGCAGGAAGAAGGTGGAAGAAGATTGGATAGACTCAGTGAAAGACTGCTTCGAGCTTAAGTCCCTTAAATACCTTTTCTAAACCAGTCGCAGTAAGTAGCTATACTCGAAGCACACTTAGCGTCCCGAGCGATAGCGTCCAGGTCTTAGTCTCGTGCACGGATATCACCCCCAATAAAACTGGTCATCGCCGCTCTGATAACGAACACTGCACATCTGAAGAGGCGAACCGTGCAGTCGGCGTCTTGACCCCCACAGTTTCACTTCATCTGCATTTCGTATCCTCCCCCCCCCACACACACACATCTCCCGTCGCCCCCCCCCCTTCTCCGGGCCTGCAAAAAAACATCAAAAGCGCTTAGTCGAATTTATCGCACGTGGCGTTCAACATCTAAAGGGGGGGGGGGGTTCCGCCTGCATGTGCTACCGTACTTGATAATCTACTCTACCCACATTTCGTGGCTACTTTTTTATTTATTTTATTATTTTTTTTCTTTCTATTATTGAGCGCTTTCGTTTGCACTGGGCGAGAAAGAGTGTGTGAGAGGGTCTATCAGAAATTCGTAGCATAGCATATAGTCACGCCTGCTTGTAGGACACGCTAATAGCATCCAAATATTGACACTGATAACAGCGCCCTCATGTATTGTTTTTTTAAACATCACCTGAAGAGATCTAAACGAGGAGTTATTACAAGAGTATGACAAACTCTCTTTTCCCACGGTCTCCAAACCGAATTTACTTTAATATTAACAGTTATCTCGCCAATTCATAGCCTGAAGTGTGTTTGTTTTAGTTTCCAGTAGTTCTTTGATACTTAACATTAAACCAAATATCAACAACCTCCTTACCTGTAAATGGCACCATCCATAATCTTTCATATTTGTACAATAGCATTCTCAACGATATTTCTTATTAATATTACAACTATAGGCCTATAGAGTTAAATTCAAATAACAGAGACAGAGTCGGTACAGTTCTGATTACCTTTAATTAAGCGACTTCATTCCATACTGCAAATACTTTTCTGTAATTCCAGTCTACTCATATTGTTCAGGATTAACAGACTAAAATGAGTTGGTGCAAGATAAAGTCGTCATTCTGCTTTTTATATGGACATTTGTCACTGCACGAAACAGACGTTTTGTGTTTAAGGATGCCAATTTATGTGCATCTCATGAAAGTGATGGAGAAGTTCTTTCGATGTGTGTGTGTGTTTGTGTTTTGCTATTTCCATAGAATTGCCTATTTTTCCTCATGACGGAAACATTTTTTTTTTAAACTTTGTGTACTAAACGAGTTTATTTAAAGTGTTCCAAAGCATTTAAAGAATACCAAACTTGAAATGCAATTTTTAAATACGGGAATTGTTAGACCCCATGGCTGGAAAGAGAATACTCTAACAAGGCCGGCCATAAGAAGGGATTTGAAGATCTCGTGGTATTTAAACATCCTCATAAAAAGAAATCAAATGAGATAAGGTGTAGAAACTTCGGTGACTGTTAATCTCTTTAAGATCAGCTACCCATGAAACAAAGATTAAAATAACTTAAGGGGGAAGGGGGGGGGGTTCTGGAAATATGAGCAGTCGCGTTGTCTTGTTGAAGCCATGTTTTTATGATAAAGTTTCCACGGCCTTCACCGGAATGTTGTTAATTCAATTATTAATGTTCCCAAATAAATTTATCGTGGAGGTATTTGATGCTTTACTTGTTCGGAGGCGTTATTTCTATACCATCTTGCTGTTCAAATTCTTCGCTTGTGTTTTATAATTTCGATTCCCGATGCATTTGCTTAACAACTGAGATGCCTCAGCTGTTAAGCAAATGAACCGAATAGTTCATCTACTGATCAAAACGAAGCAAACCACAGCATATCAACACGATGGAATCTGTTCAGAGAATGCCAAATGGTTTCTCTCTCTCTTTCTCTCTTTCTCTTTCTGTTTGTCTGAGTATGTTTATGTGGCAGCTTAGGTATGAATCAGAAAAAAGACAGAAAAAAATACTAAATCATGTCCATTCGATACTTATCAATTGTCCTCTTCATGCTCCCTTAACCTTTTCATAGTGACAGAGGGCGCTGCAATCTCGAGTTGACATCGTGAGAAAAACGACGATCAGACCTGTGCAGCCCCGTAGTGTGTCCGTGTAATGAGGTGTCTCCCGCTGGGACAAGTGCAGGTCGGACAAAAGCCAGACACCCATGACCTGCTGGGTGGACACGGCTATTGCGAGACACAACTCATGTATCCGACCTGGAAGCCCATTCCGTCGCACAAAATGCACGAGCGACGGCTTGATGCCAAGCAGAAAACTTCAACGTGCGCTTCGAACCAATAAATCTTGGCTACGGTCAACCTCGCTGTGCACTCCGAGCGACAGATAGCGATGCAGCACAAAGAAGGGGGGTAGTCGGGAGGATTGTCGCCGCACACCTGCAACCCAGCAGGAGTCCGCTACGGCCACGGACTACGGACGCACTGAAAAGAGATGTCACCGAAAGGAGAGACCAAAAAAAAAAAAAAAAAAGAATTTCACTCGTTCGGTCATGTGACAGAAGGACTCTCATTTGTTGGGGGAGAGTATTACTCTCGCTATCCCGTTCTGCGTCTTCCCTGCATCTTTTAGCTGAATGGAAAACACGACAAACTGGGAGGAGAACCGTTTTGGGAAGTCATTGTAGTGTCCCTCCATTTACACAGGAAAAGGTAAAGAATTCCCCTGCATGAGTGCGGCCAAGAAGATCTTTCATAACACAGATTGTATCAGAGTGCAACAACACTATCGCTCATTGCACTCAATGCCAAACGCGACTCTCTCTCTCTCTCTCTCTCTCTCTCTCTCTCTCTCTCTCTCTTTGGGTGTGTGCATGCGTGTTTCTGTTTACGAATTAATGCCGAAAAAGTCCAGATCATTTGACTTTCGGCTAATAACAATACGATTAGTTAATACACTTAACTGCTCATTACATCTTGAGCAGATTTAAATGATAGCACTTAACCAATCATATCGTATTAATTCACTGAGCATTCTGAGCAGTATTTGGGTACGTTTTGTCTTGTTTTAGAAACTGTATTTTAAAAATAATCGAATA
Organism: Typopeltis vanoorti; assembly: GCF_054136105.1. Lineage (NCBI taxonomy): Eukaryota > Metazoa > Arthropoda > Arachnida > Uropygi > Thelyphonidae > Typopeltis > Typopeltis vanoorti. The sequence continues at coordinate 86,970,176 of NC_143549.1, forward strand.
CCCTTTCTACTTCTCGCTATCTAATTGAGATTCTCATCATGCTTGCTAGTGATCTGAATACTTGTAACATTTCATCCTTAATATCAGTGAAAATATCTTACCGGAAGACTCTCACTTTGAATCCTGTCAAAAGAGGCACAAAATCTTCTCTGAAGATTTGCAACATTTCTTCTGCAAACAGAAAATCATCCACAAACTCATACTCTAAGTAAATTAAGATATTAATCAGCCTCGAACATACGTAGTACGTTGGAACACAACCATCTCGAAACGTCAAGGAAAATATCTATATTAAATGATTATTTTACTAAGGATGAAACACTATACATAGAATTAAATAAAAATTTTAAGAAAATATTGTTTTTATTTTTCATAGTTCACATGAGTCAACTATGTAGCTCAATATAAATTTAATAAACGTTAAATTATAGCAAAGTTTATGGGCTGTCCCACCTTCGGACATAATGCATGAAGGAAGATGGGAATGAACGATGATTTAACTCTTATCTCAATTATAAAAATAACAATAAAAAGATCAATGATAAAGGAGAGATATCTAGCAGCGGGTTCGAATCCCGTCGTTGGACACAGAAGTTTGTGCTTTTCTTTAGGTGAGAGGTGAATGTCATCGCACTGTGTGAGATCACCCTCCTGCTTATTGGAGGCCTGAAGTGTCTTTATAAAGTTTCATGTTTGGTTTCTGGACTATATAAAAATAAATAAAATTAATATTAAAAAATAGAAAAAATTCCTCCGCCCACCCGTGGTACTAATAAGGTTTACGACACTTAGTGAGTGGGTGGGACTCACATAAAAAATCTGAAATGTTCTGCTATGTTGTTTTTCGATCCCCGTTCATTACTGCAAGATCTGAGAGCTTATTTTGAGTCATTTGTTTTTAAATGATTTTGTGATTAATTTTAGATAAGAAAACGATCGTAGTTCTCTTACTGCAGTAAACAGAACAAATAAACATAACATTTTCAATGCAATCTCGAGTTTTAAAAATAGTTGCATTTTTAACATAATTGTCAGAGTTGATCCATTGTTTTGGGTCTTCATTGGGTTCTCATACTAGTTGGTTTTAAGACAAGATTGCTCCACTCTTGGTTCACGAAATGAAGTAAACGTAATTACTAAAATAAAGAGCCAAAGGGCGTCAGTTCGGCGATGCAAAATTATATAAGCAAAGTGGATATTAGATTCAACATTATTTCAAAGCCGAATGTAGAAATTATGAACGTTTCGTAAGGTAACTTGACCAGAGAGCTTACGGGAATACCCCCCACCCCCACCCCCGGCATTCACGAGTTGCCTTAGTGCGGACTACTTAGAAGACATAGGCGTCGCCCAAGCGTCTATATATTCGCTTTTTATTAGTCCGTTTTGATAAAGTTTCACTGATCTGACAATGTTTCGAACTGGTTGGTTCTCTTCAGAGACCAGACAGAACCAGTTCGAAACAGTCAGGCCAGTGAAATCTTATCAAAATGTAATAATAAAAGGCGAATATAGACGTTTGGGCAGCGTCTATGTCTTCTAAGTAGTCTGCACTAAGTCATCTCGTGAATGCCGGGGGGGGGAGGTATTCCCTTAAGCTCTCTGGTCAAGTTACCTTACGAAACTAGCAATAGTTTCTACATTCAGCTTTGAAATAAACGTGTTTCTTGTTAGGTCGACTGTCTCCCTAGTGGTAATTCAAAGAAGCTGCTCCATTCCATTTGTTTTAACACTGTAATGCAGAGGGCCGCATCACCATGCGTATCTAGTCATTTTATGAAAACAGAAGCGACGCAATCTCGATAGCTGAACAAACGAACAACATTAATGCACTAATGGCGCGCTCACGCTCCCTGCGAGGGCCCGGAGCATGCGCGTTGGAACAAAACAGTGTAAGAACGCTTCTCTGACACATCTAATACTTGAGAAACAAGTGGGTATATAGTGATGCAAAAACACCAAAGAAAATTACCAACATTGATATTATTGATTAGTGATAGAATTAAAATATCCAATGCACAAGGTAACAATTTGAATCAATGTTTGATTCAAACTGTTATTTTATTTTATCGCTCGTGAAAATCAAAACCCACAGGCGGGCCGCACAAAATCGCACATCGGACCACATGCTTTCTTCTGACCTAATCATTAGTTAACGCTTAATAGATTTAAAAAAAAAAAAAAAAAGTATACAACGTTCACTGCCCGTTCTGAAAGATCAATTTATGACGTCATAAATGACGTCAACTGGTATATCTGATCATATGACTTGAAACAGTCGACTTATTGTTTGTTTTTTGTTTTTTTAAGTGACAACGGTCGGTTCAAAGGCCATACACAAACCTCCAAATTCCCATTTCCAATATTTTCTTTAAACATCCTATTCAAGAATATTTATTGAAAAGATTTCTTATAAAAAAAGATACTCAACAAATATGTGTTCTAATGTATTTTCTTAGGTATGATTAATTTTATTTTATTTTCCCCAAATCATTGAATATAGTTAAAATTAACACCGTCTTATATATTTAAATTCTTATAATTCAGTTTTCGACACTTTAAAAGCTTTAATTAATGTGAAAAGCGGAGAAGGAGATGTGTCCCTCCCCGGCAAGCCATCTGATTTCTAATATTCATCGGATTCACAGCGTATCGAATTTAAAATCTATACATAAAATGGAAAGAAATAGTAGGCACAGTAATGCTAGGTTAGCTGGAGGATTGTTCTGTAGAAGAAAGAATTAAACGATAGTTAATATGCTTAAAATGAAAAACCTGAAATCATCTTCAGTATCAACACATTTTATACGAACTGTTTCGAGTCTTATTGCTGAATGATTCATTTCACTATCAATCAGCAACAAAGCGCACATTGCAACTATGCTATGAAGAATCCGTGTGAGATATTGTTTGTCAATTACATGTTTTTTGTTATTTTTAAAGCAGGTTTACTGGTGAGTTTGCTTTCATTAGAAAACACGTTTATCTTCCCGAGACTCAACTCAAATTTGCTTTGAAAATATCCTCAAAAAAGCTATTCCGTCCTCGCCGATGGAATTCGAATTTGGGTCTCCACAAACTAGAAGCATGCTCCCATCGATCACTATTGAATTAACACTTAGAAATTCTATTTTTTTATGCAATAGATGACAATTCGTTATTTCTTAATGCCATACTTCGTTGAATTTTGTTGCTGATGCAATAAAGGACACATCTCTATTGGTGTATCTATTCTTGTAACGGTTCCTTTTGTTGTTGTTATTGTTGTTGTTGTTGTTGAGCTCTTTCAAGAATATAAATATAACAATGCAGATGAAGCTCATTCCATTGTTTGGAATTCAGTGTAATTCCTATCTGTATATTTCAAATTTATTGTTTAATGGCGTTATTATTCTTATCAAAGTGCGTTGTTTCCACTCTCTCTCTCTTAAAGAATATAAAGATTGATTCTTAAAATTTTTAATTTTTCATCAATCAAGACATCTTTCAGTTACAATGAAGACTACTAAATTACATTTGACAAGAAATTATAATCTTGTTTTAATCCTAAACACTAAGGTAAGCAAACAATGTATGCGCTTGAAGTATCTTCACTAATGGGCTACTTGTTTATACAGGCTGATAACTCCATATCAATTGCCTTGGTATCCCATAATGCAAAGTACACTTTCTCACGGATGTGCATATTATTATTATTATTCATGGGAAGGGTCACTACCCAAACTGGTTTCAACCTTTATTGAAGTGGAAGATATTGATGTTAAATTTAAAGTCTTGGCTTAAAGGGGCGAAGCAAGAATGCTTTTCATATTCCCCGTTGTCTGTAGAGGACAGTGTAGGGATAAGGTGTTATTGAGCAATTAAAGCTCTGATCATGGCAGGAGGGTAACAGCAATAGCCGAGCCTCAGTTAGAACTTCATTAGCTACAGCATTGCCATCAATTACCCTCCAAGGGTATTAATCACCGCATCTCACGGTCGATTTCATATTCCTCCCCTCGGTGATCAAAGTTAAACTTTCTTTACCACTAAAAATACTGACAGGATGGGTGAAGCAGTAGTGCTTTTCATATTCCCCTTTATCTGTAATGAGAGTTGTTTGAGAATGGCAGGACTGTGAGCAGTTAAGCTCGCCCTCTGAGGGCAGTTGTAATCAGTTGAGAGAAGAATAGCCTTCGGTCTTTTGTGTTTGTAGTAATCAGTCTCATTGTAATTGACAGCTTGTACTATTAGTGGGTTTGAATGTGAACTTGAATTCACGAAGGATTTTTCTGCAAGATTACGAAGAAGGGAGGAGATGTATGGAGTGCCGGTTTCTCGGTGAATCTGTGAATTTCTGATGAACCACGGTGCATCCAGGATCATCCTAAGGCATTTGTTTTGGATTCTCTGTAATTTCGAAATGTTTGATCTTGAAGTGTGACTCCATGCTGGTGAGGCGTAGGTAATGACTGGACGTATTACCATCCGGTAAAGAAGCAATTTATTATGTGGGTTCAATTTGCTCTTGCGGTTGATCAATGGGTAGAGCTGTGCTATTACTTTGGAAGATTTGGAGCAAACGTGATTGATGTGTTTGTTAAAAAGGAGTTTCTTATCCATTAATACCCCAAGATATTTGGTCTCTGATTGCCATGGGATCTTATGACCAGAGAGCAGGATGTCTTCTTTGTTGCAGACCTTTCTTCTTGAAAACAGCATGGCTGAGCTTTTGAGGGGGGGGAGTTCACTTGAATCCTCCAGTTGGTGAACCAGTTTGCTAGCTCATTGATACTTCCTTGGAGCCTGGTGATTGCCAGGCGAGGGCTGAGCGATCTTGCTAGAATAGCGGTGTCGGCATAAAGGGCCGTAGTAGTTGTTCTTGAATTGAGAGGAATATCTGCCATGTAAGTTGTGAAAAGTATTGGGGCCAGAAGAGAACCCTGAGGTACTCCCGCCAGGATTTTGCGCCTTGATGACACAATTCCGTTGAGTTTTACTTGCATGTATCTTTAATTAATATATGAATATATGAGTTTCCCTAGTTTAATTGGGATATTGTTTTCAATTAGTTGGAAGATAAGGCCTTGATGCTAGACCTTATCAAAGGCCTTGGAAACATCCAAAATACAGCAGCAGTGTGAAGGTGCCAGTTAAAACCACGAGTGATATGTTCTGTTAGTCGGTGAATTTGTTGCACCGTGTTGTGAGCTTTGCGAAACCCAAATTGCTCATTTGGGATTATTTTCTGTTTGTTCACTGCTGATTGTAGTCTTGATAGGATGACCTTTTCTATTACTTTGTTAAGACAGGAAAGAAGACTGATGGGCCTGTAGCTTTGGGGAAGTTGTGGGTTTTTACCAGGCTTTTTCAGAGGTATAATGTCCGCGATTTTCCAATCTGTGGGAAAGTACTGGAATCTTAAAATGGAATTGGTAATATTAACTAGATGAATTATGGCTTTCCGTGGGAGTAGCTTTATTATTCTATTGGTAATGCCGTCAGGACCGGGGACCTTTTTATTCTTCAGATGGGAAATGATATTTATTATTTCTGTTGGAGATGTGGGGGTGGTGGTTTCTGAATCATCCTTAGGCTGTCTTAGTGCATTTCTAACTTTACGATGAACTTTGTAAATAAGATTGATATTTAGGTTAACGTAAGATGGGCTGCATTGATTTTCCAGATTGTCAATTAGGGCTTCTACTTTTTCTTCATCTGAGTGTGCAATTCCAAGATTGGTCTTCAAAGGGAAAGTTAAACTTACCTCAATGCAGAACTCATATATTTTCCGTATAATGGTGTTAAAATGGTGTATTAACATATTTTTTAAAATACTCTGGATTAGAGTTACCTTTTTAACAATTTTTTGTTAAAAAGGTAACTATAATAGACACAAACCAATTTAACCTTGGAATCTTTCTGGATCTAGCTCTCATCGAGGAGACCTAAATAAAGTTCGAAACTGGTCTGGCTTGTGAGCCTTACCATAATGAACAGCAATATTCAATGGTACAACAATCTGATCAGGCTAGGGATCTTGGAGTGTTAATAGGTAGGATGGTTGACGTTCAGGAACCACAAAGCAAAGATTGCAAATATAACTGAAAAGATAATTGCAATGCTGAAACGGACTTGATATGCAAAGATAAGGAAGTCATTTTTTTCCTCTTTACAAGGCCTTGATAAGACCTCACTTCGACTATTGTGCGCAGATCTAGTCTCCTGGTTTCCGTTGGGATTCTGATATATTGGGGAGTGTTAAATGATATCAGGATTGTGGAATATTGATTATGAAGAGAGATTGAGAATTTGTAGACTGCAGACACTAGCAAACAGGAGAAAGAAGGGTGATGTGATTGAGACTAACAAACTTCTGAAAGGGTCATACAGGATTTCAATTGATGGAATTTTTCAATTTTCGGAGGGTGGGGAAGGGAAAAGAGGGCATCCTTGGAAGCTGAGAATGAATGCCGCTAAGAAGGGGTGAGGGTTAGATTTTTCTCTCACAGGGTGGTGCGTGATTGCCATTGGATGTTGTGAGCGCAAGCAGTGTGAATGAATTCAAGAATACGTATGATAGCTGGTGTGTGTGTGTGTAGTATGTGCTCCCCCCCCCACGATGAGTCTCTGACTCCCTGGAGGTCTCGCTCTCTCTCTCTTTGATGATAATAATAATAATAATAATGATAATAATAATAATAATATACACATCCGAAAAAGTACGTTTTGCAACGGGATATTGAGGCAGTTAATCTGAAGTCAACAGCTTCTGTACACAAGTAGACCACTTGTAAAGTTACTTCACGCGCAAATCTGTTTGCTTCTGCATGGATAAAGACTCGAAACAAAGAATATAATTTCTAGTCAAGTATAATTTACTTGCCAACCAAGCGAAAAAAACGTATTACACGTTATTAATATTTACGTTATTTCACATTTCCATCCCACTAAGTGGCACTCGTATCACGGTGAAAGTGGTTCCAGTATACTTTGATACCGGAAGCGTGTGAAGTACTGTTTATTCGAAGTTGCTGATGGACAAGGGACGTGATCTGCACGACTTTCAGAAAGTGATGATTGTAGGTGCCGGTTGAAGAATGGCAGTATCAATCCACTACCACTCTTCAATGGTTGGCGTCTTATGAACTCGTGGTAAATTATCATCGACAACTTCGTCTACACTGAGACGTCATTAGAGCATTGAACGCTAAAGGGGGAAAAAAAAGGTTTCTTTCAAATGAATCTAGTTTCCACCAATGCCATGCGGATAGTAGGTCGTAGGCTAGGTAAAAAACTGGGGGAGGAAATTCACCTCGAGGTTATGATGATATGGAGCATATTTTCTTGGGAATCTGTTGGTAACTGTATCCGCAAGCCTGTATCAGCTGCACGCCCATTAAGGTGACGAATTGCACACTTGGGTTCCAGCAATACAATGCCGAGCCACGCTGCTAGTAGGGTTCAAAGGTCTTACAGTGTTCATGCCACTCTCTTAGAAGCAGTTCTAGCAGCAAGCAGGAGGGGGGGGCGGGCTGCGAGCTATTCGAACGGTAGTCATAATGTTTTGATTAGATAGTGTATCATGTCTCTAAATGGCGTGTGTTCTTCTCTCAGTTTGCCTGCATTGACGTAAGAAAAACTCCACGACCGTGAATGAGACTGGTTCATTCACGTACAGTTGGAGAAAAAATAAAAAATCTTTTAAAAATGCATTGTATTGCATTGGAGACATGAGTCACTCTCTGGTCTTAGTAAAAAGCATCATCGATACAAATTGACGTATAAAAATATAAAAAATTACACGTGTGGAAGCAGTCGCTTAGTTTTCGAGCCCCAAGCACGCGCCTTTGCCCAGACTTAAAACAGATCCCCTCACTGATTTCTCTAACTTATATACATGTCGACATCTTCACATTCAAACACATTTTAATGCTAACTTTTTTGTTCTAAATAACTCGTCATTACAACAATATTTAATCCGATCCCCCCCTCCCTGTATTTCTTTTCATTCTGATTGCCAACAGCAGATTAATACCAGTCTTGTTATTTTATAACAACACATAAAAAAGCGAAAACTTGTTTCTAACCATTCTTACGATTTGTTTAATTTTTTTCCGTAATATAGTATTTAATGTTTGAAGGAAGTTGCGCAGTTCTTTTAGTAGCCAAGCAATCTCAGTTGATCCTATAATTATTATTGTATTTTCCCTGGGGATTATTTCTTGCTGTAATATCAAACTTGATCATTGATAACTGACGTGAGTGTATAATTTTTGTTTTTAAATGTTGCTTAGTGGATTTGCTGATTGTTCTAGAGTAGCGTTGAAATTTATATGATTAATGACTGTTTTTTTTTTTATTATTTTGCGTGATCCAAACAGGCAATTTTATTGTTATAATCGGAGTTAATAGCTCAAGGGTTTAATATTGTTGAGTTTCTGCTTTGTACTTGAATGTCTTCAATAACCTGTTTAGAGTTTCCAAAGCATTTGGAAATATTTCCAGTGGCAAAGGTATTCTTTTTTCATGACAAAATTTACGTAATTGGGGGGGGGGGGGGGGAGAGAGTTGTATGTGTGTGTTTGTTATGTGCGATAAGTTATCAACACAAACAGTACTTCAGAAACCCCCCCCCCCAAAAAGTATGTTTTGTTTCTTACTGCTGCAAGTTGTTATTTCAAAAGCGGCCTCATTTGAGATGCTTTCAATGCATCTGTTTTCTAAATATCTGGCTAGAATCTTTATTAGTCTATGTTATTTCTTTTCAGATTTCTTTCAGTGTTTTTTTTTAATTTGTAGTTGTCTCTTCGCAATAAAGAAACGCTGTTTTGTATTAAAAAGGGAGTAATCCTTACAGATTTGTGTACTTGTCAGTTATCATTTATTTCTGAAGATGTTAACATCGAGTAGCAGTTTCCTATAAGGTCCTTATTAATTCAATCAACGAAGTCAAAGACAGAGACAGTCTCTTTCTTTCATATAAACTTTAGAATTAAACTACATCGCTGCTAAATTATAAACACAATAGCGTAAAGAACAATGAGATTTTTAACAATAATGAAACCGACAAGTTGAGTTGAGGTTACTATGACAACGTCATCTAGCATTGTTATCCAAGAACTACACGATGTAAAATAGAGGAAATATAGAAACAAAAATAGATGCAAATTTACTACTTCGATTCGTGTATTCAGATTACTGCTAGACAACGAAAATTGAAGGGAAACGGATCAGGGGACAGGAGAGAAGAGGAAGAGAATTGCCTTCCAACATCATTTACTTCGATGGGAACAACGCTAATCATTGAGTTTCGCTTATTTTCTCATCTTGGTAGTTTGAAACGGTTCCTGGTTTGCATTCGTTTACCCTGGGGATCACTTGTAATTGCATGACTACGTTAAATAGCCAATCAGTGATGGGATTGAGAATGCAGACGTTCTAATCTGGTTGGCAGTAATGGTGTCACTCCATCTGTCATTGTCCATACGGGTCGTAAACATGACGTACGTTTATCGACACAGCTCTTGCACGTTTTATCATCCGTTCGCTCATCCACGGACAGGCTTTCGGCATTAGTATGGCTCATCGCGAAGGCCGGTCTCATAACCGACGGCAAACAGGAGACGCCCGGACGGTTTCGGAAAAGTGACACCGCTCCGGGACTCCTCACACTCGAGCAGACAAGTCATATTCGGAAACCCTCTAACTCTGTTATCCATCGACTGCAAAGGATGAAACTACGGAAGGGCTTTGCTCTAGTACGGGATCAAACAACTGTCTTTACCCCCGTCGGGCGCTCCAAACCCGGTCAGGTCTCCTATCTGTCTTCTCAAATCTGTCTCTCGTTCACGACGGCCACAGTCGGTGGAGCGTTGAGCAGATGGGAGAACTGTGTGCGCAGCACCTTAGCACAGTGGGCAGCCATGCGCTTGATGCGATTTTCAGGGGTGTTAACAAGGAAAACGAGCCTTGAAATGATCAGCAACAACGCTCAGCGATCAATCATGGCTGATTCTTCCTACTACGAAGCCTTCGTTGTAGCCTTAATGTCTACGCAGTCAGAAAGGCAAGAAATTTCTTCACTGACTCATCTATCTCTCCCACAGTTTCAGGCCCTTTCCGGAACGAAATCCCTCCTATCCCCCCCCAACACCCTTCCCACTCTTGATAGTCCCTTAACGAGAATGCATTCAGGCGTTCTCTCTTTCCACTGCTGGAGTGACATTAATGTGGTCAAATTTTTGTGCGGTTAGAAAACCACATGAAAGGCGTCCACTGGCCGGTTCATCATGTCTCCGATGTGTTTGGGGTTTGCCGTAGTTTCGCTGCACTGACCTCGAACCCAAATACAAAAAGCCAGCCAACCAAGCCGTGACGTAATGACAGATGTTGACCTTTTTTTTCTTTTTTTCTTTTTTTTCACTCTCCTAACTGCTCACTATAGAAGACTGATGGGCCGATTCACCAGCGTCCTATTCACGGAGGTGTGGTTTTGACATCTCGTTTAAACTACAGCTTTACAATTCACAAGTTACGATCTTGCCAAGTAACGGACGACCAGCGAGTTAGAATCAACCAGTTGGGTGTATATCCCACCCCCCTACTCCCCACCCCCAACGATGAGGTATAACAGTCAAGTCATTGTGTTCATCAGTAAAAGCGCGCAGACCTTAATTGGCATTAGGGGTGGTCACATGTTTGCCTTCACCATAACAGTAGACTGTTACTCGAACTACATCCTCAATCTATCTCTTTCTTTTCTTGCACCCTTTTCCCTATTACATGCCTCGTTTAACTGACGTTAAATCAAGTTTTATACAACTAAACTAGTTACGCTGCGATAGGTTTGTTTTATGTCTTTGAAATGTCCTTTATGTGTTAAAATGTTCAAAATATTTAGATTGCGGGATATTTTGAACACCCACGTTGCGAAGAAAAATTGGCAAGTTATTTGACCGAATCCATTGCAGATTGTGAAACAGAATGTCACGAAATTAAGTATCAGATCAAGAGGCTAACAAGAGGGGGGGGATTGAGATTACTTGTCCTCCTCCCCTCGTAACAAGGGTAGATCGGCTAATAGTGATACTAACGAGAAAGATAAAAAACATGTAACATCGTTGAGCCTGGGCTCCCATCCGTCTGGATCTGGGTAATATGTACCAGCTTCTCCGCCCCCCCCCCCTCCGCTCTCGTCAGTTCTGGTCAGATACTTCATAATACTGAAAAGAAATAGTTTATTTATTTCTTTATTTGAAAGACCAAAGTTTCAATCCTCACATCTTTGTTAGGATTCAAATTCTAGTTAGTGTGCACTTCTCACATTGTCAAGATTGAATGTATTTCCATTACGAGATAGATAAGAAATGATGTTCCTCTTTCGTAGTTGCGAAAAAAGAACAAAAACTCGAGTTTCTTGCGAGAGGGAAAAACTTACGTGCCTTTATCAGAGCCTCACTAACAATGAAATCAACTTAAAAAAAAAAAAAGTTTTGAATAAGTTCCTCTGATCGGTAACTGCAGACGAACTTACAATTTTTTCTTTCTCATCTTCATTATATTTCATTGATTACAGTAACTTGATTTGGTCGTCTATCTTTTGGCAGAATATTCCCAAATTAAAGCTTTGTTATTAAATATTACGGCTCGAAATATTGTCCCTGAAAAGCCTCTTCCTGTAACATTTCGTTGCTTTGATTCCCAGCATTTAAGTTTTCTTTGGTATTTACATCTCTACTCTGTAAACTGCTTCACTAATTTTACTTCCTTTCCGTGTTTGTCCTCCTACTTTATTTGGATTTTTCCAGTCTTTAGTTTTGATTCATTAACGTTTACAAATTTCTCCTTCTAAGCCTCTTTTCAGGTGACTTCGATCCCTTTCATTGTTCATCTACGGTCTTTACTATTAAGCAAACAATTCTGGAGATGTTTTAATTCGTGAGTTTATAAAATGGTTAATATCTTCGTATTCTTCTAATGTCAGTGCTGCTTTTCTGGCGTAGCTGATTTACCAAATCACGAAGTGGAGAAGACCTTAATTCATATCTCATCTACAGCGTGAGAAAATTCTGCGCTGTTTTAAAAAGGATTTTATTGATCGGTCTCAAGCGGAAGGAGCAGAGATTTTTTTTTTTTTTTGTCCAATAGATTCTTGCTTTTTTCTTCCTGACAAACTATAAAACCGGTTTAGAAAACACAGTGGGGAGTCAAATAAAAACATTTTTTTTTTTTCAGTACTGTTTGAGCAAAAGACCCTTGGGAATTTGTCAAAGACCTTGCTTAATAAGTGTATTATTATCTACATACAAAGAACAAACGATATTCACATTGATTATCAATGAGATTATGTATAGTCGGGATCTTATTCTATGGTGATATAAACATCAGATTACAGTTACAAAAAAAGAAAAAAAAAAGGGGGAGGATATTTTAGTAAATGGAATTCGCATAACAATTTAAAGGATAACCTTATTATTTTATTATTCATTTAGATGAAATTTTCTGTAATATATGTTTAATGAACTTAATATAATAAACACGTTAACTTTCATAAGTGGGTGTGATTAACGCTTTTACCTATGGGAAATTACTTATTGGAAACAGTGGTATATAACAATTGACAAGTTAACGTTAAGCTCGACCTAGGTTCTTTGCATAATTGACGAGTTTGTCAGAATTCTAAAAATGGCAGGCGATATTCTAAATCATGAAACAGAGTGATACTTTTCAATTAGAATGATGTTCAAAAATATATATTAAAAAAAAAGTCAATATTTTACTAAACTACTCAAAAGATGGCGCTACCTGGTCAATATGTTTATACTATTTCAAAGTGACTGAACTGTCAGAGTGTTTTCTTTTTTTTTTCTTTTTTTTTTTTTTTTAATATTGCTTTAACACAACTCCTATTGAAAATTTGAACATTATTATACTACAAGAAATCGTATTGTGCAAGTATAATGTGTTGAGAATAACGATCTGTGATTGGAGAGAGAGAGAGAGAGAGAGAGAGAGAGAGAGATGGGATAGTTGAAAATAATGATTTTTTAACCGCTCTGAAATGTAAGGGAAAGATTCACCACCGTCGCAAAGACAAGAGAACGAATATAATAACGATAAAACACGAGTGTGAAGGATACAAAGCAGTTGGAATGCCAGACTAAAGCGAACAGAAGACTATATCCATTGAACTTCTAAAGGGATGGATGGTGAATCTCAACGAGTTACGGATCAACGAAGGATTCGACTAAAGCAACATCCAGAGAATTATTTCGACTCACACTAAGATGAAACGAAGGATAATAATATGATAAAGTGTGTGAGCAGAAAATAAAAGAGATAAAAACATGACAAATAGCTGCTTCTGTAAGCTAAATCGATATATAGATGGTTTCATTGGAGAGGTGGCTTTAAAAGCGATTGTTCTACATCGAAGAAAAATTCCTTAAAGACAATTCAGAGAAAAATGTGAATAAGCAATCCCGTGTATATATATAGAACGAACTTCTTAATACAAAAATCTCATTAAAAAGGACAAATTTACATGAGGCATGCTCTTCTGGATGAAGAGCTGACTATTTAGCCAGGAGAGTCGTATTTCGATATTGATAGAAACATGAACATAACTCACGAATGCGCAAAAAATTATGGGATTTTTTTATTAAATCCAAAGGGAAATATTAGTGTCCAAATAGTGGAAACAAAGAGAATGGACAAAACTTGATAGACACAGAACTGGAGAGAAAAATATAAATATCAAGACAGAAAAATAGTGAGCACTTTTTCTAGCATATTCTCCTATAAGGATCCAGAAACCTACTTGAAAAACCTTCGTTCCAAAAAATTAAGTCTTTCTGTTACTTTATTTTTTTCATCCTCGCGAAAACGAGTGTGATAAAAAGTGCTCTTAAACAAAAGATGGAACATGAGTGTAAAAAATTATAAAGGGCAGCCAAAAATGTTAGAAAACCAATCCTCAGGCATTGTGCGTGTTTGTTCTATACAAAGAGATAGTCTTCGTAGCTCCATCAGTATCTACGATGATCTTTAATTAGGAAAAAACTTGGTTCAAATCCTGTATATCACCCAAAGATATCACCCATATTCTGTATATCATCCTTATAGAGGTTAGCGGATCTCTATAAGGACTTTTCAACGGAAGGTGAGTTAGCGGGTCTCCTACGACGGTGGCAGATTTTTATATCAGCAAATCTGGTTTTGCATCCCGCAAACCTTTCAGCAATACACCCAATTAACAGCGATAATACACTTGGACTCACAGCCTTAGTTGCTTCAGGCGTAATTAATCCCAGATAACAACAAGAATGAAAGAAAAATAAATAACTTACTGAGAAACTCATGTGCTCTTCCTAAAACTAGTACTACCGTAAGCAAACCAAAAGAGCAAACAAAAACAAAAAAAAGTAAAAAAATGAAATATTCTACAGCCGCAAAACCATCCTAGGGATTTAAATGATAAGTTGAGGTTATCAGAATTAGGAGAGAAAACCAGAGTGCTACATTTTTTTTTCTTCTCTTACCTCTTTTAGACTATAACTGCTGAAGCATTCTGAGTATGCTGGGGTCATAGAATGGAATAGTGTTCGTGTTTAATACGATACCATCCATGTTGTGGTAGTTAGGCCTAACTTGTTTCAATCTCTATTGATTTGGAGATGTATTCATTTATTAGAATCCTATACTAACCAGAAAAAAGCAGCAAATATATTTAACCATTAGACGTACTGCAGAGTTAGGATTTGAGCTGCCTTTTGTTGTTTACAATCATATTAGAAAGACATTCGCCAGGATGTTCATGCAACAAATGATGTCGCATGAACAAAAAGTTGGTAACATCTTGCTGCCATCCTTCTTAGCAATGAGTCTGCTTCATTGTCAACCTGCTCAAAAATGAGCAACAGCTATCAAATTACTTTCCGAAACAAAAGAATTCCAATAGATCGCCATCTTTTCAAGGAATTCCCACAGTTTCACCTCAACAGTTGAGTATATGTTGAGAATCATCAAAACAGAGGCATTGCTTGTATTAGTATGCTTCAAAACTGTTTAGGAGAAAAGGTTTTAATGGTGGCAGGTAACGATGCAAGGCAATACCACATACACGCATGGAACAAATACCGTGAACTGAGAATTAATTTCAACTTAGTGTAGAAGCAGGAGTTGCATTGACATGTGGGAGGATATAACAATCATTTTAACATGTCAATAGGTTTAAGTATAATGAATATCTTTGTAGCTTCTAGGAAACCGAAAACTAATTTTTCTTGGTGTTTATTCAGGGTTATAACGTCTCTTCCTTTCTCACTGACCTCTTCTCCCCTTCCCCTTTTCGACCCCCCCTCCACAATTGCACGACCTCTACTTAGAACAGCAATTAGAGTGGAAGATGTGACCGTACGTCTCACGTCGCCTTCCTCGGGGCGACAACGAATCTCGGACCGAAGTCGTTTGCGGGTGCATCTGAAATCACCAACACGGGAAGTCATCAGTCACGTGCCGGGTCAGAAAGACGCTATCTCGGACGTAGTGTTGATGTTTACTGACTTGAGGCAACATTCTCTGATTCCAAGCAGATATCTTCGAGGGTGCTGTTTATCGTGTAGGTGTGGACTGGCGACTTCCCTCCCCCCCCTCTCTCTCTCTCCCTTTCATACTCGACATTGTCCTTTCCCTTCAAGTTCTACGAATCGTAAGAGTCATAAGAAGAAACCTTGTAAACACCCTCACAATGTTGCAGACACACGAAGGTATAAAACCTGACTTTGGAAGGGAGGATATTATCACTAACTGCTTCTAGTCATCGATTAGATCGTTCTGGTTCCTAAAGTCTGCTGATAACAGGTACATAAACAGGAACCACACTCGGTGCACACACCCAAGGGAACAGTTCTTTGCTATTACTTCCCCCCCTCACCTCCCCCTGGGCCCATGCGAAAGTTTATTTTCTTTATTATATTTTTACACTTCACAATACGCGTGGAGAAGGTGGCATATCGTGTTTCTCACCACACACACAATCGATCATCTTGGTGACGGAATTAGCATTATTCTCTTACCCGTGGAATTGACCTGCGACCTACGGAAGGTAGGAACTCACGCGTGTATGTTTCACAGTGGGATTTTTCTTGAGACCTTGACAAGGTGGATTCGATTTGGTTATTGTAGTCGCTGAACTGTTTACATGAAGCGAAGAACTCGTTTACAAATATACCGTGGATGTTCTTTGTCCGTGTATTTTTGATTTTTTTTTTGTATTAAATTAAATTTTAATAAAGTTTATATATATATAGCAGCCTTAGTTTCCCCTATCATTATTCAGAAGCGATACCGCAAGTGCCATAGATGTTCGTGGTAGGATTATTTTGTACTGTATATTCATTTCCTTCATTATAATTTTTTGGTTAAAATTCTCGTTTCCAGAATGTAGCACGTCAGAGGGCGCTGTTGCACTCCTTTTAGTATCCCGCCCGGTTTAAAATTATGAAAAATGATCAAATACAAGAATTTTTCGGAAATGAAGAAACCATAATTACAGAGATAAATGGATATTACGAGAACTATTTGCATTTTATTTATTATTATTATTTTTTTAGATCAGTTTACAATCAAATAGTCCTTAACTATAAAAATAAAAATAAAAATAGTTTGACGTCTGCTGCCAAAATTAATTCCTCACATCGGCGCCTGGCATCTTAAATGCCACTAAAACAAAGGTCAACAAGATGATTTAAGTGGATTCCCCCCTTAAGAAAATTAGAGGGGAGGGATGACTCTTGTCTCTCTGGATGACCGAAGCTAAAAGATATTGTCTGTTCCGCTTAGACGTAACAAAAAAAAAAAGTACACCAATTTTTTTCCGTCGAATAAACACTGCCAAATCACCACTTACAAAGTGGAATTGCAATTAACCACAAGAAAACGATGATGTAATCGCTTTAACCTGCTTCAGTTGTCATTTAATAATTTCCACGAGTCTGTTTTCAAGTTCATTAGTACGGAGGTAAGATTTCTTACAGCGATTATGAACGAATCGAGATAACCTCTCTATTTAAAAACTCAGCCATTTCATTTGTATCTGCGATGTTTTGTTTCGATGAGTAGAACCGAAGCCATTATTAGATGGGCGGCGAGAATTAAATGACATAATTTACTGATGGTCCCCCCCATCTCTTCAAATGACACGAGATGATGTGCCCAGATATCTCCTGCTTCAAACCCTCGAGGGCTTCATCGCCAATTGCCGATCAAGCCAACAGGTAAGTAACTGTAGATAGCTCTTAATACAGCATCGATTCTACAATGTAATTACATTTCGATTCTTGGAACTCTCTTCTTTGGTGAACTCAACGAAACTTTTTTTTTTCTTTCTTTCTTTTTTTTTTTTTTTTTTTTCGGTTTTGTTTTTCATGAACTATAAAATGTCTGGATTGTTTTCTATCCTCTTTCAGCACTTAAGAATGTGATCGTTGCTAATTGTCACCTCTTTAAAAAGTACCCGAACAAAGAGCTTCCAATTGTTGTCTCCCTGGAGGTTCACTGCTAAGTACCCGGATGTACGTGTAGGCAGACGAACGTGCCTGATGATGGACAACTAAGTACAGTTGTTTAGGGCAGAAGCTCAAAGGGGGGGGGGGGGAGAAAAGACAGATTCCTTTTGTGCATGCCCCTTCGGTACGAGACTCGAGTTCGTACTGAAGATAACACGCACGTGTTTTCATATAAAAAAAAAAAGAGAGAAAATAGCAAAAAAAAAAAAGGAAAAGGAAATGTCTATCATGAATAGCATAATTATACATTATGGACGAGTGTTCTAATACGCTAATATATTTTTATATTGAACTTAATTCAGAACTCAAAGAGAACTCCAAACTTTAGAGATTTGTCTTTTTCGTTCCTCCAATCAGCTGTTTTTTTTTTTTTTTTTTTTTTTTTTTTTGGCAGCACACTTTGATTTTAGTCTGCTGAGAGAGAACTCGCCATAATATCAACACATCCTAAACGTAATAAAAATGATAGAGTTCGTGGATTTCCACAATTATTTGAACGTAATTGATGGTTGCCTTAATTTCTTCTTTCATTTACGAAGAAAAGAATTGTTTCAACATGAGATAGAATTAATTGTTTCATTGAAAACCTTTTCTACAGACTTTGACCTTCGATCCTAAATATAAAATTCAAAATTTACTCTTAAAATTATTTTCAAGCATATCGAATTTCAAGAAATGAAATTTGCCTTTTAGGAAAAGGATTTCATCAGCATTGATTACATCATCAGGAGCATTAATGCCCTCATTTCTAATTCATTTTTATGTATTTGCATATTTGTTATCTTTATTAACCAAGTTTTTGGATTCTGGTGAAATCTGAAATAAATTTAATTTTCAACGTTTCGCCTAAGTGAACCTCGTAAGGTGTAGCTTACTTGACTGATATGAAAGTCAACAATCAATACGGCTAAATTCCTTACTATCACGTTGTACATATGGTAAATGATGATTTAGTGAACACCCATCTTTCTAGGAATGTGTGAAGAAGTTACATGAATTAATTAGCCCATTTATTTCGATATCTAATGACCTACGTTATATTTGATAAGAATATCATTGGATGTCAAGGATATGAACATAATTAGCTATACCAAACGAGAATATATTTTTGACAAAAAAAAAAAAAAAAAGGAAAGAAAGAAATCACAGTCATTGTTAACATATGAAACGAGATTATGCATTGTTGAAAGAAACAATTGTTAAAAAAGCACGTGGATTGTTGGCAGTTGTTTATTGTGAAAAAGACATGTTTTTAGAGTTCTTTTATTACCTCTAGAATTCTCATTTTCATAAATAGAATAAGCACGTTTCCATTCTATTTGTAGCTCAATAATGATAGTAGCCTATTATACGAGTAACCTTCGTCATGCTTGAGAAAAGATAACTCGATTTTTTTTTTTTATTTTTTTTTTTACCAGTTTTCTTTTCCGACTTGAACAGAACCAAAAACAGAAATAAAGGCGATGCAGTGAAATGTGGTTAGAACTGGTATGAGCAGCTGACATTCGGTGACATTATTCGTCAGATTCCTTACCTCACCTTACCTCCTAACTGCTGTGTTGCAGAATGCAGACTCTCTTCGGGTCCCACATGGCCCTAAATTAAACCCGAGTCTCATCATCAGAGGAATCGGGGAAGGGAAGGTTCACGTGCCACCAGCTAGCCTTGGACGGCGAGAAGTCCGAGTTGCGTCTCCTGGGAGTAATTGATGTGCTCAGGCAGACGAGGTTAGACTAATGTTTAGTTAGCCCGGTACCAGAGGAAGATCTCACCGCGTGCAGGCCCCGTCATTAATTCCGATTGCCCTCCCCCTTGCGAAGACCTTCCTGTCACCCGAAACTATCATTTACCGGTCTCGCTTCTGCACGTGAGTTCAGGTCGTCCTGCAGTCGCCGGGATTTCAACGAAACACAGGCGGCATGGTGTCGATTTTGCCGCCTGACACCCCCCCTCCCACACACACACATTCAACAAGAGTGGGGGGGAGGAAGAGTATACGATGGTGAAACTGAAGAAGAAAATGGTGTCTTTCTCTAGTTCCTATATATTCTCCTCTTCCTTCCCCCCCCCCCATCTTCTTCGCCCTCATCTCCTTTTCAGTTCTCACAGTGATCAACAGGACTGTGCAAGTCCCTAGTCGCGTGACGGTAGGTGCGTGGTCTCTACTTTAGCAAATGATCGATTATTTCACGTAAGCCTCCTCTGCCATAACTAATGATTGGCCAAAGGTGAAAACTGAGTAGCGAGAACTCACTTTGTCAGATGTGTTGCCAAGAGTGAGCGCGGATAACCCTCGAACACCAGAAAGTGAAGGGAATCTTCGTGTAACTTTATTCCTCCATACAATAAACACACACGTTGAAACAGAGAAAATATATATGGATCAAAACAACGAAGCTGATTGTGCAGGAATTATAATGCGATTATGGTTAAAAGAATGACAGATGAGGCCCATCATTGCGGGATTTCCGATTACATTGATTCTATTGACTTTTTTTTTATCATTTTCTTACGATTTTATGGATGGGCGCTTAGGTAATCCGAACCATAATCTAGCTGTCAAACATGGAACTTTTTTTTTCAAGGCGATTCCAACCTCCAGTGATAGTTACACCATACAATGACAATCATCTACTACCTAAAATGAGAGCACATTAGTACATAATAGTGAGTGATAGATTTAATTTAAGTAAAGTTAATTCTCTTAGAAAAATAAGAAAATACAAAATATGCCTTAGAAAGATTTATTCACTAACATTGATCCGCCATATTCGCATTGATTCATTGAAATATATCAGAAAGAGAGAGAGAAGAGGGAAGCAGAACACCAGGAAAAAGATTCATAATGAAAATAAGGGGACTTTTGAGATACCCCCCTTTGTCGTGAGGATGTCCTGACGCTAGTTTGATTGGAGACGTCTGGGTTCGAATCCCGTCGATCCAAGGGAAAGGTAGTGTTTAGAGATGCGGCCAGTTTTCTCCGGTATATAGGCTATACTTTACATTGGAATCCATGAAAGTGATTATTTAAAAGAAGAATTGGGCGATGAGGAAATACTGAAATGGAAATAGAAATAATTATGGATAGATGGGAAATTGTTAAAAGGTAACCCTAATATCGAAACGAGTGTAAAATAAACTCGTTTTGTGAACCTGACAAAATTGCATCAACTTTTATTAAAGGCAAACGACACCAAACCCTCTTTGTTTAAATCAACGATGCTTCTACAATTGATCGTGGAGAGAAAACCACATTTAAATCAAACATTCTGGACTCAATTCCGAATTTTTGCTAAGACTAGCGAAACGCTTGCTTTCCTCACCGAACGGACCAAGTCGTGAACATGCGTTTGATTGTCACATCCCACGACACCTTTGGTGCATTCCCAGGTGATGAAATAATTAATTATCGGCATTACCGTTGAGAAATGTTCCATGCTAAGGAAGTAAGAAGCGTCGAATTGTAATGAGACTTGCTGCAATGGAGTATTTAGTAGGTCAGCGACGATGGCCCATCCGGAGACTGGCTAATGTCACGAAGAGCAGGCTATCTCACTGAACCAAGGAAGTGGCATTTGACATTAGCGTCGAGAGATAGAGTCGTCTGTGGTTAATGTTAACTGGAGGAAACATTGCCGTACATGACTGTCGACACATCGCAGACCTCGGAGGCTGTTTAGGGGCAACCGGCCACAATGATTAACACCTACGAAATCACGTCTCTGAGGGTGGGAGGAGAATTAAAGATTACGGTGTTCTTTGTAGACTGGTCGAAACCCTTATCGTCTTAACAACTTCTACTAACCCCCACATCAGGTTTAATCTGACTGGGATAATCATCTCGTTCAAGTTCAGTCCGCTTCTGTTAGCCGTTGCTTGATGATGAGACGATGGGGGTCGGGTGATTGCCCTTTATGGAAGTTTCGCAGAAATGATCAGCGATGCCAACGTACAGCAGTCTGCTTTGTTTCAACGGTGACGTGCGAGACCCAAAAGAGGGAAGCAGAGAGATTTATCGAAGGCAGAACGGTGCTCCGTGACACAACTAATGGTTTTTGTTAGAGGTGTTAAACAGATAACAGATGACTTGCCCTGCGTGCCTGTGGTCACACGGCACAAGGTTACATAGTTATGCAACCTTGTCCCAATTTCTTACAACATATCTTATGCATTTATTAACAAACAAAGTTCATAAATAATGTCAAATATTGATTACTGATAGGAGGGATCTTGACTCGTTCAAAGTCTACATACTTTTAGTGTTCTTGTTATAGCGTGAGAGTAGACGTATGAGACTCATTAGCCAAAAGGTTAAACCTATTACTTTATTCAAGTAAAACATAAAATTGGTCCCATTTCTAAGCCTTGCTTCCAGAAGTTATTCAATTTTTCCATGCATTCTGAGTATTTCAAAACTTTTTTTAGAAATAGTGATTACTCATTATTTGATGCATTGATTCATTTGCTGCATTTTGATTATCTGAGCTAAAAAATATTTTGTTACATTTTGATTATCTGAGCTAAAATATTTTGCTACTTTTGTTTATCTGAGCTAAAAAAATCTTTTGTACATTTTGATTATCTGAGCTAAAAACTCTTTTGTTACATTTTGATTATCTGAGCTAAAAGATCTTTTGCTGCATTTTGATTATCTGAGCTAAAAAATCTTTTGCTACATTTTGATCGTTTGAGCTAAAAATCTTTGGCTACATTTTAAGTATTTGATCCGTATTTTAAGCATTTCTTTTTCTAAGTATTAAGATCATTGTGATTACTTGATCTAACAACTCTTTTACTAATTTTGATTAAATGATGTAACAATTATTTTGCTCATTTTAATTAGCAAAATAATTGTTACATCAAACTAAATAAGCAAAACGTAACTCCACGAGTTACGTTTTGATTATTTCGTTTAACATTTTTGTTACACTTTGATTACCGATTTCTTGATTCAATAATCAAAAATAGATCTGTCAATAATATCATACTGTCACGAATATCTAAATATTAACACTGCACATTAATTCTTAAGATACATTTTACTATTTATGTGAAATACAGAAGAATAAACAAAACCAAAAAATGATCTAAACCTCGAGAATACTATTTCACTTGAGAAAATTAAATTAACACATCTGAATTAAATAAAATCTAAATGATTATACATAATTAGATAACTACGGATAACAATATCACCCCTTATATCTCTCGGATAGAAATTTTGACGTTTTTTTTTTTTTCTTTTTTCTTCTTACAATTCTGACTCTGACTTCAAAGTTTTCAGTGAAATCAATTAAACAATCGAAAATCCACCACATCGCTGTAGATACAATCGCAAATTTCTAGAGTCGACAACACATCTGCCTTTACTGATTATTCCTATACAGTAACTCCAAGGAATTAACCGAAAAATAAATGGGAGAAAAAAAAAATCAAAGGTTAACATATGCTATACCCCAAGAACAAATGAGGTTCTTTTCTGTGTGTTTTTTTATTCGGAAGATCAACGATTCGTTTAATTTAACATTTCCAAACTGTAGGCGTGTTTGCTCCGAAGATAATAAAATGGAGTTTCCCATTAAAAGTTCCGTCTCGTGTCTTCATTTTTTTTTTTTTTTTTTTTTTTTTTTTTTTTTTTTTTTTTCATCAGAGAAATCTTAATTTCCTTATTCCTTCGCTACATCTGCTGGGTACAATGGAGTCCGCTACTCAATGCCAATAACTTAATAAATCTGAAATTTTTCGCCTTCTGATTCAATTAACCCTACTGTCCCCGATGGCAGACAAAAAAATGTATATTGAAAGTGGGAATGAAATTACATTTCTCCTTTTCTTTATTTTTCTCTCTCTCCCTCTCTCTCTCTCTTTCAGACTTCTTTATTCAAGTCAGCTGTGTTTTTACGGCTTCTGTGAGTGTGTTAATTTGGTGGAGGCGTGTTTGCTATCGGCTTGGTTTGTTTGATGTGGTTAGGCTAAAGGGAGCGAGGGGTAAAGGCATCTTTGGCGTTCGAGGCTTTTTTCGTTCCCCCCCCCTCTTTCTCTCTCTCCTTCACGTTCGTAACCGCCAAAAAAAAAAAAAAAAATGGAAAAAATCGTATCTGTACTTTTAATTGTTTTTGTCTTAAAGTCGACTTTTTTTTTATCCTTCTGCCGTTTTCTTCTATCTTTTTTTTTTTTTTTGAGTCTATCTGGCCAAGGGATTCCTATCGTATGCAAACAAGGCAGGAATCTGTTGTAAGCTCATTTCTATTAAAACGCCATGGAGGTCGACGAAAGAAATTATGCAAAATAGGTTTTTTTTTTAATGGATGCGACCATTGAATTTGAAACGCTGTAGAGCTAATTTGTTATAGATGGCGGTTTGATTGGAATAGATTTTTGTTTCGTTTTTTTTTTTTTTCTCTACAGTACAGTCGGGTCTGTTTTTTCTTATGCATCTTCCTAATAATCAATAGCAAAAACTTAATCCATTATGCTGGGTTTTCATTAAGAGACGTAAAAAAAATAGGCTTAGCGTATGCCACTGCAAAAATGGAAGCTTTACGATAATCTTTTCTTAACCACATGGGATTATGGAAGAGAACAACACGCATCTGTTCTTAGATAAACTCTCCCAGACACGAAAATTTTGTAAGCAATCATTAGATAAAGAAATAAAGAATTTTTTGTTGTTGTTATTTATATTGTAACGGGGTTGTTTAGAGATCTAAAGCTAAAATCAGAGCCATTATTGCAAATCCTATCTATTTGCTCTTAGAGTTTTCTCCTTTTAATCTATTTATTTAAGGTTAAATTACTTACATTGTAACGTATTCACATCACAAAAGTATACTGTAGCGAAGAATAATATAAATAGTTTATTTATATTAATTAAATGAGATGTATCATTATTAATGAGAATTCATTGTTGTGTTTGACTTTAGGCCTAACGTTGCACTTGACTCGTGCGTTTATATTATGAGATTGTACAGTGCGATCAAATTAAGTTCCACTTTGGTCTTCATGTGTTAATGTTATTATGTAAAAAAAGAAAAAAAAAAGAGCAAATGTGATGGTTATTTAGAATCTTTTTTTTTTTTTCGGGGTAATTCGCTATGAACAATCTCTTTCATTCAACTCAGACACGGATACATGCAAGGGAGGGACCGAAGGGAATTCAGGAACTAAAACAACCATCTCCCTTCACCACATGTCCACAGCAGAACTCTATTTATCACAGAGAATGAGATGAACGGCCGAGGTGGCTTGTAAATATATTTGCAGCTTGTGTCGAAAGATGGCGGTATATACTTTTACACGCATTTAAAGTCAGTGGCCCAGAAGCATGTTCAAAACACGTGACACACATCACAGACCCCCAGGAGATAGGGGCCATTCATTTTTAAATATCGGAAGGGAGATAGAGAAAGAGAGAGAGAGAGAGAGAGAGGAGGGTGGGTTATGAAACCTGAAGTTCCCAATTACGTGGTTAATAAATCACAAATGCGTTGTTACTGTCTTAAGTAATAACAATACTCTAGAAGTATCTTAATAATAATACGAATACTTCATAAATATCTTAACCGTATGAATACTTCAGAAGTATCTCGATAATAGTATTGATACATCAGAAGTATATCTTAATAACAGTAGGGATATTTTAAAGTAAGAATACTTTAGAAGTATCTCAGTAATAATAGGAATACTTTAAACGTATTTTAATAATAGAAGGCGTACTTCAGAAGTACCTTAATAATGTTAGTGAACCATAAGCACCGCTTCTAACTTGGAGTGAAAACTGTGCCCTCTACCGGAATATTTTTATTCCTCATCGGGAATTTCAATGCATTTTGAAATATGATCTCTTCAACTAATAATTATAATAATCTTGCTATTATTAATATTAATCAAAGACTGGTAGGATGTAAATATTTGCTCTTAATTCTTATAGAAGGCTAATCAAAACCAATCATTGTTTTAAGAAAACTAACAGAAATACGTAGCAAAAGCATTTCTCAGATTCTTGTATGAAAATTCATGAATGATGATATTTAATGTTTACTTAAGTACTAACGATGCAGAGAAAAGTTTAATTATCGTATAATGAAGGCGAGATATTCCCAATCATACTTTATTAAGGGAGAAGTCGGAGTTTCTGTTCCAGGAAAAACTCTAAATAACTAAATAAGTGAAGGAAACTAATCATTATCGAGAAGATTTATTTAGAGTACAGATCAATATTTGTTTCATTACTCCAATCTAATATATACATATATGGTACAATGCGTATACGTTACAAAAAAACAACGAATATAATTCATTGTTTGCGCACTTTTTCAATAATGAATGTTTACTTATTGCGCATCTGTGTTAAGTGTAAAATGCTATTGTTGTTCCACTTAATAACGAAGTCAGTATTTCCATAATGACTTATTTAGCAAATTGAAATACTCATTCTAATTGTTAGTCTATTTATCATCTCGAAATATACATTCCAGTTATCTAAACAAAATGAAAAACATTCGGATTATTGGCTTACTTCACGAAATGAAATACACATTCCAGTTGCTAGGTTACTTATAAAAGCGAAATTAGCATTCCAATTGTTAGCTACCTATCAGAGTGAAATATACATTCCAATTGTTGTCTTACTTTACAAAACGAAAGACGATTGTTGACTTCCTTTACAAAACGAAAGACGATTGTTGACTTCCTTTACAAAATGAAATACATTCTAATTGTTGGCTTACTTAACAAAGTAAACATGTCGATTATTTTAAAGGTTTAAGCATAAATTTGATCTTAATAAGTATTATCATTATAAATTGTCATTTATCTTTATAAGTAAGCATTCATAAGACTATTTCTATTGTGTTGCCAATAATAAAAATTAACATATTAATGGTTGTAATAATTCTAATAACAAAAATTAACTTTGCGAATGCTACACGTTTAACAAAAAAGAAATAAATGCTTTATTTGGCATAGGCAAATTTTTTTCTTCTCTTTCTGAAATGGAAAAGAAAAAGAAAAGAAATATTAATATAAGCTGCCACATTCATTTCATATACATATGGTGCATATATATTTTTTTCTGTTTAGATTATAAATATCAGTCGTGTCTGTTCGCATTCTGTCATTTATAAAGTGACAAACGCATTTTCTGCAGCGCTCTCCTTCTGTTCAATTTGTTGTTGAATAAACTTGTGAAACATACCGTTCTACAGTCAGCAACCTACTGACTGGCTTTCTAATTCATCATCTTAAACGGAAACACCTTGACGATCTTCCATTCACTCCAGGGCAGAAGACAGAGTGTTTGCATTCTTGACAAGGAGTTTAATAAGAAGAAAAAATCGACACAATGAACGGCTGCAGGCTTTCTAAATGTACTAGGCTCGTGCCTCTCGACTCTGTCAGCTCCAAGGAGATATAAGCACAGCTTTATTGCCCTGTATAAATGAACGAAGTATGGAAAAGGCAACTCTTCAATTTCCTGCCTCTGATAGCAGAGATGCTAGACGGTAGCTTCATTCTCGGTCCTGTCTCCATTGAGTCAATAAAGGCCGCTACCCTGTTTGCTTACGGGAGAACTGACGGGGCTTGGATATTGACTCATCCGTAGGTTTTAATTAACACTGAGTATACGACCATGTAAACATTTCCCTTTGAGCTGGGTCGTCTACCGACTCCTATATCAACAGAAACCGAAGAACACTTGTCCTACAAACGTGCATTTTCGAGGGGGGGGGGGGAGGGAAGAGTAAAAGAGAACTCAGAGGGTGGTTATTACGTTCTCGGATGCTCGACCAACGACAGCCGAGTTGCTGTCAGCATGGGATATGACATGAGGTCGGACGAATCGAAGGTGTCATCGTAGCTTAGCTTAAGTTGTGTGTCAACAGAAAATGGGAGGGACAATATCGTCTGTAAAATCCCCCCACTTTATGTAGATCCGTCCACAAAGATCTGGCAGTGGTAGCCTGAACAAGGTTTAAACGAAACCAATCTTATTTGAAGGCCACTTATGGTGGCGGGGATTGTAGATAGACCAATGCTGATACCTCTTGTCGAAGACCATATGGGGGGAGAGGGTTTGCTCTCTGTTGATGTATTGGAGGGCTTCAGGATTTATTACCAAACTTTCCAAGACCTTGCCATATGCTTGTGATAAACGGTTGCATTCTAGTCATTCTATCAGCGTATGTCGGACTGAGTGGAGGGATCAAAAAAATAATAATAACACACCCTCCCGGACCTAACTTGAAGGCCTTTATCTATATTATTTTTCCATACTGTAGCTAAAAGAAATTTTATTTCACTTGCTTTAAAATAATCTGCACATTTGATTGACTATGAAAATACACAATTTAGCGTATATTACATATGAGAATAAACTTCAAATGTTAAAACGCGATAAATATAAAACAAAATAAGTTTTTTTGTCATGTTCATCTCGTAATGAGTTGAAGGTTTATATATTAAAATATTCTAATAAATAAATGAATACCCCTTTTTTTAAAAAAACGAAGTTTTTTTCCCAAAAAGTGTAAAATTACACCGGTAGAGGGCATTCCATTCCCGTTTGTCACATTTCCCGAACGAGGCTTGCTAAAAGCTTCGCCATTTGTTCGCACCTTCCCGCCCAATTTGGCTTCCCAGCAAAGCACAGCCAAGGCACTCCCTCTTGGAAAGAGGGAGACGTGATCGAATGAGAACCATTCTTGCTACAGCACAGATCTGCATACCTATCAATTAAATCGTGGGAGTAGGAGACCAGGAGACACAGAGTAAGTACACTTAAAAGTATGCACTGTTCGCCATTATTGATTGATTGGGAGAGAAAGAGTGAAAGAATGTCTTAAGAAATTCAAGATATTTGCGATACGGTTAGGGTTAGGGATATGTAAATACTGTTTATGAATGTAGATTAATGCAATCTCTAGGGTTTATTATTCTTTTTTTTATTAAATAATAGTTTTTTTTAAATATTTTTATAGTTTAGTTAAATTTTTTTAGCGAAACAAACGATTTGGTGAAGTAGGAAAAAAATAAATAAAAATGGTTCATTGGCTTGTTTTATTGTATTGGAATGAGTAGATATTTTGTATGCCATGACAACCAATCACGTGCAAGAGATAAAATACATCATTGTTGAAATTTACCTGCATCAGGTGTGAATACTACCTCCTTTGGAGACCGTGAAAATCAAGTACTGTATAATTGCTCAGTCGGTATTTGACGAAGCTGCCATCTGACGGCCACATTTAGAACATGGGACACTTACAGGTCAGGATTTTTTTTGTGTATGCGCTTTTATTTTGTACATTGCGAAATAGTCCTACAGTTTAGTAGACTAAGTGAAAATATGTGCATATACTGATATTTTAGTTTAATTTTCTTGTGCTGATTGCAATATTCTAGACTAACAATGTGAAAAAACTGACATTTTTTTAACGTGCATCTTTTTTTAGCTTAGGTTTTAGTTGTCTTATTATTGACAATTGCAGATTCTATTTAACTTAAACGTACTTTTAAATCCTACAAAATCTCATAATATACACTAAATATTATCCTTGTTACTTTCCAATGAATATTCATAAATTCAAATGCTTTGGATCTTAAACGAGGGTGTTGCTTGCAAGTAAAAATCCTTTGGATCTCCCAAAGGCAATAATAGCCAATGTCATAGAAGATAAACAGTTTATTTTAATTTTTTCGTTTTTTTTTTCTTTTAAAATCACAAACGAATGTATATTAACACCTATAACACACAGTTATATGGGAAAGTGTTAAGGTCAAAAGGTAGACCATATTTCTTATTTTTCAAGAGACATAAAATATTCACTTGGGCTCACTAACAAGAAAAATATTAAAATAACTTATCTAATTTTAGTTTTTGTATAATATCTTATATACGTGAGCAAAATACTTTTTTTTTTTTTTCGAAGTATACTAGATTTCACCCTCTTGAAAAAGGTGGTTACGGTAATACATCCGTACAAATCAAGCAGTTGGAAGTTCGGATGTCAAACTAGATTGAGTTGTTTAGAATAAGTCAAGAAACCTGAGGTCATGAAACGGTTGTTTGTGAGTGCCAAATTTATTCATCAGCATATCTGTAGAAGGCAAATAGATTTCCGGGAGGAAGAAAAAATTATGTCTGCTATCACCGCATGAGATTAGTACCTGCTTATTAGCGGGTTTATCTGTCTTCGCAGAAAGTTACTTTGGTTTTTATGGTCGATTTGTGTGCAACGCCAACAAAGGCTTGAATTCGGTCAGTTTGTTGTGTTTTCACTCTGGACATTTCTCATCATTTCAGAATCCAAAATGGGCAACGAAAGACATCCATTGAACAACGAGTCTATCCAGATATCTCTGAGCATTATTGAATTCATGAAACCAGATTTGGAAGCACCTGATCGAGAAGGAAAGTTCCAGAACTAGTGAAGATATCTAAGAGTCTTAAGGAGAGCCACATTAAACTATTTGTCTTATGTTAAGATTACTGAATATCACTTTATTAATTTAAAAAAATATTAATTTCTTTTTTCTTTTTTTTTATATAAAATCAGTTTTTAATCCATTGGATGATCAGCAAAAGAAATGACAATACTCGGCTTAAAATAAAAACGAACCCATACTTCTATGATTGTAAGTGCATAATATTGCATTGCATATTTCTCTATTAGAATTCATCTATTTTGGGAGATGCACCGGGATGTTAAAAATCATATTGATTTTTGATGTCTCCTTCAATCAGAGAATGGAACCGAATTATCATTTAACAGCCCATCTGGAAACAAATATACTTTTGACTAGAAACCAGGTCATTATGGAAAGAGTTCAAATTATGGCGTGAATTAAAAAAGCTATTAAAATGAATTATTTTATTATTTTCGCGCAGATTCAAACTTTCAAACTCTCTTTCTTTCTCTAGTGTTTGTATGTGTGGGATGGAGGACGTTGGATTGAAGAAAACGCACCCACAAACCAACCTTAGGGAAATCTGATCTATTTATGTGTATAACAGAAAAAAATTCATTTATATATCTTAATAGCTAACCATTAAATAGCATTTTCCGAATTATGCCGATATATATCAATACATAAAAGGCCCAATCAGTGTTCGTATCCGAGTTTGTGTTGACCAAAGAATCTTTGATGGTTTCCTCCTTATACATTCGTACTCTTCTCTGAGATGTAGGTAGTATCGGACTTCTATAATTATGCAGGGTGTCTGAAGTTTCAGGAACAGAGATGTGGTGCTCAGTTTAAGCTTATTAGTTAAGTACAAAAATATAGTTCATTGGATAGTTTGCAATAGTTCAATTAAATATTGAGAATTGACTTTTATTAGTTCGATATTGACTCATAAATAAGTAAAATTATCTTTTTTTTTCGATCTAAATAATAATAAAAAATATCACACAACTACTCAGTAAAACTAAAAATTATCATATTTCTAGAATTGTGTTTTAAAGATCACAACATACGCACTGTTAGCGTCGTTTTCCATATTTTTTTTAAACTTAACGTTCTTCGCAAAACCAAATACAGCAATTTATTTAAGAGATGTCAACCTGTGATTTTTTTTTTCCACACATTCCCACGAGTTACCAATGTTTAAAACAGTTGCAAGATTGACACAAGAAAATCAGTCGAATTATTAAGCGTTTAGAATCCTTAAATGGCAGACAGTAATCCCTATTTAAAATGCCGAAGAATGTTTTCATAGACCTCCAGGTTTCGGCCTAAAAAGAATTTTTAGTTGATATTTTTTTTTAAGTCCCTTTATTTGGAAGTGTGACATCAAATTTCAAGTCATAAAATATGAATCATGTATTTTATGAGCATGACGTCTTTTGTAGAAATAATAATAAAGTCATTCACGTGGTGAATCAAAATTCAGGAAAATAAGCATTTAAAAATTTCGAGTCTCTCATATAACCAAAAACTTCTTTCAAATTGCCACAAAGATCAAGTAAAACTTTTGGGGGGAAATGTTATCGAGCAAAATGCACTCCTTTCGTTAATTAACGGTTGTCTTTATAACGTAATCTTTAAAAAAAGAAAAGAAATAGAACGTGTGCTGGAAAGCAAATACTGATCTGATTGTTTATTGATTTGGAGCTACTTAGGAATCCGGGCCACAACAATTGACTTTTCTTCTAATGCAGACCGCGAAGAAAACTAACGAACTAATTGAAGAACCTGCTCTGATGGAGAGTGCGCATAATGGGTTGGTCGGTTCTCCAGGCTGCACGAAAATAACGAAGGCTGACCAAGTAAGCAACTACGAGGCGGGTGTACTGTGTGTGTGTGTGTGTATTTCGGATGGATTAGAAGGAAGGATAAATCCTGCCCCTCCGTATGAGACCGGTTAATTCATCTATAGTTTCAAAAAGTCTTTACAATGATTCTCGTACTAAGTTACACGCGTTTCTCTCCTGAGCTCTTCAAGTTTAAATCAGGATTCCCATCTCGTCTAAGTTTTTTGGATGTTATAATCCCAACTGCGCAATGGTCTTCCTCTTGAGTCACTTTCCATTAAGCCTCGTCATAATTAGCCATTCTTCCCTCACACATTCTTCTCCCATGTTCAATTCATCTCGGTTCTGAAAGCTCTGATTTCATTAGTTAAAAATGAGGAACTATACAATCGACATGACTCTTAATCATGTCTTCTGCTGCATTCTCCAATTGAATTATCCTTTACAGGTCCAAAGACGTCTTTTGTAGATTTTCTTTTCAAAATCCACAAGGTTTTTCATCTTGGTATGTTATATTCCAGGGTTTCGGATCCGTATAAAACA
This sequence comes from Typopeltis vanoorti, assembly GCF_054136105.1. Classification (NCBI taxonomy): domain Eukaryota; kingdom Metazoa; phylum Arthropoda; class Arachnida; order Uropygi; family Thelyphonidae; genus Typopeltis; species Typopeltis vanoorti. The sequence goes on from NC_143549.1 coordinate 87,002,523, forward strand.
ATAGTCTTAATGACTGTCGTATATAATTATACAATACATGCATCTATTTGTTGCATGCATTCTAGTTTGTATATCCGTATTAGTTTAATTATTCGGAACAATTAATGTTCGAAATTATTTGAAGTAAGTAGTATTTTTAAATTTATAGTTCTCCATAGTAAACTGGTTATTTTCTCCCTTGGTTGCTGTTTTTGCATACTATTAAATTTTATGATAATAATATAGATATCCTAATCGTTCTAATAATAGAATAATTCCATAGAGATGAAAATCCAAGAATGAATCCTGGATGATTTATCCAAGATTGGAGGAATGGAAAACATTTTATTGTAGCTACCAATAATCATGCAGCTTGCTTTCCTGAAAGTGCAAATATCTTTAAAAAATTATAATGTACAACGCGATCCAATAATACTGGAGTATTACAGAATAGGTTGAAATCTCGGTAGCCACAGACTACTATCCAATTTAGAACACCGATAACAATGCAACTTCCTATTATTGCAATGCAAGCAAAAGCATAGTTTGTTTATTGTTTATTAATAAGAGACGTATATAAAGAGAAAAAACACCAGCGATCCCTTAAAATTACCCTTAAATTAACAATGTGGTTAGAGTTACTACATACAATATTGTGGGACTTGATTATAAGAAATGATCACGGGCAACAGGACGTTTATGCAAATTACCTTGATTACAACAATAAATACTTTAAAAAAATCTGCCGATATGCGATAATTACTTACAAAATTATATTATTGAAGGATTTTTTATGGTCAGATAAATTGGAAATCGATCGGAGTATAATAAATGCTAGCTCTACTTCCAAGTAAGACATTTAGTTCTCCTACCCAACGATCACTGTTCAAAATCAAAGTTACTCACCCCTATCCAAGCCCCCCCCCCAAAAAAAAAAAGTTTAGCCTAACATCAGCTTAATGATCCAAGAAACAACACAACCTTGGCCGTTTTGATTTTTTTTTTTTTTTTTTTTTTTGATAGCGGTTATGTCGACAGGGTCCCCGAACACACCATGATTGAGTAGACGGACGATATCATTTCCACTGATGAGCAAAGCATTACAACATCATCTAGTTGTGCCCTGATCCCTGTCTTCAGCGTAATGCCACCGATATGCAAATTTTTCTTCTCCATTACGAAACTTTGCCCCATTCGACATTACTGGAGATAAATAGGAGCGTCTACACATCTCCACTAAGCTGGCGAGGCAGGAGTAACTGGTAGACAGGATTACAGAGAACTCCCATCTGCCCCTTAAATACCTGCAACTCTTCATAGATAGATGACTTCGTTTTCAGACAGGAAAAAATAGTTCGGTGTGTGTGTGTGTGTGTAAGAGTGTATCATTATATGTGAGCTTCATCCTCTGTCATTGGCAAGAGTGCGATGTTTCTTAACTACAGGCACCGTTCATCACTGAATAATTTATGGGGGCGGTAATTTACCTGTGTGTTTGTCCCGTCATCAGGTTTTCTCCAATGCGGTATAATGATGGCGACTAAACTATATTTCTTAGTTGGGTGTAAGCTTTCGAGTCATTTTCGAGTGTCGTTTCAACACTGAAGTTTGCAGCCTCCTTTGATCTCTTCGTGGTTCATTAACGAAGAATTAGACGTTGATTTATAGTCCTTTTAGATATGACTACACAGTGTGTATTTTCAGTAGCTGTATACAATTGAGATAGTACGATTGGCGAAGTTTGGTTTCAATCGGAGGCTAATTGTAACCGAATTATCTCCAAAAATGGAGTAAAAGAGTTTAAGGCTTTGTGATATTTGGCGAATGAATAAATAATTGTTATCCATGTTAACAATATGGAAGGTTATAGGAGTAATTTTTTTAATACTAAAGTATTTTTTCTTTCATAGAATTTCACAGCAATGAATATTATTTTGAGTCAAGAACTTTTTTTTCCTTTCAAATAATGTATAAATTGGATCTTTTAAACAAATGTAAGCCTCTGTAGCTTAATCAGTTTCGACAACATCCTTTGGTTGCAAGAAGCTAGGTTCGAATCCCGTCTAGACGATGGGAAGAACCTTTATCAGGAACTTCTCACCTGAGGATGAGTTAGCTGGTCTCCCATGAGTGTTTTTCCTGTCGGAAACACGTGTTTTGCAACCCGCAAAACAAGCAAACCGGGCCAGAATAACTAACGCAATGTACAGACAGAAATCAAAAGCAAAAAGTTAGAAACTCTCTCTCTGTCTGTCTGTGTATGTGTGTGTGTGTACTCGCGCACGTTAGTTCCATTACTGTGGCAAAGATTCAACTATTCAATTCAAGGTTTCCTTTTTTTTTTTTTTTTTTTGTTAAGAACCGAGTTTATTGGTCTTGTCATCGATATCAGTTCTGAGAATAAACAGTCTTGATCTCTTGTTTGTATTTATTTCTTGGAGTTAGTTTCAGACAATATTTTCTGATATCCTGATTACTGGAGGACCTGAAGTGGCTTGAAAAATGAATACGATGTTTGGTCTCTAAAGCAGGGTTCATAGACTACACTTCTTAGCCCACCAACGGTACTTAATGTGCTACAGGTTTAGTAACCTCTCGTGGGTGGGATTGTCATAAAAAAAAAACAAAAAAACATTAGCTTGCATTCCACGAAGAGGAACACAGATTAGACCCATTTTGTCATTATCAACCAAATACTGTCATTAATATGTGCTTCACAGCTAAATGAAACATATATTACCAAGTTCACTATGGTAGCCACCGTAATGGAATAACATTCTTGCTATTCACAGACGTCCGTATCAGCTAATTTACCCTCGAAAAACTCTATTAAAGTTCCCCAGTGGCAGAAATAGATAAACAGAGAGAAGAAATATCTTTGTCTGTTAATTAGCCCTCCCAGATACAGCAGGTAATTGGCTTCTCTATAATTCACAGGTGGCACCGACCCTAAGTGATCCGCTACGATTAAGATCGGCATACAGAACATTCGGCACACGTTTAAGGGGAGGTAAACACGTGGTTCTATTAATTGGGATGACTGTGTCCCATTATATAGTGCAATCAACTTGAAGTGGATGACCTGCAAAGCAGAATATAATAACGTACATTTGGACCAGTTTGTTAACTTTGTTTAAATTTGAAAATAAACTTCGGTTTGTTTAATTTCAGATAGTTCCAAATTAACAATGCATTTTATTTTTCTCTGGGTCGATCCATTTGATCCTTTTAAGAAGAATTTACAATCAGTAGCAGACAAACACGAACATCCCTACTTTAAATGGAAATTTAAAATATTAAATGAACATATCAAACATATACGTTATATATGCAGATATTGAAAAGGTGTACCATACAATTATTGAAATACTTAGAAATAGAATAATTATGTTAAATATTTTCATAAAAATAAAAATGAAATTTTACATAATAAGAAATTATATATTCTTTTAATTCATTAAAGAAAAAATAAACAAAATTTGTACATAGAAAAAAAATCTCAAGTTTTATACAGCAGTAAGTTTGTAAGATGAAAAGTTAATAGTATTTTGCCATTTCCGCAACAATCGAAAATATGATTTCTTAGTTGGGGAAGCAGAATAGAAATGGGTAATAAGTTATCATTTAAAGGTATTTTGAATACGTTTCGATGTGTTTTGCAAGAAAATCATTATGTGACTTCAAGAATAGGTTGTGAACAACGAACAAGAAAATGCCTTATCGGGGTTAGATTTCACGAAACAATCAACCATTATTTTGAGAATGAACGTTGTTGTTTTGTGATAATCAGAGTTCAAAAGCGTAATGAAAAAATAATAATCCATTTATATTTGGACTGCGCAGAAATCCCAGCAGAATCAGAATAAGGATCGAACAGATGGTTGGTAAATCCTATCTTAGTTAGAATCGTATTATTTTATTCACATAATTGATACACAGTCAAAACAAGATATCATTTAAACAACAATTTGACTGGTGATACGGAGAAATTCAGATTCCACCCAAGAATCTAAGAACAGTCCCTCAGGTAACGTCGTAAAATATGGACTGTTCCAAGTAATGCTGTATTTTGTAGGTCATATGGGGTCACTTCGTTGATGTTTAATTGCTGTAAATAGTTGGACAGCTTCTTTGACGTTTCACCAAGTGCACCGATGACTATTGGGATGACTTTGGTGTGTTTAAGCCACAGTCGGCCAACTTCGATTGCGAGATCTCGATATTTAGTAATTTTTTTCCAGTTCTTTGTTGTTAATGTTGTTATCACTGGGTACTGCGATATCAATAATCCAAACTTGTTGATGTTCGATAATTGTGATGTCAGGTCTATTGTGTTCCAAATGCCGATCAGTTTGTATTCTAAAGTCCCGGAGAATTTTTGCTGTTTCGTTTTCCAAGACTGTCTCTATTTTATGCTGCCACCAGTTATCAGAAGGAGGAAAGCCATATTTTTTGCATAAATGCCAATGAACTATTTTGGCCACTTGATCTTGGCGGTATTTAAAGTCAGTTTGAGCAATATCAATGCAGGCACTGATCAAATGTTCTAGTCTCATCTTTCTGATCGCATAATCTGCATTTGCTGTTGTTATCGATGTTCAATATTGTTGCTTTGATTGCATTTAGTTTGTAATGTTTGTTCTTGAGCTGCTAGAATAAATGCTTCTGTTTCTTTTTTTAATATATCCATATTGTAGCCATTGCCACGTCTTGTTCACTTCAATTTTGTCCTCGGTATCTCTAAGAAATTGGCCATGCAAGGATTTATTATTATTATTATTATTATTATTATTATTATTATTATTAAAGTCACATCAACTTCTTTAAATACGTGAGACATTATTACAATGTCACATATGTAAACAATTATTTGATTTTGTTAAGAATATTAACAAAATTTCTGCTCATAATAACGATATTTACTAAGAGTTTTGTTATAAATACAAAGCCTAATTATGTAAAATTGCATTGCACACAGGATTAAAAATAGTTTATTTTTTCCCCTCAAAATGTGTTTATATATAGCCCATGACAAGAGCAAAGGTTCAATGCGCATCTAATTAATTTTTACTCTTTCTCTGCTACTCTATCAGAATATATAACTGCAATCCAAAGAAGCGTATTGAGTTCTATAGTAAGAACGAAGATCATACAACAAGAAATCGCCCCTCCCCTAATATAGCCTAAGTACATTTATTAGGGTTAATATTTATTCGACCTCGTCTCCCAGCCTTCTTTCCTTCCGTCAAGACGCGAATGATTTGATCAGCACCCCGTCGGTAGTCGCTCCCTCCAGCCCCCCAAATGACAGCTTCAGACCCGGAGGTGTATATTCCAACTAGGGAACCTCCCTCTTTACTACTCTTATTACTTGACGTAGTTAGAATGGGCTGGGCCATAGGTGTTTAACTCCCCACTGGGGTACGGCCCGCCGATTATCGCGTTCGGTGATGGACGAGCTGCCATGGTTATGGGAGTTTTGTGATTTATTAAGTGATCTGTATTTGACAAAAGGAAGGGGGGAAAAGGACCAACAGCATCGCCTATTTAGATCAACAGTTGAACTAAATATGCTTATTAGACTTGTTAAACATGCAACAAAATGCAATGAACCTATTGGGAATTTGGGAGAAGGGGTATTCACTGAAACAGACCTAAATTTATAGTAATATGCTGTCCTTAATAGTTATTTCAGTAAACCATAAATTCATACTAGGATATTTTTATTTAGTGCAAAAGAAATCATATTCATTGAAATAAATATCTATTTTTTTATATTGTTTACGTTTTACATTGGAAGTTCTTCATTGTTAGCACTCGTCCCCAACAGTTTTATGAGAATTATATTAGACCATTGTTGAAATATACAACAATAATCAAATTGATTCAGTTCAAGTAACAATGGAAAAGAAAGGTATAGAATATCACAACAATGATTTTACCATTAGACGTTTTATGAGAATCATATTAGACCATTGTTGCAATATGCAACAATTATCAAATATGATTCGCTCTTCAAGTAACAATGGAAAAGAAATGTAATAAGATATAACAACAATGGGTTTACCATTTGACATTAGTTTTATGTAAATTATATTGAACAATTGTTGTGTAACAATTGTCATATAAGATTCTCTTAAAGTAACAATAAATCAGCATTGTATTTAATATTTCTGTATAGTAGCCGGTTATTAAATTAAAGATTAAAATGCATCCATCACATTTCTCTCTCAGCACAAAAAATAAAAGTGCATAATATATATATAAAAAAAACCGCATACTTGACACTAATAAGAAGCATGTTCGTGTAAGTTAACATAGAAAAAAAAAATTTAATAAAAGGAACAAAAGTTCAATAATGGTTATTTATGCAAACAATTATTAGTCGAAGCAAAATATGTTACTATGTAACGTTTAAACTATTCTTTAGCGAAATTACTAACATTCAACTTCGTTTTTCTGTGTCGTTTGCTCATTGATGAAAAGAAGAAAAGAATTCGATATCATTATAATACACTTTTTGTTATTTTAATCTTCTGAAAAGCATTCAGGGAATAGATTTGGTTCGCGAAGCCGATTATGAAGTGGCCTCTAATTTTAACGTTACTTTTCAGCCTGCTCGAAACGAACCATTGTCAGAAATCTACAACAGCAGCATGGAGAGAGAGAGAGAGAGAGTTCGCGCCTAGCTAACAAGTTATGAATGCAGCAGTGCGCGCGCTGAGACGCGCCAATGTGGTGTATATATCAGTAGCCTTTTGTATGCTTTTCTGTCAGATTCAGTGTATAAGAGACTCATTTATACTTTCAGAGCATTAATTAAGCGACCACTTTTTTACTAAATTAGCAACTAGATAATGTTCCCCTGCACGCTTACCGCTCCGTCTTTATCTCGAGCTCCGTGGCTCGCTTTCCCAGTGTGTGTGTCCCTCCCCCCGTCACACGCCCACCACCACCACCACCACCTTCTCCTCCTGCTATCGTCAACGCAATTCTCTCATGATCAGATGCATTAATTAAATTCCAAGTTGATCATTTTTACAATTTTACATTGTCATTCATGAAATGCGACATGACACATTTACATAACTAATTAAACAAATACCCTGTTATCATTTGTGCTTTAATTAAGAACTCTCAAGTAGCCTTTATCCAACAAAGCCTTGTCATAGGGAAACAGACTCCCACCTCTCTATTCGCCCGCTCTCCCAGCGGAAAAGGTTGACTGTTTTCTTGAAAACGGGCCTTTGCTTTATTAAGTGGATTGTCCGTACTCTATTCTAATCCGATTTTGTTTCTGGTCTGTCACAGAGGGAAAACTAAGAGCATCTTGAATGTGCTTCAAACCTTTTACTGTAACAGCTGCTAAGTTACGAAACAAAGACAACTTTAAAAACAGAGCCAGTAATTAATAGATATTCTAATTAAATTATTGCAGTGCTGTATTATATTTGCTTCATACGAGGCGAGAGAACGCGCGCGCGCGCGCGTTCACGACCCCCCCCCCACCTCCTTCTTCTCCTTTTCCAACAGGCGCTCGCGCTTGCCCGAAATGAACGCTTGTGTGGCATGACAGAGCGTTTCCTATTAAGTAAATGTTTAAAGAACTTTAAATTAGAAACAAGAAGGTTAAAATAGAGAAGAGAATAAAGTAGGGAACAATATCTTTTGACTGTCTTGTCAACTTTAGAAGCTGACGCTTATTGCGTCATATAAAGTAAATTACCTATGGCTGTTAAGTGTGCTAAGTTTTGTTGAAAACGTGGCGGATCCCAGCTTTCATTACACCGACTTTTAAAACAATGACAGGCTTGCGAAAAATTTTTACTTCAAGATTATTAACCTACTAAAGTTCTTTTTAAAACGAGTTTGCATAAAATTATTATATTCATATTTCTTTTTGTGAATAATCATAGTCATTTAAAAATGACTAACCGGTGTCAATTAACTTAAGGAAAAATCACCTTTGATATAGACTGATATCATCAAGACGAAATTTTCAATTGAAATAAAGGAATACATTATTATCATTATTGTGGATCGTATTCGAAATGATCTGGAGAAAAATTTACTCCGTTTTAACAATAAGACTATTGTTAAGATGCAATAGTTTAAATCGTATCATTATTGCAATTTGAAACAATGGACTTAATCTGTAAATTTCATTCGAAGCAGACGAATGAAATTTATAGATTATATTCATTGTTGATTGCATTTATTTGGAGACGAATGAAATCTACAGATCATGTGCATTGCAGATGATTGGCATCTACAGATTATGACCATTGTAGATTTCATTGCAGACAGATATTAATCTGTAGATTTCATTCGTCTTCTTCGATCATATCCTAGATTAAAATATATGTCCATTTTTAGTTTATAATAGCGTACAAAACCTTTACATATATCCGAAAATGTTCTGAATCCCAGAACATTTTACAGAGTAACTGAATGGTATTAAAACCGTATAAATTGGCCACTTTGAGGAATCGTATTATATTTACAAGTAAAATAAAACCAAAATATTAGTCCTTTTAAGGGGAGCATAAATATTTTTATACAGAACTATTTTACAGATTTAGGTGTTAACTTTACTGAAATAAACTACGTGTAATTTGATAGGATGACAGTGACATGTTTACAATTCTTAATATAATGTAATGTGTTTACGACGAAATTGCTGCAAATGTTTCATTCGAAGTCATATTTTCCACTGTGTGTGTGTGTGTGTGTGTGTGTGTGTGTGTGTGTGTGTGTGTGTGTGTGTGTGTGTGTGTGTGTGTGTGTGTGTGTGTGTGTGGCCTTAATCTGTCTTCCAGTCCTCCTTCGAACACGTGCGCTGCCAATATCTCAGCCGGTGGTCAGTACCGAGCCTTCTTGTCCGTCAGCAAGCGGAAGACAAAAGACCCGTGACAAAACTAGAGACGCGACATAGAGCTATTTCACACCCCTAAACAAAGGCCCCCGAGATGCCCTCGCACTAAAGTAATTTGTCTCTAAATAAAATGACTTCGCTTTAACCAACGGGAGGGTTCGTTTTCAGCAGGAAATCAAGGCGACTTTAAAAAGCTTGGTCACCCGTAGTTTCCACACCCGCTGACCTTTCAACTTTTCGGAGGCCGATGTTAGAAAACGAACACAGGTGGATAACATGGATTGTTGGCCGACACCTGGCACTTCTTAAGTCGAATCCATAAGATACGCTTGTCGCAGAGATTCGCGCAGTATCGGACCTTGACCACCTGCAACTAATGAAGTGAAAGGCGAAAAATAAACATGTTTGACGACACCGAGGATTGCACTCCCACCACACACACACACACACTCCGCCACTTTACGGTAATCTGCGTCCAATTGTAGTTTTCCTGCAATAGTGGAGTGGAGGGTCAATTAAGGGTAGAATATTGTGAATACTGGTTTTGTACCAGGTGTTTCTCCCGTTCTTTTTCTATCTTTCTTTATTTCGCCTCTTATTTTTATCCGCCTCCCTCTTTCTGTGGTTCGAATGTTCACACAGTATCGCTACTAAAGCGCCCAGGATAATAAACAGATAAGCCATGATTGCCACGTAAGCTCTACTCAGCGCAGCAACGTAATTACTGGTCTTTATAGACAGGAGGAAGTGAGACTGTTCTGTGTGGTGACTAATTGAGAATACGTTAACGAGAAGTTATAAAACTTTCATTTGCCTACAAAGACATTCTCCTCGTTCCCTCGGAAAGAACAGTTTCGCTCACAGTACATTAATATCACCGTAATTTGTGTTCTAAGGAAAAGCGTGGTTTAAATGATTAAGGAAAGTGATTCTTGATGGTTGTTGATTATAATATTAATTGCGTGTATTAATTTTATAACGTGAACACAGTCAAGTATTAGCTAAGTATATAATAATCTTTACTTGGAATGCAACCGTTAACTACCTTATTCTTAATATACTGCTGAACTTTTCATTGTTCAAAAGCAAAACCCCGAGTTCAAATGCTATTGTTAAAAAGCAAAACTTAGGCTTCAAATTTCATTGTTGATTTTTAAACAATGAAAGTTGGAGAACAACAATGAAACAGCCTTCTTCCATATGTAGGCGCTGAAATGTAATCTTCCGAAACGTCAAATCCAACTAATTATTTTTCTTTCTTCTTTTTCTGATCTATTCAATTATATTATAAAAACAAATGTAAGCGCTATGCATTGTCAAAAGACCTCAATATTACATTAAACATCAATAGATGGATAGTATGCGATCAAGTATTGCAATAACATAATCAGTATTATCGTTGTTATTCATATGATGAATGATGATACCAATAATCATATAGTTATCATCATCCTTTTATTAAGAACTATATTATTAATTATGACTAAATATTGTACTTATTATTAATCCTGCGGAGGTCGCGGTCGAAAAAATTACAGCGTAGGTCGCGTGTATCTGAGAGATACATTCATTACTAGCATGTGCTAAATTGCGAAAAAACTTAAAAAAAATAATAAAAAAAAACTACAAATATAATACATGACGGTTTATTTATTTTCAATTACAATCTAGAAATTATTGAACAAAGAATAAAAAAACAACAACAACTAAACCATACTATACTGACATCGGAGGTCGCGGTATCTCTCAGATACAATTTACTGTCAAATATCACAAACCTTTACATAACACGTGTTAAACCAAAACTGACTGCATAAACAGTGTGGAATATCACTCATAATATATGCATGCGCAGCTAATCATGACCTCCAAGCTATTCGCTGTATATGTAAGAATATTTATATTCAACATTTTGCATGTATCTGTCGGATCAGCCGCGAGCTCCGCAGGGTTAATAGATGCAGAAACATTACAACATATAATAATAATAATAATACATATTAATTATTGTACTATACAACTACTAATACTAAGAATAATAACAGTGTTCGCAATAATATATTAAGATTATCGAGTTCCGATACAAAAACAATATTTTTTTTATAGTTGGTGTGGCTAATACCTGAAATTTCCTTTTTTTTTTCTTCTTCGCATCAACGTTTTTACATTAAGCCTCAATGGTAATCGAGACTCCCAAAAAAGAAAAATACAGTGACGTCATTGAATAAGATAAAGTTTATAAAATAGTTTTACTTCTTTCAAGGATTATTAACATATTAGCTTATTTTATACAACGGTTTTTGAAATCTCTCATTACACAGTGCTTGAAGATCCGCACATATCAAATTCTCTGCCGACTAATGTATTACTTTGATCTTCGATTAATAAAGTTTAGAAATATGAACGTGAAGAAATTAATTGAAGGTTTTTTTTTTTTTTTTTGTCTAAATTCCAAAAACAAAGTGGGCGTATTCTTACTATCCGATGATAGAGCATTTATTTCCATTGTAAGGGAAAAGTAAAGAATACACCCTAAAGAAGCTTGAAAGCGTTACAGTATTAAAAAGTATGAATATAGGATTGTAATTGTCTGGATTTTTTTTTTCATCTGCGCCTTCCAAAGCTTATTGAGTGCTTATGTAACTTATCAGAAGGTTTGACAATTGTATGGGGGATATCCACAAAAGAAGTTTTTTCCTGGGGAGGGATGAATATGTTAGAAATGGTTTATCTACATCGTGAACATGCCCTCTATATGTATGCGTTTATCTGCGTACAACAACGGAGTTGTTCACATGTGTGCCTTTCTATCTATCCATCGTCTAGTTAAGCAGTTGTTTCTTGTCGCAGACCGGCGTTCTTTCTCCGACTACTTTGATTATAAACTATCCCATTGTGATAGCAAAGTCAAAGTTGTCGTTCTGCACAATGATTTGCAAGACACACATGGCATTCCTGCGGGCTAAAAGTTGTCACAGGAAAATAAAAAGAAAAAAGTACAAAGAAATAAATTACTGTTTCTTATCCCCCCCCTCCCCCACCCACTTCCCTTTTTCGACCCAGTCCACAGTGTTCTATAACCGAGTGAGCTTAATAGACTTCCAAATTATACCGGAGGTTTGATAGTTCAGCGATAGTCCGACAGGGGGAAAAAGAGGAGAAAAAAAAAAAAACAGGGCAACGCCATGAGAATAAAAACTCGATAAACGCTGGGTGAAATCATTATAGTTGACGTCTGTAGATAAAACAGGACTTTGATTTATGTCCTCGTGCTGCCGATGACGCTGTGCCCTTGAAGTTGACTGTTCTTCAAGAGTGGACCATGTGTTCGTTCTGGACGTCTGCATCTAGCCCAACACGGGGATCAATACCTCCAGGCCAGGAAACCGATAGTACCAGCCTATCAAAATCCATTCTTCAAAGTGAAAGAACATTAAGGACATCATGGACCCGTTGAGGGGGGGTGGGGTGGGATGAAATGGGGGGAAAGTAAAGAGGAAATGATTGAAAACAAGAGAGTTAACTAAAAGGAGGACCACCCTACATCACTGTCATTCTGTGCGCGTGATTTGAATCGCTGGTCCCCCCCCCTCCCACCTTCCCCCCTAAATCTTTTGCCAACATTCTTTTCTTAAAAGGATTGTCATTCCATTGCCTTCTACATAATGGCCTTCTGCTGTCCACTAGTCTTAGCGATTGTGAACGTCTGCTGTTTCGCTTGTAATCAGATATTATTCTATTTTGTTTCACGCTTACATTGCTCCTGATTATTGCGTTGCTTTGTATCACAAACTTGACTGTTTCGTATTTCTGTTACATCCATTCTGCGCAGTCGAATTGTCTATTGTTGCCAATAGAACATATCAACATGTCTGAGTTGCTGTACAGCTTGTGAATGCCATTGTATATGCTGTATTGCTTACCGAGGTTTAATTTCGAGCTGGCGTGTCTCCTGTACTATTGGAGACAAGCGAATTGGGAATTGAAGCAAGGTGTGGGGAACCCTTTAGTGTACACACAGATGTTGTTCCTGATATATTAACTGTTTCTATTGTTCTCATACTATCTCTCCGTACCGGCACTGTCCTTTCCCTCTCTCTCTCTCTCTCTCTCTCTCTCTCTCTCTCCGGTGTTTCTACTGCTTATCTAGGACTGAATGGGGGGAGTGGTTTGTACACACGGGCATGTTACAAGAAAGAAAAGTAGGGTTGCCTTAAATTAGAACCCGTCTTCACCTCTAAATGAGTATCGACTCCACTCGAGGGGTAGAGGCGATGAGGGAATATGAAAGGGGGAAGGGATTAGAAAGGAGGAACTCAAGCACGGAATGACCAAGAGAGTGGAAAGAGGTTGGTCTAGAGGCGGAGCAATTTCGTTTTAAAGAAAAAGGGGGAGTTATCCCTAGGTCGGGGTATGCGAGATAGGGGGGTTGTTCTGTCATGAGTTGTCAGTTGGATAACTGATGCGAAAGGTAATCCTATTTTGTAACGAGCAAAACAATGATGACGGGTCACATTTTGCATCTCTTTTTCTCCCCACCCCATGGGTCTCTGACTCTCCTCAAACAGCTACGAAATATTCAATGTTAGACGCTCACACTCTCACGATGGGGGCTTTGTTAGCTTGTTTCACATCCCCCGGAAATGGAATCTACAGAATAAACCATTCATTGTAATACTTATGAAAAGCCAGATTACAATGACTTGCAGATACCAAAAGCGTAGAACCAAATGTTGGGGTTTACGCCGTTTAGAAAGAAACGCACTTCTTTTCAAAGACATACCAGCTTTTTCTGTTCGAGGGCGATGTTGAATGCTCTGGAGGACAGAAAAATAAACTCCTCTCTTGTGCTTTCATCTTCATGTAAGCAACTGATTTATGAATACAACATTGCCAGTTAGGCCTAATTCACAATGAAAGTGACCACCATTATTGTTATATAGTAAATCAGCTAACAGTACCCTCGACAGAAAAATAGCTTCTTGTTTATACTCTACTGGTAGGAAATTAGCATCACAATGTATTGACACCATTGTGGACTACTGGTGGTTCTCAAAAACACGAACCACCACTGCTTCATACTGTTGATGTGTGTGTGTGTGTGTGTGTGTGTGTGTGTGTGTGTGTGTGTGTGTGTGTGTGTGTGTGTGTGTGTGTGTGTGTATAATTAGCGCAATTATGTATATTGTACTGAGAATTACATAGAATTTTTTTTCATTATATAAATTGATAACAATCATTGAATGACAAGATACGGGATAGTTGTTTTCAAGTTAAGACAACTAATGTCATGACGCACGCTTATTTATGTAGATCATTCCATGTTTCTGAGTTTCCGCTCTCCATCCGAAACAGCCATTTCTTGAAAGTTTAGAAAAAATCTTCCTCATATCCTGATATGGATTCGAACCTAGATAGTGAAAGGAAAAGTCAAATCCGATATTTCAAAGGCATAACAAATGGTTTGATAACGAACTCAACATATAAATCTTGTATGTGTGTAGAAAGAGATTTACTCTCTCTATGCCTACAATATTTTAAAATCGCTACATATATATATCGTACCAGCCATACGGTTTCCCATTCCACCCCATCTTCATCCTTCGTGTTAGGCTGAATGGCTTCGCCCCTTTGAAACTTGATTATTGTTATGATAGGGCGGTTAATCCCATCTGAATTGTATGCTGTATCTGTAAATTGCGTGGGTTCTTTTCCTGTTTCGAAGGATGAAAACTCCCCTCCCCCCCGTATGAGGCCTGCTAACTCACCTTTCGTTGAAAAACCCTGATTAAGGGTCTCCCGATCCTACACGGGATTCGAACCCAGGTCTTTCCAACGAAAGAGCATTGTCAACATCGACTGAGATACGCTGGTTCACCTTACGATTTTTAAATTATTTTTCCCTGTTTTACGCTAACTAATACTTCTCTCTTAGGTGTAATGATAAAGGACAGAGAAAAACAGCTAATTTGTTAATCTCAGTGTGATGTTCACTTTCTGTCGGATCGGACGTAATGTTTTCATGGTAACGTAATTTGCTTTGTTAATGATAAACGAAATATGTAATGTCATCTTCGAAATTGCTGTACGTTGTAATTTTATCCCTCATCTTCTCAGAATCCATTACCTTTTTTAAAAGCGAGAACCGATTCGTTTTCCAATGTAGGTTTTTGACTTTTTTTTTGTATCAGCACTGTCACTTATCCTATTCATTATCTAATCATGAGAGTCTAGTGGTAATTACGCCTGCCACCAGTACACCTTCATTATCACACTGGGTGTATATATTAGGGGACTAAAACGTAAATAAAATTCTCATTCGCTTTCCACCATTTTTTCCCCTTTTCAATATTGTCATTTTTACGCTTAGAAATAAGAAAAGAAAAAGAGAAAAAAAATGTTTCGAAGCCGTTTTTTGGCCATCTAATTCCTTTGCAAGCGGAAAATCACAGTCGACTACCCCCTCATTTTTCCCCCAATAAATTATACGTTGCGACAAACTTTTCTCCCTAAATGATTTAAAATTCAAGTAACCAATTGTATATTCCATGCAGGCGATTGTCTTTTGTTTATCAGAACGTAGACTACCGTATCTGTTATGTTCGTCCTTTCTTTCCAACATTTACAAAAGGGGAAGCAGCAATAGCGTGCGGGACGAGGCGAAATTATTCAAATTCCTATTTTTATTCTGCCGGGGATAGGAAGCGCCGACAGATGGTTATTATAGCTTCTCCCATCATCAACCCGCACTTCAAGACGAATGGCTACATTAAAGCAACGCTAATGTCGCGTCCCTGCAGTATTGATGGCATTATGCACGGGGACCGTTTTGTTTATCAAACTTTGCACTTTTATATTTCGCTCTGGTGGCTGATCGATGGAGACCCCAAGCCTCACTAAACTACCATTGTTTTCGGGACCACCGAATGTCTCCCTACCAACGCGTCATCTCATCTTTCCCAATACTTTTAGCAGCTAAAACAGAATGCCTTGATAATATCAGTGTACCAAGGATGTATGCAAGCACCAGGTTGGTGTATAGGGTGGAAATGTGCGCGCGCAGGCACTTGCACAACGAACGATTGGACAAAACGTTGTAATCTGTCTTGGCAATATTGCTTATGCGGAGATATACCGGATTGGATTCGTCTTGCTAATCAAACGCTTATGTACCCCTCCGGTATTTTTGTATACCCTTTTTAGTAAGGGAATGAAAAACATGCAAATGGATTTTAGTTCTCCTTACGCTTTTATTTTCATTTTAAGATTTTTTTTTTTTTTTTTTTTTCCCCGAACTCAATCTACGGATTTTATCAAAAGATTCCTGACTTTCCCGATAGCTGTATTATGTATCCCTTGCGTCGTCTCATTCCATGGGGGAGAAACCCTCTCTATTACGAGCAGTTGTGGCTATAAAATTTAGGAGTGTTCATTAAGTGGCGTTTTACAGAGTTGTTTGCCGGCGAAAATTGACGAGTGATTTTGCCATCGGTAAATACTTGTTAGGTTATCGTTAAAAATATACGACAGTGGAAAATATGCCTTTTGTGACGAATTTACTATCCCGGATAATTAAAGAAATTAAACGCGAAAGATTTATTATCCGTTACATTTTTTTTAAATTCAGATTTTTCGTAGTTTTTTTTTTTAGTCTTTGTTGAACGTAGTAAGAAATGATTGCATCTGTAGAACTAAAAGAATGCCTAAAGAAAATTTCGACCTCCAAGAGTTCGTTAGATTAGCAGTTAACTTATCGGATAATACACAGGAGGTTTACCATCAATATATTGAACTCGAGTCAGTTATTTAGTGCTTAAAGGGTCCTAAAAAATAAATAAAATAAATAAAAATATATCCAACTCTAGACGTGAGAGGTTTCTTCCTTATTGAGATCGAGTACTGCTCAATGGAATTAAAAGCTGAGTAGCAAATAAACAAGTAGTTATTCGGTCCTTGAGCACATCGTTGCCTTTATCTGGAATGATCATTTTTTTCGGAAGGGACGGAGAAGGCCAGCGGAATTCTGGGAAGTCAAGCAGCACGAAAGTGTCCTATTTGAATAAAGCAGGTGTATATACTAATTAACGGTGTTTGTAAAACAAAATATAATCAAAGGGTTGAGCACGTCTATTGCAACTAGAATGTCTCAAAAAATATAAAAAAAATCCTTCTCCAAAATCAAACATTTTTATTTGGAACATACATTAGATTGTTAAGAAATCGAATACTCAGTTGTTTGTCCCTGATTTCTTTCATCGAACAGTTATTTAAGCTATTTCCAGCTCTCTTCCCCCAATCATACCACAATCGAAGCCTCGAATAACAGATTTCGACTAGCAAATCTATCAAATGCGAAATAGCACTTTGTTTAGCGTCCTCTAGTGATTTATCTTAATAACTTAGATTTTTTTTTTTTTCATTTAAAATTTCTTTTTAAAACAAGAGACACAAGCCTGAAAAAAATCTCTCTCTCTCTCTCTCTCTCTCTCTTAACAACGTACAAACTCGCTAGGTTACGACAAATTCTCAAGCTCACCCAAGCAGAGGTTCACATCCATGTTCTCTTTTGACACCAGTTTGCTTCACTTTCACGCTGAGCTAGTCCACAGTCCAATCATTGCAATTTCAACAAAAGAGTGTCTTTTTTTTAGTTTAAACAAAGCGTCATTCCTTCATTTTTTTTTCCTACTCATAGTGAAGATTGTTCTGACAATGACACACCCGGGGGTGATTTTTATTGTAGCACACCTAAGATACGGGTCATTTGAAAGGTATACAATAATCCAGTTAATGATGCGGCCCAGCACCATCCTGTCTCCAGGTAATCTCAGATGTGTCTGTCAGCATCCCCTCCCAAATAACAGGGTGTTCCATCTCTTGGCTGGTATTGGTCAGGTCGTCAGACTTGTAGCGTGGTCGTCTGCTACTGCTGTTTCCTGTCATATTTCCATGCTGGCCATCCGTACAGACTCTTTCTCAACGCTGATTACGCCCCCAACTCGATTATCAGCGCGTGCAGGCTACCACTTATTCCAATCTTCCCCCCATGCTCGTAGTTCATATTAATACGATGTTACCGAGTTTCTCAGCGTTGTCTTGCGCTAGTACGAATATTTTTGTACATCCTACCAGTGAAATAAATTACCGAAAAAAAAAAGAAAAGAAAAAAATCAAAGCTGTTTTTCAACTCATGCGATTATCTGAATTAGTAAGAATCAAGTCTGCAACAGCGATTTTTTTTTTTTTTTTTTGAATGAGCCAGATGATATCAGCAAGCTTGTTTTCTTCATAATATTTCCACCGATCTGATGAGCATCATAGTTTAGGACATCGAGTTTTTCTGTCCTCAAAATATTGTTTATTTAAGCTTATGTCCAATGACATAACATTAGTATCTTTAAGTTAGTTCATATATCGTATTTGAGTCTTTACAATACTTCTTTCCCATTTGTGTTTATTATTATCTTGATTAATTTTGATTGATTCATTCTCTTCAATAAGACATGAGACAAGGAAGAAGGGAATCATGGATCACTCAAATATTGAAAATATCTCAAAACCAGTCTCTGACTTTTGTACCCTTGTACTCATATATTTCGCTAATTAATGCATAGTTATTTCTTTTAAAAAAAGGAAAATACTTAAAACAAGAACTTTATTTCGTAGCACTAATTTTAGTCAATTTTCATAAGAAATATTTTAAACAAAGTTTTTTCAGGAATAAATTCCCGATTTTTTCCAAGATCTAAACCTTCAAAAAACATTAAGGGGAAAATAGTGTAAGCAACATTTTCCTTGTTGAGTGTAATTTAGGACGAAACAGCCATGAGGAGATGAAGCGACAAAACTGCTCTTCAGTTGGAAAGACCTGGGTTCAAACCCATCTGAAGTGAATTTCTTAGGTGGATAGCGCGTTGGACTTCTAATTCAAAAGTCGTAGGTTTGACTTCCACCAGGGATGAACGTTCTTTGCTGGTCTGGCTGGCCCAGTGGTTAGTGTATCCACTCTCCAACCAAAAGACTGCGGGTTCGAATCCCGCCGTGGGCATGAATGTTTGTGATTGTCTGTGGAAAAACTAGTGGTGATGATGGTCGGCGGTAGATGGTGTTGGTGGATTGAGTAATGGAGACAGAGCTGTAGAGAAGGTGCCCTCCCTCGATGAGTCCATGGACTCCCTGGAGTTGTCAAATAATAATCATTTCTTAAAAATTACACCGAAAACATCTGTTTATCGATGTTTTTATTTGTAAAAATAAGCTTTGTAAATAAATAGATAGTGACGATATTAAAACGTGCGAGAATCTCTTCTGATTCTTTTGTAGTTAATAAATATAAGCAAATCAAGGAACTTGGCCGAACAGATTGAAAATTTTATCCATATTTTCTAAGCTGTGTGATTATTTGCGTCAGTCTCCAGATATCTACATTTTTTTAAGTTTCATAAATAATTCCTCTATCGGTATTATTTTTTTATCATTTATACTTTAACTTTTTGTCAGAGTCGTTTGCAAGTGAATAGAAGCCATGCTGTCTCATCTTAATAGGTAAGAAGTCGGACTTCTTTGACTTGAAGCATGAAATTTTTTGAGTATATAAATATTCAAAAAAAAAAGGAAAGTGAACAGCAAAAAGATGAAGATGGTAATCAAATAATGAACAAAAAAGGCTAAAGTAAAAGAAGGATAAAAAAACAATGAATTGCAGCCAAAGAACGAAGCGGAAGAGTAAAACAGTGAAGACCAGCAAAAGCTGCTCTTTTTCTTCCTTCTCATTGTTTTAAGATTAAAGCAATTACATCTAAAGAATGAAAGAGAACAATGAAGAAGAGGAACCAAAGATGAAGAAGGAGAAAAAGAAGAATTAATGCAATGATGAACAGCAGAACAATGAAGAAGAGAAAAACAATGAATTGCAGCTAAAGAATGAAGAACTGAAGAAGAGCAGCTAAAGAATGAAGAAGAACAATGAAGAAGGGTAAACATCGAAGAAGGCAGCTAAAGAATCTAGAAGAACAAAGCAATAAAGAACAGCCAAGAAGATTAAAACAATCAAGAATACTTTCTTCAAAAAATGAAGAAAGTAACAGTAAAGAAGAGAAGCAGCCAAAATATTAAGAACGAAATTGCATTACAAAAATGTGTGTGAATAGGAATTAAAATTTGGAAAAGAAATAAAAAAGAAAGAAAAGAGTACATGTAAGAATATAGAAGTCTACCTCCACTTAGCTGAAAAATTAGATGACAACATTCTGTCATCAGAAAACAAGCGGCTAGAGGACACCGGTTCTGCTCCCCAAGTACAAAAGGATTAGTTATTTGAAAGTTTTATGCTCCAACTAATTAATCCTTTGTAACACACTCGAATTATTTGAAACACAAAACTTCTTACGTTTAATCCCAACGACTTAAACTGAGATCTGCACTGGGATGTAATTAAAATTTAAGGAAATTGAGTGTGTAATAAGTAATCAATCAGACCATGTCATCTACTAATTAAATCTTGTGACTCACTAATTTAAATGATTCTTCTTTTGACCTTTCTTCTTCTTCTTGGGGGTCACAAGAAGAATGGGTGGAACAAAAAGTCTTAATATCAGATAACTCATTTTGATCAAGAGACTATTTATTTGTCCTATTCTTATCCATGCTCGATGATTTGTCTTTTAAATATCAGTATTTTCCCATTATTATTAGCACGTTTGTTTATGTATATTCCTTCGGACGCTATGGGGGAAAATAAAGCACTCAGAGAATGTTTAAGAAATAACCATTCATTATGGTGATATGGATGCCCAGCTCTCTCTCTCACGTAATCGACAGTGGTAGCCTTTGAAATCACCTGAGTTCGATTCTGTCATAGTTCGAGCGTTGCTGTTGGTTTCCAATTTATTAGTTTTCCTTAACATGAAAAGCCGTTCTTTTGGAGAAATCTTTAGATATAGAAAGGCAGCGTGTGAATAAACGTTTATGGGGGGTGGACGTGTTTGTTAATGAACGAAAATCCACCATTTAGGTAGCGGAGAAATTCAAATACCGCAAACTATGTACGATATTTCGATATGGAAGTATTAATATTCCATCTCAAGCAGAAGCTTTTAATGGAAATTTAAAGAATCTCAATATTTCGCTACATTTAACATATCAGATTGACATTATTGAACCAGATAAAGTTAACATTGAGGACAAAGGACTGGCTAAGGATGGAAATAATCGTAGCTTTGTGCAATTATTAATAAAATTTTCCCGAAATAATTCTTGAAAGTTGGTAAAATCATACAGTTTAGCTTTTGTTTCTTATTATCATACAGACGTTGGATAACACTTTATATACTTGAATTATTTTAAATATTATCCTCGCCTATAAACGTTCTAAATAAGTGATTGAAAGGTCAAGATTTCTCCAATGAATAATTGGAGAAAATCAATGAAAATTAAAATTTCTCCAATGAAATTCATTAGAGAAATCTTCACTGAGAAACTCCAAACTTCTAAACGTGTATCGTTGCGCATCACTTATTCTACGAAAATCAACACTGTGATTAAATTGGACATTTAATTTTCATCTCTGCCTCTTTAAATACGAATGTAACATATAAGGACAGCTGTCAGTAAGTTTATGCCAAGGGGCACGTACGCGTTCGTCCGTTCAGGCGATTCGGTAAAGGTCATCTCAGTTTGCAATTTGTTTCCGTTTTGCCAATCGTACCAAGAGTTTCGTACAAACTGTGAACGCTTCTGTTACCTTTTGACTTTATTTACCTCGAAACGCACACAAACACCGTTCTGTTAAATCCCCGAATTGCTCGCTCCAGTAGCTGGAAGCGTTGGACCCTGATTAGGCGACCTTCGGAATAGCCACCGTACAACAAGGTCGGCTGACTCCAGGATGAAATCAATTTGGACCGAATCTCTCTCTCTCTCTCTCTCTCTCTCATACGGATGAAGGGAAGAGAACTGAGCATCAGCTTGACATCTGTTTGTTTCATTGGTGCATGATGATCGTAATTTAATCTTCGTAGAAATCGGAGCGAGATGAGATCCTGTCTTTATCCCGTCTCTCACCAATCCTTGAACTGAGAATTACCCCTTCTAGGCTAAAAGAGCGATGCCCGGCTAACCACCGGTTACTACAGTCAGATTGGGCCATGTGCGGCAGTCATTTCTGGATGTCAAACAGCGGTAGGCCATTACAACGACCATGTTACAATAAACAGAATCTCAACACCAGCCCAACTGCCAACAAAAAGAATAATAATAAAAAAAATACTCAAAGAACTTACTTCAGTGTGTGTGTGTGTGTGTGTGTGCGCCATAACCTCCAAATAATATCAACATTGTTTGCTCGGAGTTACATTTAATAATACGGATATTAGAGGGTAGTGCTTGCGCTCGAGAATTACCGTGAAATTACGTTGCATTAGAGCACCTACAAGTCACCGCAACCAAATTATATAGCTGTCCTTCCATCCCCCACCAACCTCGGCCCCAATTCTACCTCCATTCCCCCCCCCAACCCCCTCGGAGTTTCTTCTGACGACTCCGTTGCAGAGGACATTTGGTCACGCAGTGAACAACACTTAGGCGGGGGCGGTAATTTTAGAGGGCCATGTCTATTTACTCCAGAGATCACGCTCTAGCGAATGGGATTCTCCCCCCCCCCCCCAAAACCTCCCACCCCCGCGCCACCATATACATCAAGGAATACCCGCAACAGAAATATCCTCCTTGGACAGACTTTTCAGCGCTCTTTATAATTATGTTTCGTTGCTAGTGGGCAGACAGCTTCCTTTCAACACTAGCTGGCGTCTACAGCAGAAATACAGATGTGAATTAATGAGGAATGCTGACCCTACCCCCAACACACACTGACCTTTGGAGACTTTCAAGCATCTATTTGTACAATAGGAAATTGTAACCTCGAACAAAAGGAGTACGTTGTATTGCAAACAGTGAGATTTCATAATCGTTGAGCCAATGATCATTACTGGCCGTTTCCCCATCTTGTATTTGATTTGCACAATGTGTAGTGCGTGTTTTAGGCTAATTATCTATCTACGGGGAAAATGTAGTTCGGTACCGTCACAATTGCTACAGCTATTCTGACTAGCTACTGTCATTTAGGCAGTTTATTCAACATGTGACACCGGTAGCTTTAGCAACCGATGTCATGTCAGTAAGGTAAGTTTTATTATGTGTGTTCAAATTCAAATTCCTGCCCTTCTCAACCTCATGTATTAACATAGAAAAATTGTGACTGCTCTTTTGCGGTGCTAATGGCTTCTATTCTAAGTAATATAATTATATACCACTCTAAAGAGAAAAGAATCTGTAAAATATGTCAAATCATTAGTCAGGCAGTTTTTCTTTTTCTTTCAGCAAATTATTAGTTTTATAAAATTATATATAGTAGGCAATACTGTATATGAACGGTGTTTTAAGTATATGAAAGTAATTTATAAGATTTAAAATGTCTAATAGACAAAAATCTAAATGTAAATGACATGTTCATTACTGTTATACGTGTTTTTTATTTCATCGAAATCGTACAACACAAATTCTTCATCAATAAAATTTAACCTGGGAATAGTACTTTGTTGGAGAATGACAGATCCTGTTTATCAGAGCAAACATCATCGCCTATCAGTAAAGCAATTTTTTGTATCCGATTTTGTTTCTCTTGTCTATCCCTTGTTGACAGACTCTTGTGCCTGTAAGCAATCCCTGCTAGTCGTAACTGCGTATTATTAATTCAAGAAAGAGGCGGACCTAATGCACAGCCATAATAAACGACAACGAATATAGTGACGCAATTTCTAACCACACCCTAGTCGGAAAGGACAGATCCGGATGTCGGAGGTTTTTAGAAACTTAATAGTCTATTGTGGAGACATGCAGTCATCCTTTGATGAAACCCGACGTTCGTGAAAAAGCACCAAACATTCGCGAATGATTTTATACTTTTTTTTTTTGGATGCTACAGGCGTCTTGAATAGCAGACACACACACATTAGAGGTTTAACATTTTCATGGTTTGTAACCTCATCAAAAGAATACGGTGTAATGGATTACAAGGAAATTTATGGGTTATTACGGAGGGGAGGGGAGGGGCTACATAGCCCAACTCAGATCGTAAAGAGTTTAGTTAAAACTGAGTGTTAAAAAGCTTATAATTGGCGGTGTTTGGATATCACATTGCAAAGGCTTTCTTTCCGTGGCCACTAGGATTTACCGCGATTTGTACTTGAATTAGGATTTTCCCCCCCTACAAGACTATTGCTTTGATTTCTGACTTTTTTGATATCAAAACACACGGGCTCTTTATTTGTTCGTAGGGAAATTAGGATCTAGAAGACATTGTTTTTCTTATATTGTATCTTATATCCGACAGTGTACATTTTTCATATAAAATAAAGATTTTTTCAATGATTGGCCAAAAAAAAATTGATAATGACAAGGATCAATGTTGTCTTTCAGTCTACAAGAAGATGTTAATACAAATGCAGATGGGCTAATTTCCGGAAAATTGTCGTGACCTCTTGGCCTCGAAGAATTGATTGAAGAATTAATGTTAGATTTGGAAACTGCAGACTTATGTTACATGGTGAAAAATCTGTGATCTTGAAAATGAAAATCATCACTGAATATCGACCATTGAAGAATCGGAGTTGGGATGTTTAAGATCGAAGAGTCGATGCTGCGGAAAAATCTCCGCTGAACGTCGAAAAGTTGAAGAATCGTTGTTGTATGCCGAATACTAAAGAAATAGTTTCGAATGTTGACGGTCGAAGTATCAACGCTGTTGAATTCTAACTGTTGATAATCAAAGAAGGAAAAATCAGTTGATGTTGAAGAACGTTTGAAAGTGGACGACAACGCTGAAGAGAAATTCAACTCAAGAGAATGTTTAACTTACTATTAAAACTCCTTTGATTTGTAAGACTACCCAGAAAAGTAATTAGGATATAAAATCTAGATTTTTTTTAAGGATGTCGCCCTGCTTTTTGATTCTGAATTGAACTTAAAAGTGACCACTACCGACATGATTGACAATCTGCAAAATAGGAATGTTTTTAAAGCAATAAAAAATAGCATTGATATAATGTCGTGTGTATATACTTTCACAAATGACTGAAGATTATTTTCTCTTTTTCCCCCATCTTTAAGGTTTCAAAAGATGAAGATTAGGGAGCAAAGGCATTTGTACTTTCGGCTCAACTAATGATGATCAAATTTCTGGATGTTTCTCGTAATTAAGAGTATCCTCTGAAGGTAACTTCATTGAATTGCTTTTAGAAAATTCTTTCTTGAATATTAAATACAATACTCGTTTGTTTGTTTTTTGTTTTTTTTATGTTATCAGTTGGTAATATGATTTTGATAGAAGGTCGGATACCTGTACGAGTAGAAATTACAAAAATACTCAGCTAAAACGTTTTTAATTTTAACATCTTACAAATTTAAGTCTGTCATCGATACATAGTTCTATATTAGATTCGTAAATAAGCTACCGGTAATTAAAATATTAATTCGTTATTTTGTTCTTGTAACCAGCTGTGAAGTACACATTAAGAAAACTGCTGACACAGATGGCGAGTGGATACGTTGATCACTCAACCAACCTCACTCTTTGCATGTTTGTGATCGTCGTTAGGTAGAAGATGAGAATGTAGGTGACTTCCCCTTCATTCCTGCTTTTGAGATGCCCGAAGTGGCTTGTAAAGGTTTCGTGTTTGGTCTGTAAGAGGGGTTTCCGTAGTATGTAAAAATAAAAAAAAAGAAATAAAAAAAATACTTAGCCTGGTACATTAGTAGCA
Organism: Typopeltis vanoorti; assembly: GCF_054136105.1. NCBI lineage: Eukaryota > Metazoa > Arthropoda > Arachnida > Uropygi > Thelyphonidae > Typopeltis > Typopeltis vanoorti. The sequence goes on from NC_143549.1 coordinate 87,028,191, forward strand.
GGATAATTGGATGTAATCCGATGTTCTAATATTCTTCACCTTTCCACATGAGAATTTAGTCTCTTAAGCGATCGATTTGTTCATCCTTTCATGACCCTTCTCGCATAAATCTATGGTTTTGTTCACCGACTTAAAAAAAGCCTTCTGAATGTTATTTATAATTTGTTTTAAAGAAATAAAGATAACTTATTTCCTCTTTTCATTCCTCAAAGAGACTACGCGGCACTTTTGGTTCCAACTAACTTTCTGGAAAACGGTAGGCAGCTATTCTCCTTTCGCTACCACGGCTCTCACTAATAGTTCACGACTTCCGATGATTTTGAAACCTTCAGGGAGAGAGTACGGCTGATTATTCCTAAACGCTAATTGGTATTAATTTCTAAAATTATTTGAATTCTACAGTCTGTTTTTCTCGGCGGTTAAAATCGCAAGAGTCAGGAAAGGAAAAAAGTTAATGTCTGTACCACATATTGACTTACTCGGCAATTAAGTTAGCTGAAAAAAGCCTAGGGAAAAAAAAAATCCTCTATCGGAAATTAGAATCGAACCATTGAATGAGGTGTAGTATTACGGACCAGAAACGCTACATAAAGCTAAAGGTTATGGAACCTATGATTTTTTTAAATTATTTTTACAGTGAACTCCAAACAGAGTTCACTTCTCCTTTTCACACTCATAAAGATGGCAACATCCCTTGAGAGTGAGGACCGTTGTCTTATGTTCAATTTACGACATGATTAAAGCAGACTTAAAATGCAACAAATTCTTTCCCAGTTTTTCGTGAACCCTCAGAGCCCGACGTGATGGCGTCTAACAGCAGGACGAGGATTCGAACTACAGCCTACTGGTAGAATATCTTTAGGTAGTAGATGAATATTGTTATTCATCGTTAGGTTCATCTACTGCCTAAATATGATTATTATTTTAGATTGAAAATTAACATGGCAGAATATTTTCATTCCCTGATGTGGTACCAACACCTTACTTATTTGGAGCAAAAAAATACCAAACAATTTTTTTAACCTTTATCAGGGCGCTCGAAAAAACCGAGTTTGGTCTGTAAGTACGGTTTCTGTAATATCTAATTTTCAGCCCACCCACACTACTATTTCAGCTAGTAGTGTGGTCTCCAGCATTTCGGGGAATGGATGGTCATAAACAGACAGGGTGTTTCATAATGACCACACCAACCTTATACAAGGTGGCCAATAAGTCACGAAGGGGGTTTTTATTTATTAATTATTATTTTTTGTTATAATGAAATACAGAATCTGAAGATTTTTATAGCTATGAGATATTCACATTTTCAACTCTTTCGTGACTTATGGGCTGAAAATTGCTTTAGGAACAGTAAAAAATCAAATACCACTTACTAGGGACAAATACTAAATTTTAATTGGAAAGGGTACCAAGCAACAATGACTCCGTATGTACATCTCTAATAACACTGCAAGTATCCAGCCTGTATTCTAATCCTGTCATTATCTACTTATTGTAGCATATCCATATTCACTGCTGTGATGGCTTCGCGAATGGGTTCCTTCACTTCATTCAGTGTCCTTATTAGTTGCGAATATAAACATGACCTTAATGTGTCTATTTCACTACTCTTGTCGTGAAATAGACATTAGACATCATGATTACTGAATTTTGGAGTCTCAGAACTTTAGAAATATCAACTGTTTATTTACTTTTATATAAAATTTAATGTGGAAGTTACTGAACAATAATATGTAAGGATTATCCAAGTTTTTAAGTTTAATCTTCCTTAATCATCGAGTATTTTATTGATACAACGTAATATAAATTAATTTCATGTTTCATGGTGATGAGTATCTTTGGTGGTACTTTAGGAAATGTCATTTCATATTTTAAGTGAAATATGAATGAAATATTTCTATTGAATAAATATAAAGGCTTAATACATTTTATATGCTTAAGGAAGAATCTTTTCTTCTTTGTTTGTAAGATGTCTCGCACAATCTAGTGTCATTATCTCCGATCATTAAATACATGTATTTACAAAATCTGTGATGAATAAGTTTATATTTCATCCGGATGATGAAATAGAAATTTATCAACATTTGAAGATGACGAATAAAAGTAAAATAAGCCATGCAGTAACAGTCATCTACAATACTTGGTTTAATGAACAGATTGGGTGCTTCTAGTTGTGACAATGTTTACCTTATGGAGAATCACTGACTGTTAGAAATTACTTGAAAAGTTGATGGTATTATTCATGGTACGAATTGCAATTTATCTTATAAAAACCTCAAGAGAACATTGAGAAAGTTGTATAAAATATCAGTGATCGCAGATAAAATACTATTTTTTTTTTTAAGTTCACATTTCTTGTTTTCTTGCCATGTGATATCTATAAGGCGGAGTTATTTAGATTATGCAAAAGGTATGTTTATATTTTATTATCATCTTCAAAGATGAGGATGAATCATTATCTTCACGCTTAGTAATTGACCGGACATTGTAAATCCGTGTATTTATGATCGGAAATAATGTTACTCAACTAAATACGCTGAAATACTTTTATAATTACCACATTTTGTGGTAATTACAAAATGCGGACTATAACAAAATGTGTAAATTCTGATGATTTTTGAAATTATGAGATGCACGTGAACCATAGTGGAAGTACCGAAATGGTGGAAAAACCCTCTGAGATCAATGTAGTGATTCATTTGATGAGGACGGACAAAACATGAATTCAGTGCTGCATCACAGATGCGATATTTATAAATTGCACTGTGATTGGAGCACTGGTTTCACGTTTTTATCTTCAGACATTTGTCAGACGATCAAACAGAACCCAACCAAAGAAAGATTCCTCTTAATACAATCTGAAAAATGAAATTGCTTTTTTTTTCTTTCTTGTTTCGACTATTCTAGATCTTTTCAACTGAAAACAAGTTAACCAATCTCATGCGAGTTAGCCGTTTCACACTAATAAACTCCTGTTTTTCTGTCACTCAAAAAACAGACAAACCAACCAGAGAACACACCTAACTAATTGACTTCATGCACTCGCTTCTTCCGTATGAATTCGTTTAACGTCAATAACAAAGGCTTACCAGTAAATTTTCAGGCTCACTCTCAACATTTTAAAGAAGTTCTTTGACATTCGTAACAGGTTCTGTTTCTTGACTGATTTAAAAAACTGCAATGAAAATCGTTTTAAAATGACTATTTTAATGATTTTTTTCCTTCTAACATATTGTACTTTGATGGGATAAATAATTATTAAATAATTATCATAAACAATTATTTATTAACAATAATTAATTCAAAGTATAAAATTACAAAACACGTTTCCCATCTGAGCAATTCCTTGAATTGCTGGATCGGTTTTGCTTTAACAAAGACCCAAAGTGTTATTCCAGCCGTCGTACGAGAATTAAATTCAATGTGAATGGATCAGTCTCATACGGAGGTGGCGGGTTTTTCATCCTGCGTAACAGACTAGAAAGCAATGCAGACAATTTGCATTTATAACACATCGGCCTCATAGCTTTAGTTGCTTTGACGTAACCAAACACCCGACTAAAGTAGGAATTAATTCTACCTTCTTACCTTCAGTTGTACTGATATGTGCTGTTTGTTTCTAATTAATTTTTGATTAGAAGCAAACGAAAAGAGTTTAGAATCATACTCTTTTCGTTGTTGTTTATTCAGTTTAGAGAGGAAGAAATTATTAGGAGAGGGTCCCGTATTGAAGAAAGCCATATGAAGAGAAAATTTGCACTTTTTTTTTTTTTTAATTTCCGCTCTACTTAGCATTAAAAGAAGAAAGAAAGAAAAGAAAAGAAAAAAACACTTCGGTTTGTAATCATACTTTCGACAACGAATTCAAAATAACTTTACGAATGTATATTTTATTATTGCCAAAGACTCTCTCTCTCTCTCTCTCTCCGCTTTAAAATAAACAGAAGGAATAGAATTTTTCTTACAAGTTTGTTTATAAGCACTCGACCAAGAAACTGGTAGAATAATTTATTTCTCATTCTGCCTCGAGACAACGTCATCGTCTTAAAGACGGAAAATTCCCCCACTCGTCTTCCCCCCACTTGCTCCCACAATAAGTTGCAAGTGAAGAAAAGAAGAAGCCACTTCTTGGACGTCTTTAATCTGTGTATATGATTTCCCTTCATAAACCTATTAGTGCGTTGGAAATCCTTCTGGGCACATTGGAAATCGGCTGTAAGCCAATATGTGAAAGACGCTGGATTCCACTGAGCCAGGAAACTATTGAATCAACACCTAACTGGCATATTGCCCATGCAGGGGTTGCCTCTCACTGCCAGCCAGCTGCACAGCCTTCGATAATTAAATGATTAAGGCAGTCGAGTCGTTAATACGCATTTCCACTAGATCGAAACTAACCTTAGAGCCTGGCGAAATCCCGGCACCGAACCTTAATAATTCATGTGAGCCGTATGCTGGTAAAAGGTTTTCATCAGTGTAATTACTCTCACAGCTCCGTCGAGAGCACGAGCCCATTAACGCTTTCAAGCCCGCCAAGGGATCTCTCTCTCGCGCGCGCTTCAGCCGTAGCTCTAGGATTCCCGCTCCGTTCGGGTACGCCGTAGGCGCAAACGCCGCGCACCTTCTGCGACTCGACTTTGATACCCTAGCCGTCACGGCCCTCCCTCGCCTTCAGTTTTTCCCTTTGCATTTCCTTTCCTCCTCCCCCCCTCCCTCCTCCTCCACCGACTCCGATAGTCTGTTGTCTTTCCCTTCGCTGTCTCCGAAGTCCACTGTGGCAGGACGATGGTGGGATCACTGCTCAGGCCGGTGGGACATGTGTCGATTGGACGTGTCGGCTGCTGTTCTACAAGGGTGGACAACCTGGAAACAACGGAAAGCTCTCTCATGGACAACTGCTGCAACTGTGCTCTTCGTAAAGCTATGTCTTAAGGAATGGCAGCTCAGCTGAAGCCAACTTTGACAGGCGCTGCTGGCAACTGTGGACTTTTGCAAATCACCGGGACAATTGCTTTGACGCAGGCAGGAAAAGATCCCTAAATGCAATGCTAAAGAGAAATGAGAGCGTACATTAAATGAGATAGCGTTGAAATCCGCAAACAACTTATTCTGAATAATTTTCTAAATTCTAATCATGAATAGCACGATGTAATTAAAAAGAATAATACTATTTCTCACCTTCTATTGGACCAGATATGATTTTTTTTTTTTTTTTAATGTTTTTGTTTCGTATTCCTCGGTTTAGCAGAAGCTGGTTTTGGCAAAGTTTTGTCCTTCATTTTAATCCTGTTCTTGCAAGGCAGATGCACTTACTGAAAATAGAATCATCTCTTGCTAAAGGCAGGAGCAGATTCGTTCTTAGAATGTTCTTGTGTTTGCCTCTGTTTATCCACACATCTCTCAATGGCAAGAGGGATTTAGAAACTAATAAAACAGCTCGTTTTGAAGTTTTATTAGGAAGAGTTAATAAAAACGTGTAATATATTTTCTTTATAGTCTTTCAATTCGGGATAGATTGTTTCTAAATTGTTTGTACCGGGAAAAAAAAAAACGGACGACTGTTTACCTCATACAAGGCAGCTCATTCGATACTCCAGGCTAATTATTTCTGTATGCACAATTAAATAGGCAAAAAAAACATAAATAAATATAATTATGACTTATAATTAAACGTAATTACGAAATAGAAATTAAATCATAAACAAATACACCATAATATTATATACATAACAAGCCAATAAATAAAAACTTGTTGAGGATATTACTTTCATAATTCTTAATAATATAATATGGTAATGAAATTATTATCATTTTCTTATTTTATTTCTTTCCATTTTTTTAATTTTGGAACTATTTTAGGAATTTACGGGCGTGTGTGTTTTAATGGGTAATTTATAAAAATACACGAGTTCTTAAAATCTTCAAGTGCCATTAGACTGTAGCAATTGATTCGTGCTTGTATACATAATTAGTAAAGAAAAGTATACAAAAATTCATCATAAATATAACACAATTAAAAATAAATAAAATGTCTATAGTATTTCAGAGTATTAATTTATGATTATCTTTTGCACATTATTTTATTCTTCATACTTTTTGTGTTGATTAAGCTTAGCATCATTAACAACTTAGCGATATTTAAGCTGTTAATACTGTTTAGTCGCTAATATGTGTGTGTGTGTGTGTGTGTGTGATAAATTAATAATGGTGATTAAAATCAAAAAGGCATGATTACAACAATGGGCAAATTCATGATACACCAGTAAACAATTAATCCATCGCGTGATTGGTCATCTGGTTACTATAGATACGCAATGTGATTATCGTGTATTGCTTACGTACTCATTTGTAGAAATTATGTTAAAATAATTTAATGTAATTATTAAAAATTGGCAAAGTTCTGTTCTTCATTTTAATCCTATTCTTGCAAGGCAGATGCACTTACCGATGACGTACAGATAAACATTGTCCGGTTTCTATTATTCACTGCATTGAAGATGTTCATATATTTTAAGTATACTGCTCTTATTTTTAAAAAAAAAATAATAATAATCTATTTCCTAATTTCTTTCCAATCTGATAATATTTAATTATAGGAGAAAACATAGAAAAAAAAAAAAAAAGAATAGTCCATTAACCATCCGTTATTGTTGAATGCTTTATTTTCTTTGTGCCTTTGAGTTTACGGATTGCACAGTTCATAATAAAATAATTGTAGGAAATAATACGGAAAGTATATACGAAACATGCTGGTTATTGAAAAAAGAAAAAAAAAATGCCATAGTATAATGAAGTTTTCTATCCCAAGTATTGTCCATAGTCGAGTCTATCAGTTATTTGCATTCATTCTTGGCGAAATTAACATCTTATTTCAACTTGCTTTGTATAAAAAGCTTTCCACCAAGGGAAATAACGTCTGTCTTGGCAAAAAGATTTATTATAAGATCCCTTACGTCTTAATTTTGCTCGCAGGATCACAGGAAATGTAGTTCAAAGGATCAACTCACAACATGGTAACAGAAATTAACACAGAACTTGAGTGCTTTTGCTCAAGTGACGACGGAAGACATTCATCCAGTCGGACAGACGAGATAGCTTCAAGAGGACCAGAAATAGTCTGGCTATCCCCAACAAAAATCCCTTGGGCAACATCCCCAGTTGAAATGAATGCCCAGAGTAGCTGACATGATTTGAAGACGGCAGAAGGCAAAGATTGGATTTCTTGGCATGGTGAGAACAGGCTAAGATATTAATTATATTGTCAACACAAACAGGCACCGAATACATTCGATGTTTTTCTCGCTCTTGGCTGGCTTGCTGTGACTTCTTGGAAAATGGTGCTCAATGTATTGCCTAATAGTTGGAAGAATATCTGCGTATTATACCAGCAAGCTTCCATCGGAGCAGTAGTTTCAAATGAAGGACGGTAACTGAAGCATTTGGGGTGGAGGATAATTAATACATATCGAACCAGTGAAGTGCGTGTAAAAATTAAAAACATATTAAAATGAATTTTGATTAAATTAGGAATAAATTAATTTGTCCGTTCAAAAGAGACTCGGAATGAGTTCAACAGGCTTGCACAATTTTCGCATTTTTTGAAATTTCAGACACTTCTGAGTTTCTGCGCATGTGCTAAGGACATGCGCAGAAACTAAAGGGGAAAGTATGCGATTTGAAAAAAGTAAAAGCAAGCCGGACGAGCTTCTTAGGTTAAGGATTGCGTCAAAAGAACAAAGACTACTATTCCAGTGTGTTATATCTGTCAGTGGGTTTGTTTATCTTGTAGGCACAGTCTAGTTTCTAGTCTCTGCCACTTAGTTTATGAGCGCATCTGACACGCTTTCATTGAAAAGCTTTTAATAAAGGGTCTTCAAGTTTCTAGAAGTGATTCGAACTCCGGTCCAGGTCCAGGAACCCAGAAACCAAAAGAAGTAGTATTGCGTACTTCCAACTATATCACTGTATCAGCGAACGTAGTTAAATATTTAAATAACACGAAAACACAAATCACTCTTTCAATCTTTCTTTTTTTTGTTTTTTTGTCATTTCCATTGCTGTATCAGTCTCTGCTTGAACAGTCCTGAGAACGTCACGTTCTCAGGACTGTTTACTGGTAGGGGAAGAATCTTTACTTTTTTTTCACCTTTTCATCCTGAAAAACAGGGAAACCAGCTGAAGATATACACAATTACAGACGTGATACCTGGGTCTCATAGCTTTATTTTCTCTCTCTCTCTCTCTCTCTCTCTCTCTTTATTTATCTATTTTTCATTCTATCCTTCTTCCTCCCTATGTCTTTCTCTAACTTTATTCCTCTCTCTCTCGCTCTCTCTCTCTCTCTCGTTTTATCTTTCGCAGTGTATCTTCTTCTCCTTCTTCTTCTTCTTATTCTTCTCTCTCTTTATCTTTCATTTTGTCTTTCTTTATTACATGTTCTGTTTATCTCTTTATCGTTTTCTTATCTCTCTGTTTTCTCTCTTTTCTTCTCTACCAATCTATCTTTTACGTTCTCATTTTTGTCTCTTTCAATCTTTTATTCCCTTTATGTTGCTCTCTCTCTCTCTCTCTCTCTATTTTTCTTTCTGCATGCAATGCCTCTACAAGTACAAACCAGCATGCCAGTCTGTTGTCCTTCTATAGCCATATGGATCGCAGCCTTCCCATTGGTGGTCGGTTTTATGAGTTAGCAGAAGCAGCAACTGTTTTTGTGGTCCTTCTGCCTGGCCGGAAGTGCTTATTGGGTATAGCCTGTGTAACTTGTCGCCGTGGTTATCTGTACAAGCTCGCACTGGCTTTCACCAGAACACCAGTCCATCACAACAAGCAAGCGGGCCAGTTGCAATTATTTCCGTAGTAGGCGCCAAAACCCCAATTCAGCCTTTACCCCCCTCCGCCCCTATTTCCTTTTTCGACTACGGAACATCTTAGTCCATAAGGAAGTTCGCATAGTCTGGGGCCGGATTTATTAAACGCAGAGGTACCTCCCCCCGCACGGTGGCGATATGTGTTTTCGGGCGATCCGTTATGAACTAGAGGCTTACCTCCTGCCTTGAGCGTATGAATAAAACATCCATAATCTCCCCTCTTGTCGTAGGTCGTCAGTCAGTAGTGACTGGCTGGTAATGGAACGGCTATCATCTTTTAACGGCACCGTCCTAATCTTAATGGCAGATTTATTAAAATGATCTGTGGCATAATCCGTCACATTTTCTCATTTAGTAGCGTTCCCTGCAGCACCGACTTGTTCATTACTTCCACCACCCTCTCTTACGGCCTTTTATTATTTTAGCAAGATATCAACTCCCAGTGTCGGGCCTTTACAGCATTACGAAAGCCGTCATGTGATATTAGGTGCGCGGCTGGATTGTCTGTGCCGCTGCCACCCTCTTTTCTTTCCATCCCCCTTTCCATCCTCTCTCACCCCCCCCCCTCTCTTCCTACTCAGCATGTTGCTGAGGCGATGGACATGGCGGCTACAGCTGTCCCCCCCCCCCTCTTGGTGTGACACTTGCCCAGAGGTATTGTGAGGAAGCCTACTGCTAGGGGTTGTTGCTGCTGTACGCCCTTTAACGTGTGCGATGGGAGCTGGGGAAAGGACCGAGAGAGGGGGGGGGGGGGTCTTCGTGGCACGCTTTAATTAAATATCAAAAAGCCGACACGTGTCAGAGTAGCTGGAGAGAAAATGGAAGGTGCTTACCGAACTACTGGTGACAGTGCTGGGGGCTGATAACAGTCGCTGGGCGTGCGTTCTTCTGTAACATGGGGGGAAACACACCCATTCATACAGGTTACAGCTCCTACATTTCGGACCTATCAAAGATCTTCAGCAGCAGGAATCCATTCGAGACACTTTCTCATCCCATGCAGCTGTTTCTAGTGGATACGAAAGTATTATGTATCAGGGGAATAAACTAATTATCCCCCTTTTTGTCAGTACAGTTTTGGATTCGGGGAGTGAACTGAAGGGGATTTTTGTCATTCAGTTGCTAGCGTTGATGGTTTTGTTTGTAATTCATTTAACTGGAGATGCTTGTCTTAGCATCCTTACGCAGTCTCTGTTAACACCAATGAGACGTGTTTATCTATGAGGGCAGGGAGGGAGGAACAGGTTATGGTAGTAATTGAACAAATTTCTTATGCAAGACTTAATAAAGACAGTGTGATCCACTGGCTGGTTGTTAATAATAGGATTTGTTCATTTCAGTGGTGATGGACAGGAGCTCTTCAGTTTAAAGATTAGACATTAAACGAAGTAGAATAACATCGGACATTGACGCCAGCATTCTACTAATAAAAACATCACTGACTGATGCACGAGTTTTTCTTTTACACAAAAAAGAGAAAATGACTGTTTTTAAAATATCAATTTAAAAACTTGGCGATATTTAGTTTAAATTATTTTTGAAGCACTGCTTCCATAGCATAGTCGGTAGCGATGACGTCTTTAGTTGAGAAGACAGATGGGAATTCGGTATGCAATCAGAGGGACCTTTATAAGGAATGAGTTAGCAGGTCTTCTCGTGTGACGATGGATAGGTTTCCTTCTGGAAATTGCATTTTCTTTCTGCAAAATAGACAAACCAGCTGAAGGACACACTCCTCAAGAGACGAAAGTCGTTCATTGTTCTGAACATAATTCAAGAACTTCTGCACAGCACATATTTTATGGAATATAATGTATCTTTTTGTGTGATGCACAATATTCTTCGGGAAAAGCAATTATAGAAGGGGAAAAAAAGGAAATTAATAGGATGCTAAAAATGATGACTATTCAAGATAATCATGCAATAATTGTTAGTTTAAGCAATAAAGAAACTGTGAACAATGCTATAGTTGTGCAGTAAAATTTAAAGTTATTTGACTGATATGTGGCAGATTAGAAACACGAAACCTCTCTATCAATTAGGTTAATTTAAAAAAAAATCCAAGTAATTTATCGTTAAGCCTACTTATGAATAGAGTTGTGTTTTTATGTGATATATTAAAGCTATATTCATTGATGTTAAGATTTATCCACACACACACACACACACACACACACACACACACACACACACACACACACACACACACACACACACACACACACAGTTTCAATTAAAAATAAAAATTCTTAGAGCGAATTTGTTATAAAATATTTTAGATTTTTTTTAAGAATTTGCTATTAATATTTTGCAGATTAAATAAAAACGATTGGAAGAATTAGACATATCGGAAATAAAATTAATGTAATAAGATACCGGAGGCTCTGTATGATTAAACGTATGTTTATTATTACGTCATAGTACAACTTTTCTATAAGCTAACAATGGACATATTGTTAATGCCATGAAACAAGGATACATTGAAAATTTGTATGCTCTAATTCAATCGAAACACACGTGTAATTAGACCGTATACATGGATGATTTATCATGTTATAATATATGTAATCATTATATTGAATAATCAAGCATATTTGAATGAGTAGATTCCAAATAATGATTATGGAAGGACTCAGTTTGGCATTCTTCGTTGAACTATGGCGATAGGGACTCTCTCTCTCTCTCTCTCTCTCTCTCTCTCTCTCAATGCTTCGCTTATTCATGAGTATCTTGAATAAGTGAATGTTCAGAAAGTTGTCTAGATATGGTCCAATGTTCTCCAATTCCCTCCTAACAACGTCTGTATCTTGGAAGCATGTCGACAAGATGTTTAAACTGAGCGTGCTGTCTGACACAAAGGTTATATTGCAGTTCTTTTCCCATGTCTCCGGTAGTATTTATTTTCAGACTCAAGTGTGGTCGAATACTAGCTGCGAGACCTAGAGAGGGGATAGCTAAGAAAACGGGATATTTCGTTTCAGCTATCTCCATCAGCGTAAACAAACAAGGCCTCCGAGTCTAGAAGACATCCAACACCGCTCCTGTTTCACATAATACTTTCTGCAGGAAGTTGTCGACCTGACATTGTACACATGTGATCGGTGGTTGGAGTTCTTAGAAGAAAGAAGATCCCCCCACCCCCACCCCACCTCAACCCTTTAAAACACTTCCTAGATTTTGGATTTGTGGGAAATGCTAAACTGAAATCCATTTTTGCGAATCAAATCAATAAATCAAACCGCCTTTCTAGAATGGTGCTTTCCAAGAACTCAGTTTATGTATTGCTAAGTTTGTTCAGAGGTAAGTTGTAGCGATCACGTCTTTTTCTGTATGTTTCTCTTGCATAGATAACGTGCAGATAGGTTGTCTTTGATAGAGAATAATATAGACACGACTTACGCAAAACCACTTATAGAAATAATTTGTTTCTATGACTGGTATTTTATTTTATTTATTTGATGTATTCATAATGCAACGGTTTCTAAGATATGATAATAGCTTTTAATTTTATTCTCATTTATTTTATTTTATTCTTCTGTAATCAAAGTTGGTTTTAACTTTGATCAAATCCAAACATAAACAGAAAAGTTATGCGTATTGTAGGACAAAATATTCATTTACTAGTAATGAATATTTTGTCCTATCTTCTAAAGGGAATATTGTTTCTCTAACTCGATTTTGTCACTCAGTATGCGTATATTTAGGGTAAATAACGAAGCCATTTGCATTAGTATGAGGAACAACGTAATTTTTAACTAATACGAATAATATTTTTCATATGTAATTACAATATACCATTACAATATACAATTACAATTTTTCATATGCAATATACAATCAGATACAATTATAGGAGCAGCTAGAATTTATTTGAGCCGATATGCTGTTGTTCCTCCTTGTCCTTTAAATAGGAGGAGCAACAACGTATTTCTGAAACCCAACTTAAAGGAGGAGCAAGGTACATTTCAGTTATTCACAATGGGCTAATCTACTCTTGCAAAGGTATAAATGATTTGGCATCTATTTAAGTATAGATTGGAAATAAAATATTATTAAAAATCTATTTTTGATATTTCCGTTCATGATTTTATGCACTCATTGCTGGATTTAGTTTCATTGTTCCTGGCGTTCCATAAAGGACTCGTTTTAATTTCAGTTGCATCTATGTTTGATTTAGAACAAATCAGTGATTTGCCGCAACTTCTGTCAACACCCTTCTATTGCAGTTATACCTCCCAGGGATCGGTGATCTCGCTACCGCTGCTCTTACAATATCTCGGACAACAACTGTAAAGCAATGACCAGTGCTGACACCATTCACTGTTTAGCCGTTGTTCGACCAGCCTTCCTCCGAAATCCTTGTGCCCATGGAAAGCCACATCCTCTCAGGCTGAATGATTGTTGATCCCCCTGGGCAACCGAGCCATCAGTAGTAGCCTCTTCCACTAATCTCTAGACCGGCGGTAAGCCCTTGCCAGTGATATGGCTAATATCAACGGGGCTAGGCCGGACGAGAAAGGCGAGAGCTGGCATTCTCCCTGTGGAGAGGGGTCTGCCGCAGTAGGCTTAACGCTTGGTGCCTATCAATCACGCCATGGCACCGCCTGGTCGCGCGCCCTAGTGTCATGCACGTGTTTAGACCTCTGCTCATGAGTCCAGTGGTAGGGGGGGGGGGAGATGTTTAATTATCATGATTATTGATAACAGATTATGCGTTCCCTAAGTGGGCCACTGAATAGACGTCCTCTGGCTAAACTTAACTCACTCTATTGACACAAGCACACGGTGGTGAGGGCTTCTTTGTGACGTATTAAATCAGGAACGTGTGACAGGGGACTTGAGGGACTTGGAAAAATTAAAAGGTGGTTGTGTAATGTTTGACTTGGAAAACATTGACGTGATGTTGGACAGCTAATTGGCTTACGGTGACAGTTCTAAAAGTTTGTCATTATGGCATTTTAGGTCTCTGTGATACGTCGTTGATGGCGTCTCTGTTGGCGTCATTAAAAGAGTAACTAGGAAATCACTTCAACAGTTTCAAACACAAGAGAATACGTTGAAGCTGAACTGTCAAAATACAGATGGTTTCAACATTTATCTTCAATACCCAACTAGAGAAGGTTGTGATTCAGTGCATCGTATTCAACTGCTCCTGGAAAAAAAAATAATAATAAATTCACTTAGCTTAATCTATGAATTTTGACTCTCAATTATGTCATTATTTTATAAAACTCTCACATTAAACACACACACACACACACACACACACACACACACACACACACACACACACACACACACACACACACACACACACACACACACACACACACACAAAATTTGCATCTTAGTCGTTGTTAATAAACTAAACATTCGAAGTAAATTCTCATTGAAAGATGTAAATAGTTTATTTATTTGCTTATTTATTTATTTATTTTTTATATTATGGCTAGCTTAATGCATAAGCTAGCAAGGAAGTATGTGGGTTCTATCGAGTTTTTAGAATAAATACAAAAAAAAAATGCTGTTATAATAAGTTTCGTATAGGGAAGTGAAAGATCTGTTATGTATTCAATTATATTCAATTATTGTATACGGAAGTACTTTTACGCAGAACATATGGCATGAAAATATCACCGTGGAGGGGGGGGGGGCGTGCGCAAAAGGTATTTAAGATAATAATTAAAATTTGTCCTTGCAAATGAAATATTTTAATGTCAAAATTAAATAAAACGAACTTATGTCTACCGATATGCCAAATGGCTTTGGGTTAGTCTATTATAAGGAATAATAAAATAATTAAAATTCTCATAAGAATAATGGAAATAATAATATAAGGAAGATTTGAGTCAGAATATGAAAATGACTACGTTTATTTAATTACTTGGTTTAGTCAGGTGCGTTGCTATGGCATCGTATTGTTTTTAAGAAAGAAAAAGCTTCATTTTGTAATATTAGTAGTTACATTCAGTAATGATGAAGCAATTTACAGAACAAAATTAATTATTTAACTGCAATATTAAGCAGAATTCTTGGAATTATTATAATTCCAAGTTATGAATCACCTGCCTTTATAATGCATGAATTCAGATTCTTGCACGTGTTAAATTATTTATTTTTTTCAGTTGCTTTTATATCTATGCTAATCGATAAATAAATCGCAAATATTCTCAAACAAATGTTTACTGTAACAGATTCAAGTGTGTGAGTGCAATGTATCTGATGGACGAATGATACTCAAGTCTTGTAATTGAAAACAGCCAAGTAAGCTTCAAAAAATACTCAGCCAGTTGCTGGCGTTTATGACAGGATTAAAATATTTTGACCGTTCAAAATCATTTATTTTTTGGCAACTAAGATTCGATCATATACATACATTTTATGTGCTCTCAGTGTTCAAAGAGTGATGTTACAAGTAATCAATCTTTGAAACAAACACCTTTAAAAAAGCGATGTAATTACTGAAAAGCATCGTACTTTATAGGTTTGCAGACTGACTGCTAGACGACGCTATACTGTAGTTAGGACGACATTGAATGCAATGGATTATTCGCCTTCGAATTCAGAGTTGTAACGTTATGGAAATAATTGAGAAGTTATTGAGAAGCAATCGCACCTGAAGAGTTTGATTGGTTGACTACAGCCGAAGTGCTCTGTTAAGAATCTTTTTCTAGCCGACTTTGCATGGCAGAAAATACTTAGATTCGACTCCCTTTTAAGATGCAAAGAGTCTTTACAAGATCGTTTCATCTGAAGGTGATGTACCTGTCTTATACGACTGTGGAGGGAAGGGGGGTACACCCAGGGGGTATACTCGAGTGTTTTTGCGCCTGCTAAATACACAAACCAGCAAAGAACATATGCAGTTTATTCGAATTAAGTGGATATTGAATCCAACATTATTACTGAAACCTCAGTATTTACATCTACCTACTCACTGACGAGACCTCAAAAAAGGTCGAAACCGGTCTGGGTAGTGACTTTCTCCCATAATATATAACAGCATACATCTTCTAGGAGTTGTGTTTTATATTATGGGAAAATACTAGGACAGTGATCAGAGCTTACTACACCTTTACTACGAGTTGCCCCAGCATGTACCACCTGTTGGCTTACGCTTGGACTCGCCGAACTTTTATAGGTTTCTATATTCGGCATGAAACTCTTAGATAAATTTTCTATTTTTGAGTTTCTTATTCGGCTAAGAAATAATTTTGGATTCAATATCTACTTAATTTGAATAAATTTACTTCGCCGAAGTGAAGCCTATTGGCTCTTTATCTCAGTAACATATGTAGTTAATTAACGGACAATAGATTAACCTCTTGGCAGAGGTATATCCCTCCATAAATCAAGTCATTCGTACCAAAAAAAAAAAACTGTTTATAGTAATAGTAATGGGAATCAAGAAGTTATGTGATACACTAAAATATGTGCAAAGGACTGAATTGTGTTAAGAGATACCATAATAAGTTGCATGTCCTTTTTTTGCGACGGTTAGGCCTAATCTTGTCATGACGCATAGAATATGGTGGATTTTTTTTTTTTTTAATCTGTTGAGACAGAAAGAAATACAGTCATTTCTTTTTGTCACTAATGGATACACATTCCTTTCTATCTCCATACTTGGAGTACTGAACCATAGATGACCATCCGTTGAAGTGGAATTACCAATCACCGCGAACATTACCAATAAGTTCGGAATATGAATTCTTGATAGGAATTTTAAAAATTCCTATCAAGATTAAAATTAAAATTTTAAAAATTCTTTTACGTATCAGATAAGTTGAACTAAGGTAATGAGGCCCGTTTATATTAAGCCTCCTTACCAATGGATTTTCATATTAATCTTAATATCCAATAACCGATAAGAAGCATTAAAACCATAAAGGACGGAGTCACGTATGCAGTGTATTATTTTTTATTCCATCTGTTTGGTCTTGTTTAATTTGTAACTCGCCTTTTTATATTGGATAGAAAATTAATTTCTCGCTCTCACACAAGATGGCAGTAGTATACATATGCTTTGTTACATTGATTTGAAGTCATAGTACGATGTGATTCCAAAGATCCTTAGAAAAACACGCGTAATGAATTATTGTTCAGCGCGAGTAATGAACTATCCCATGTTGTCTTCTCGGCTGCACCGATGAACATATTCTAGAACCTCCTAGTTCTTGAGTAAAATGGGAATCTGAAGTATTAGATCCCGATCTGAAAAAAAATGTCACTATATTAGAGATTAATATAATTTCATCTTTGTCTAATTTCTTTCTTATAGTTTATTCCAGTTTCTTCGTTATAATTAGATACTGTCCTATACTGGCAAATATGATGGTCGCCATTGCATGCTGTGCATGTATTAGGACTAATGAAAAATGCGATGAAATCAATTAAATACTATAGAAAAAATTAATAAATATTTACACTCTACCTACTCTATTATTTATTCATTTATTTTGTTTTTTAGGGAAAAATCTTTATGCAAACAAAATTTAACGAATACTCTGTCTCTTGCTGTTTATGTTGTTTAACAGATTTCATTGAAGAATGTCCATCGCTTTCTGAAGCATTACATTATTTAAATGTTTATATTGTTGTCTTACGTTAATTGTTAAAAACTTTGTATTGTTAGGTTTCATTGGATTATTTAAAAGATCGCATAGTTGTTTGCGTTGGATTGTCTAAACGTTGACATTGTTGTCTTGAGCTTTCATTGTTTTGTGCTGGATTGTTTAAAGTTTTCAATTTTTTTTTTTTACCCAAAAGACTTGAATTATGTATATTAACAATGAATCCATTTTGTGAGTTGGAAACCGTAATTCTTAGGTATTATTACCTATTTAGTATTGTAAAAATGTAGAATATATTCTTACCTTTTCTGCAGTTTTCTTCAGAATGCTTAATACTACTTTCCTTTAACATTAGCCTTTGGGGAAAAAAAAAAAAATGGAAAGTTGATGGTTTGGTTTCGTAAATCTCGAAAATGCTTACCCATTATTAAAACGTACGCTTAGAAGGTTAATATACTGTCAAGTGCCCGCTATTAACAGCAAAAAAAATTGTCACATCTGATATTTTTAGTAGGTTCTCCCTCGACATTGATCTTACTGTTTTTGGCTTGCACGTTCAACAAACAAAGAAGGTGACACATCTTTGGTAAGAGCTAGGTAGACAACACCGGATGATCCCAAACTGATGAAGCTGTGTGTAACAGGAGTTGTTGAGGAGTATTAGAGACAACATGCAACGACAGGACTATCAATTAGCGCCGACGAGAGAACATGGTTGAAGACTAACCGCGAACAGGAAATCTAGCTAGAGAGGGCAGGAAACGACAAGGCACATAATTAGAGAATGGATACTTGGAAGCAGAGAGACAGTGATTGTAAGAAGGAAAGAATAAGATACTGAAGAGGTTTGAAAAAGAGAAATGGATAGGAAAAGTAACGATGAATGGTACGTAGAAAGAAAAATTAAACAAGAAAAGAAAGATGAGGGAAAAATTGAACGAGAAAAGGGATTTTCTGATACGGTGATAAAGCACTGCTTGGAAAAAAGTTGAAACAACAAGAAAGGTAGCCGAGATCGGTAAATTAGTAAGTTTTCTAATCAATATGGTAAACCATGTCGGAATAAAAGCAGAAACAATTGACTCCGCCTTGTCTCTAGCTCTGCCGTCTCTGATTTTAATCATTTGAGAGGAACCTTTTCTCCGAATCTTAGCCTAGTAACGGAAGTGTAGACACCCTTTACGACACCCAAATGGGTCAATGCGTGCAGGGAAAACTGAAGCCTGACACAAAACCACTTGTATTTAGGCTTGTTCAACCACTTCTTTCTGCTATTTGCTGGCCAGACAGGGTCTTCCAAAACCTCGTGTGTCTTGTTTGTTTCCAACTGACTGCCTCGGACATGGTTTTGCAATATAAGCATCCAGGGCTCGACATGACTCACGGTTCCCTTAAAACCTTCGATTTGGAAGACAACCGCTAGAGATTGGGTGATACACACACACACACACACACACACACACGTGCGCGCACACCCACACACATGCGTGTGTGTGTGTGTGTGTGTGTGCGTGTGTATGGGAGTTCGATAGGTTCTTGATAAGTGACAAATATCTTTCTCTCTCGTCATCAGAGGTCGTAGGGAACATTTACCGCAAATACACCATCTCCCTTCCTTCTGAAAATGACTTCTTCAAATCTAAGAATGATTTTCTGTCCATAAATTCTCAACATTCTTCTTACTTATTTCGTGACTATCCGATAAACAAGCTACTTTTGAAAAATTTAGATTTATTTTGTAGCGTCTGGAAGGGAATGCAGTCAAGTATTATGGGAGTGGACGATACTAAACTTAAGATCGGTAATTTTAGTTGCTATGACGTCATATAGTGTGATGCAATCATAATAATAAACGAATGATAGTATATAACTGTAAAAAAAAAAAAAAAAAAAAAAGAATTTCATTTTGTATTGAAGCTATTGCGTTCACAGTTACTGATTGCCCTACGCAGTGAACAATGGTTTTGAGCAGCTGTTTTTCCGTGGCTTATTATTCATTCATTCATTCATCTGACGATCTGATGCCATAAATCTTATAGGTGCATATTTCGCCGTCCTTAATTCTGGATAACTGACCGGAAGAAGAGTAGTCTTGAATTGTTGCCTATAGAAGAAGTATAATCTGTTTTCTATTCACTAAATTAAGCATACTTTTAGGATGGAAAGGACGCAGTAATATATCTTTTTATTTATTATATTTATTATTTTTTTAAACCCATAGGACATACGGATAACTTTTTTTTGGCTAAGAGTAAAACTGCAAAATAATGGTTTCCGAGTGTTTTTATTTATATTTGTTTTTCATTCAAATAAGTATGTTTCATTTATGTTGGTTGTGGAATGCATCCCTAAGTTTCCCTGGAAGTAATAGATTGTGCTTGCATCTACAAGGTAAGATAACAGATAATGAGTTTTTCCGTTGTCACGCGGATGATGTAGTTGGAAATACGTATTCGAATCCCTTCCAGATCGCAGAGAAAATTTATTATGACTTGTCAATTAAAGGTGAGTTAGCCATTCTTTAAGAAGGTGACAAGGCTTTCCCTCCAGGAAACCCTCTAGAGATTTAATTGTCCAAAACACGCAAACTGGCCAAAGGATTAAAGACCATAATACGCTGGCCTCAAATCCTGAGTCGCTTCTGCCGTAACACCAAACGGCAGCAACATCATCCCGATGATATCATCAATAAATTATTCTCCTTCCAAAAAAAAATAATATTTTTTAAGTAACTTACATTGTTTGTTTGATTTACATTGTATATTATGTATGGTCTCGTTTGCATGCAATATTACCTAGTTTTATTCTTTTTTTTTTCTTTTTTTTCCGAAATGTCTCAGTCCGAAGTGATTAGCCAAAGTTAATTTATAATTTCTTATTAACACTCTACGCGAGCCGCATGCATTTATATTTTAAAAAAATATAATAAAAGAATAACTGAATCACCAAAGTATAGACAAACTAAATATTATAAAAACAAATAAAAGTAAAATTATATGCAAATACGGAAGCGCCTTGTTTGTTGATGACAAAACATAGTATTGTAATGAATAAATCCAGAATTTGGCTGTTATTGTCAAAACTGTTGTTCTTATTTAATTATCCATTGTTTGTTTTTAATTATTTTCATTTCCCAAGTATTGTTGAAGAACAACAAAATAACTTTCAACAATGTTGGCAGCTCAGACAAACAAAAGGCAATCATAATACAATAGCAGAAACACGAGATGGAATTCTGTTTTCAATAACAGTTGATAAATACCATTGTTGCTTATACAGGAACATAACAGTATCTGAAGACATTCAGAATTTTTATAATGGGATAGAATTTCAGCTAGAAAAATCCATCCAAAGATGAACCAGCTGATGATAATAATAATAATAATAATAATAATAATAATAATAATAAACTCACCATTGCAACAGTGTCGATAGTGCAGCAATTATACAACGGACGATTTAAAAAAAAAAAAAAAATCAGATATAATTTAATGTCTAGTAAATCACAATTCACTGAATGCGAGAAAAAAACCTCAAGATTTTCTTCTCAAGTTTGCCGACGAGCAAATGGCTACAACTGCGCAAAATATTCTCATTCCGAGATCTGATTAATAGACATAAGTTATTGAGGACCTGTTGTTTTCTCGAAAGAGGATACCAGTATTGATTTTGATCTGGTCAGCGGAGAGAAATCTCATTGTAAAACAGCTTTCACCCTCTTGACCATCAGTAAAGCTGCGAGAGAATTGCAGCCTTATCGAAGTTACCATTTGAGCCCCGAAATATTGTGACAAATGAGATAAATACAGATTCACTAAAACTGGCACAGAAAATCCAATTTGTTTTCTTTTAACCTCCCAACAGTTGTTTCATGAAATGGATTTTACTACTCAGAAGAAAAAAAAAAAAAAAGTTATCCGTAATATGTGAAAAATGCTGGGCTTTGTCAGTTAAACCCATTGTCCAATCACCATGGTTACCCTCGTGACTTGGTGTTGTCAACTGGTGGAAAATCTGTTTCGCTATTTCTTGCCAGTATGCATTGCAAACGGGCTTTTGTTATGAATAGTGAAATGTTGGCTGAACGAGTAGAGAAAGTTAAAACTATTTGAGCCTATCAAGATTCGGTCTTCTAGTTCATGCAGTTTTGATGCGCATTCAGATGTTATTAAACTGTTCAGAGAGATCGCTGTGATAATTCCGTTTGCATGATATCAGTGATCATATACTCATGAGTAAATTGTACATTGTTTGAATCTTACGCGAACAATACTATAATCCATTGTGACGAAAACTATGCTATTGTTGACAATAAATTACATTTACTGCTGTGCATGGTTACTGTTAAGCGATTTATTGCTGTGCTTTGTAATGTATTGAAGTTCTTTAAACACCGATCGATTGGCGATTGTTCGGCAAGAATTGCAACCCTAACTGTTAACTGACAATTAATTTGCGCCAATAAAAGTATTTTTTTTTCTTTCTATTCTGAACTACTCCTTAATAGCACGAACAATCGATTATATTCAGTAAATTCACGTTCTTTCAGTTTTACTCTTTGTATTTGTTCATCCTGCTCTGGAGTAACATTGTTTCCAGATACAAGAAAAATTTCCGCTTATTAGAAGCCTAAAGTTTGGTATCTAGAGCAGGGTTTCCGGACTAAGTAAAAATAAATGAAAAATACAAAAAAATATACGTTTATTAATCTTAAGTGTTTCTTCGTTTGTATTTTATGAATATCTCAGTGAAACCTGTAAACACGGTTTGACCACAGTCAAGGGAACAATGGGAAAAATTTTAAAACAACGTCATTGCACGCGATTAATTTAGAGTTTAATGTCATCACGTCATCACCCGAACAATATTCTTAAGATTTATTTTGTAGCAAGTGAAATCAAAGGTAGAATTATCTGTGGTTGGGAAATAAATAATTCTCTTATAAAATTTTGATTGTAATGACAAAACTTCACAAAAAAAAAAATAATAAGAAGAAGAAGAAGAAGAAAGGGAAAAATACGTAATGTTCTTTATAATTGTAAATATATAATATTTTAAAAAAGCCTCAAAATAAACATGAGAATAATTTTGAAATCCATCTACAAGATAATTGGTTCTATGAATACAAAAAAAAAAAAAAAAAAAAAAAAAAGTGTGTATCGGGGGATTTGTTTTTAATCCAAATTTCAGAAAACCTCAATTATTATTAAAATTTTCAACTGAATGTATTTCTATGTATAAATATAAATTATAAATAGTGTATATCAAAAGCGATAATAAAATATAATTAATAATTCTTTTTAATATTATTTGACATAATAATGAAACCAACCAGAATATGAACTTATTATTGGAAGCCAAATTTCTTTCAATTATCCATAAAATAGAAAGAAACCGCTGCAATTTCTTGCAATCAATAGGTTTTCGGGGGGGGGGATAATTTACCACAATATTACTATTAATTAGTAATGAATAATATTTCAAATGTAAACAATATTCGGGAAAAAAAATCACTTTTCTTTCTTAAACAGTATGTTCTACTGAATTTCTTCGTGGAAAATTAAATCAGCAAACAAAGTTAATAATTAATTTCTTAAGACTTCGGATATACTAAGATTGCATGAGCTGAAATTAAATTAGTGCATAAAATATGGATATTAGATTCCATTTTCTTTTACTCAAAGAACATCATATCAAAAAGATGTGATTTAAAAAAAAAAAACGAAACACGGAAGTCAATTGTTTGTATTTATTATTCAGTAGTTCATGTATGATATTTGTTCCTTACATTTACTGTTCTTTTTGTTAAAAAAATTGACTCTTATCCAATGTATAACTGATGCTATTCTTTGATGTGAACTACATTATTTTTACTTTAAAAATTTCGGTGTTTTTACATGACAAATATCTTTCCCGTAGCACTTGAAACTTCGCTATACATTCGGAAGAAAGATACCAATGTTCGATATAAAAAAAATGCCCACATTTTGATTTATCTGCAGTCTCAACAATGATACTCTCATCATCACCACTGTTAACAATAGTGATAAGAATGGCATCAGATATTATTATTAGCAATGAATTAACCAAATCAACCCTTGAGTCTTTTCGTCTTCTTTACTTTTCTTCAAGGATTAGGCATTTTTCTTTCTGGCTTCACTGATCTTTCCATCTTTAGTTGGTCTTCCTCTCTCTCTCTCTCTCTCTCTCTCTCTCTCTCTCTCTCTCTCTCTCTCTCTCTCTCTCCCTTTGGTCTATATCTATCCGCCTCTTTTGGTAGCAGATATCTTTCCATTCTAGATAGATATTATTTCCATTTCTCTCTATATTCCTTCATATTTTCATTTACGTATATCTTTATCTTTTACTTATGTTATTATGCAGTCTAAATAATTAAACTCTGTCATCTGTTCTATTATTTTATTTTCTATAACTATTTGCGATCTAACATGACCTTTAAATGCGATGACTTTTGTCTTCTTTTGTGAAATTTTTAAATTGTATTGTTGGCTAATTTTGTTTCAACTGATTTTCGAAGGTCACCTTCATTGTCTCGTAATATAATCTGATCATCTGCATACGTATTGATACCAGTTCTTCTGTTTAACTGGAAACCTTGTTTTATTGTTGTTTTCCATATTTTAATAATCTTATCAATATATACAGTATATGGAATAGAGTTAGAGATAAGCTACATCCCTGGTCTGACACCCTGATTTATTTCAATCTCTTCTATTAATTTAGTGCTTACGGTAACTGTATTTTTGTATCTTTATATAAATTTTGTATACCTTGTACCAAATGTAATAGATATCCTTGTTTGTTTTTTTTGTTTTGTTTGGTTTTTTCATTATATTCCATTGTTTTCTCTGTATATTTTATCAACAGCTTTCTCGCAATCTATAAAGGCCATATGAGTCTCTAAAATTAAATTCTCTTCTTTTTTTCAATAATTTGTTTTAAAACATAAATATTGTCTATATATGATCCTCCATGTCTGAAACCATTTTATTCTTCTGAGAGTAGATTGCTTGCAATATTTCTAAGTTTTTATTATTATTATTATTATTATTATTATTATTCAGGATTTTACTGTAAATTTGTAACTTGTATTTAATCAACTTATTCCTCTGTAATTTCCACAATCGTCTCGGTTTCCTTTTTAAATATAAATATAACCTTAGCTTTTAACCAATCTGATGAAACCTCACATTTCCTCCGACAGTTATTTATTAATTTTAAGAATCTGTGACGTAAATAATCTCCGCCATATTTCCAAAGCTCTGTATTTATGCCATCGAATCCCCTTGATTTTCTATTTTTTGATACTTTATTGCGTTTTTTTTAGTTCTTCCAATTTTATTGGTTCTACATGAATGATGATTTCTTCATTATTATTTTCTGTTATTAAATTTGGGTCATACTATAAATTCTTATAACGTTCTGTCCATTATTTCTCTCGTATTATGTTGATTTGTGGTGTATCTCTTTCTTCGTTGTTTAATTTGCTTCATATTTTGTAGGCTATGTCTTGTCTCCCGTGTATATCTTCTATTTTATTAATAAATCTGTCCCAAGAAACTTGCTGCGCTTTCTGTATTATAGTTTTAGGTATATTTCTTTTGTTTTTTGTATATTTGGTTTTGAGTCTTTCCTATCTATACCAACGAGTCTCCTAACTGTAATTTGAATTCGTATTATTGCACGATGATACGTGATAACAAGTAACGTTGTACAATAGACTGCTTATGGTGATATCTACAGTGGTCCAACCTTGCAACTCCTTCAAAAACAGACTGACTAATCTCTTTCTGATCAGCAGTTCCAAATTGAAAGCAAAATGAGGGCTTTTAGAAGTCAATGTCCTAGAGATTGAATCTTTTTTGGAATGATATTTTGTACTCTGAGGGAGGTGTTAACAGGACGATTGCCAAATATTACAAGCCAACCGAAATCTTGGGAGAATAATAAAAAAAATATGACTTGTTAAAAATCTTAAGTCTTTATCATTCTTATTTTCAATATACTTTCATTTTTCACTAAACGTATTTTATTTAAAATGTACAATTGCCATTTAAATGTAATATTTAGATTTATTTTCGTTGTTATTTTTTATTTTTTTATTTATTTATAAATAATATATATATATTTAGAGAACATCCTTTTTTTAAATTATTTTTTAAAAAATACTAAGAATATTTTAAATTTTAGAATTTATTACCTTTTCTTTTAATTTTTTTTTTTTTTTAATAAAAAAAAGTCCCTTCTTGTTCATTACAGACGTAATTGTTTACGGCTGCTAATTACAGACATTATTTCGTCACACTAAGGCCATCACCACTTTTCATCATAGACTGGTCTAAGAACAACTCTAAACAATTAATAGTTAACAGAAATGACAGATTTTTTTTTTTTTTCATACATAGACACACTTTTCAATGGAAAATTGTTCACGATCACAATTATTATAACTTATCACCCGTCAGATGTCGCTCTTTATAGTGACTTCAAGATTTTTTCTTTTATTTTTCGATTTTTTTTTCCCTCCTATGCGCGTGTGTTTTAATTATAAAATTCCATTGAACACTAAAAAAGAAGCGATGAAAAACAGAAATGTGTTGACATAAAGCTACGAATAGGAGGATCTAGAAGAATGAAAGACTTCGGTATTTTCTGTCGATTAAAAACCTCAAGGAACAAAAGATTTTTCTAAACTTTCATTAGCTGGTTGTTTATTAGTAAAGAAAAGTAAAGAGAACACAAAAAATTAACAAAGAGCGGATTTCTGTCATCCCTTTTATCCGCCCAAAGAGTATGAAACAGTGAAATGAAAACAAAAGATTTTTAAAAAAAAAAAATGCTATTTGGAAAGATGAACAAAAAAATCTTCCAAAGAGTAAAGGAGTCAACATTCTGATGCTGTCAAAAAGTACACTCCACTACTCATGACACGTTTTTAGATAAAACCTGCTTTGTTTACAAGGACGAAGACCATCTGTAGAGTGGCTAGTTTTTGCACTCACTCCTTAGTGGGCGGACGTGACTAGAGAAAACGATAGGCAAAGAGTAACAGAGAGAGAAGATGGGTAAAGAGACGATGGAGTGAAAAAAAAAAAAAAAGGTAAAAAAAAAAAAAAAAAAAACGAAATACTGCAGCAATCTACTTAGCAGAACAGTGTGCAACTGAAAGGTATAGGAAGGCTGGTACTTGGAAACCTCTTCTTGTAAAATTCCCGCAGAGTTTAGCAAGCGTCAGAGCTGCCCTAGAGCCGTGATCAAGAAGAGCCAAGATACTACCGCTGTGTTTGGGGAAAAAAAAGAAAGAAAAAATAAAAAAAAGAAAGGTCGGAGAAAGTTTCAATTTCTTTTCCTTCTACACACTTGCAGTGGCTTCGGACTTTTAGGCTTATCGCCCTAGAATTCCCGGGCATACGGGGAAAAAGCGCCTAGACCACCTTGAAGGAGAACCCGGTAGAAATTCTGTTCACGCTTTTCCAAGACTGCCACTGTAACCCATGCCCGGAGGTACGTTTTTCCTCGACGGCCAATACGAAAGCGTCTATCCCGGTCTCGGAAAAGCTACCGTTTTGTCGATATGGACAACAAAGCTAAAGACCTGCCTGGAATGGCTTAAATGATAGACTGATGTATTCTAAAACAGAATCCTATGCCCCGAGGGGGGTCAGGGAGTGGAAAAAAGAATCGTATTCCTTCTCAGCATTTAGAATAGGAAGATAACACCCTCCGAAGCAGCTCTCCTACATTTGCTTTATGTAAAACCCATTGGGAAAGTGCGAGGACGCATTTCTTTTAACTTTCTCATTTCAACTTAGCGTCACTTGGTCTAGTCTATGTAAATGTCCACGGGCTCTTAGTTGGAGACACGTAAACGAATATGGTCGGCTGATATTAGTATTCTAAATACCTCTCGGGTACTTTAGCGTGTTTGTGTCGGCATTGCAACTTCACACTTTTATTCTTTTATTTATTTTCTCGTTTGTTTGTTTAGCAGTTCAAATAATATATTTGAGCGAAATGATATTCGAATTTCAATTGTCCCGGATGTCGAGATATTCTCTCGATGGAACTCAGTTTTTTTTTTTTTTTTTTTTTTTTTAATTAAATCTATAATGTTTACGTTCGTAATGCGATAGAAGACATTTCCGAAAATTATTGTACGATAAATATGTACGATTTTAGAAGGTAAGTGTTTGATGATCGCATTCAGTTTATCCTAATATAAATTATCCTCTCAGTTACTGGGATTATCTTTCTATGATAATCCCAGTATGATAAATTAATACACTTTGTCTTAAACCACTTTTGTTTTAACTTGCCTGGGGAATTCATCATCATCATCATCATGCATATCAAGGATTTAGGCCTAGCATGGCCTGTTCCGGCCTTAGAAGTCATCGTTGAATCGTTTAAGAGGACGTCCTGGTTTTTTTTTTTTTTTCTAAAGGCTTGATTTGGTAATCTTTCTGTTTTCATTCTTTGAACGTGTTCCATTCATTTATGTTTATATTTTTTAATTTTTTCTATTACTGGTTCTTGGTTTAATTCTTTCATTATTTCTTCGTTTCTTTTGTGATCAAATAGGGTATACTTTGCAGTTTTCCTCATAAACTTCATTTCTGCTGTTGTTAATCTTTGTTTGTCTTTTTGTTTTATTGTCCAGATTTCGCTTCCATACATTAAGACTGGTAGGGCTAATGTATTGTATATACTTTTAGCCTGGTTTGTTTTTGAACTAGGTTTGGTTTAAATATAGAATTAATTACACCTGTTATTTTTAAATATTCGCAATTTTTAGGTTTATATCTTTTTCATTTTCATACGTAATCATACATCCTGGAGAATTCTTAATTAAAAAAAGGGACCAAGGAATGTTGAACCCTACGAACAAGAGATGTGGGTCTCTGTGGATGCTAAAAAATGATTTTAAAAAATCAAAATTTAGGAAAAATTAGTTTTAATTTGTCCATTTTAAGGACATCGTGTTTTGTCAATACATCTATGTGGACGTATCACCACCATCACCCTTTTCTAATGTATTCTCAAGGGAAACATCCGAATGGGTCCTCCAACAATGCAACTAGATATTTTTAACCAGAATTTCATTCCAATTGTCCTATTATTTGTTACATTCCCAATCGATTCGTTATTTTACTTCCAATGCAATATTTTTCTTTCCACGTTTGCATCCAAGAAAAGGTTTCATTCTTCATGCTGTTTGGATGACAAATCGCATCAGATGACCTCTCCTTACATATTTGTAGTTATCGTAATGTCGAGTTCCTTTTAATATGCTGAAATTCAATATAATAGTCACCCATATTTTCATTAGAACTGCCAGATCGGTGATTCTAATGAAAATATAAATGACTATTACATTATAAAAATTGAAATTTTCATTTTTTTTTTTGTATTAAATATTCATACCGACCTTTCTTGTTCTGTGATCCGTTTGTAGTATTTAGCGATCAATAATTCGATTTCTAACAAACCTTATTGTTTAGTTATAGAGCTATTTAATCATACTTCCCAATCTGTTTTGACTTGTTTGTCTGTTTTGTAACAGATCGTCAGATCTGGCTAAACTGATCTTCAGAAAGCAATTACAAAAAAAGTTCCTCTTGCAAGAGATAGAATTCGAAGTTGGATTTTGCAACCAAAGTTAAGTGTCATCTACTGACTGTGCCATTGGGTGCACTCATGTATTTTATCCCGTTCACTAAAAATGTGCCCGATGGAGTCCAATACTTTTCACTATTTAGAATAATCGTATTTTCTGTCCTATTTTAATAATCTTAATCTTGGTATAGTTTCAAGATGTTTTGTTCCATAAAAATAGACTAGAAGAGATATTTTGTATTAAATTAGAAATTTAAGTTTTAAATTTGAAACGAATTCCTCGTTTAACGCGATTTCTCACTGCGCTTTGAATTATTGCAAGATTTTATATCATTTTAAGTTGATGACAAAGTTAGATTATTCGTCAATTATGCAAAAACTGTGTAATAATCCAATTGTAATTGGATATCATGATTAAAAGAACTTGATGTTACACGGCGAAGCAGCTGATCAATGTACTCAGTTACTTTTTCTATTTCAATATTTTTTCAATTTTATTTTTAAGGTTTCCGTTATCAACAAATTATAATGCTTGAGTCCAGCAAATACAAATATGGATTGAATGGTTTTCGAACTTGTTCAAAGTCATTCTAACCAAAAAAAAAAAAAAATATATATATATATATATATATATATATATCATTATTAATATTAAAAAAAAAACTAGTGTAGTATATCCAGAAATGACTGCAAAAGACATGTCAATTGTCTTTAGTCAATTATAAATTATGTTGACGCCCTAAGGATTTAATTATCATAAATGTTTGTTGATTTTATACTGATTTAGTTTTGTTTTGGTTTTAATATTTTAATTTATCTTTGTTTCCACGATTTCAAAATACATGTTTATCACTAAAAAAAAGCAAAGTTTATTTTAATTGTGTTGCTTTGTCAGATGTGTGCATTAACAAGCAGGCGTCAAGCCTAATATTACTGTTTAGCACTAGTGAAGTACTAATAGTAATATCGAAAAGTCACCTTCCACTTTTAAATGACTAACATGAATTTTTTTTCAAGCCATTTCTCGCCTCCAATGAGCAAGGCGGTGGATGATCTTACATCGGCAGATGAAAAATCATCTTTTATCCTAAAAACATTCAAAAGCATCCACGTCTGCAGTGAGATTAGAATCTACATCCTGTTGACTGGACAGCAGAAGGACAGATGACTCGATCAACTGTCTTTCTGCTGTCTTTTACATTTCATCAATCAACAGATTATTGATGAGTATTGATCAATAGAAACTTATGATCCATTTCATTAGAAGCGTGAACCAGCAACTTATTAAAACCATCACGGACCTAATCACAACTCTGCCATGTGCCATACCATACTTAAAGTCAACCAACACTGGTTGGTTGATTCTGAGAGTCAAAACAATCCCAGAAGAGCCATCCATTGCAATTTAATAAACTCACAATGTTGACAAAACAGGTTATCTTCTTTCAAAAACGTTTATTAATGAGCAATTCTCACATAATTTTTGTTCGAATTAATTGAAATATTATTATTTTTTTTTTTTTCTTCAGAAGTGGCCTGTTGGTACGATAACAAAGGGGGAGAGCATAGGTTCTCGTAGCTTCCTGCACAAGTTAACCAGTTTATAAGCATAACTGATCATATCTTTCGATGTCCTCCAATAAACCTCATTGGTTTAACTTTTGTCTTCCTAATTCCTTTTGTGCAAGGTTCTGAATCTGTATATTAAATACTAGGTAGACATTATTTGGAAAGTGTTAGAGATATTTAAAGATTACCGAGGGTTTTTTTAAAGATTCATAAGCAGAATTGCTTATGAAGAAGATCAGCGATAAGAATAAACAAATCGGATCAGTTAAGGGAACATTGACTACAAGTCAAATTGCAGAGCACAAAGAAAATAATTTCTCTTGGGAACGTGTCAAAATGTGCGCCGCCTTGTGAGTATTGTTGTCCCTAATTGGAATTCAAAGCCAGACAGGAACGGTAGCTTATACTTCAGTTTGCATCTTCAACCTTTATTACAAAAGTGAACCACATCCACGTGTGATGGCGACATTTTCCCTATTCCCATAGCAACTGCAGAGAACCAATCACAAGCCGCTACAGCGAGTATTTACACCAAAGAGTGGACATTAAACCTTTTCTATCTCTGGAATGTAGATTTGCCATTCCTGTCCTCCCGCTCGGAGAAGATAAAAATAAATAATACGGTTGAATTTCATAGCTCCCTCTGTTGGTCCATAGAACAAGCTGAGTGCACATAAAACTGGGGAACCCTTCACGGCTTTTCCTAGTGCTCGAACGCAAACGTAAATCCACTTATCTGGTCACGCGAAACGCTGGGCTAGTACGGCTCAAATCGGATTCTCGACGTCACAACGAACCGGGAGGTCTGAACATCTAAGAAAGCTGCGAGTCGCGGTAGAACGACGTGACCGGGGATCCGTGGACGCGCAGATCTTCCGTAGATCACGGCGTGATGTGTTTTCGTCTTTTCGGTTGCTAGCTGCAGATAGGCCATGCTCTCGGAAAAAAAGAAAAAAAAAAAGAATAAAAATTATTGGGCTGTAACTGAGAGATTCAGTCTCTGTTGGGTGTTATAAAACACCCTGATTGAGGAATGCTTAAAAAAAAAAAAAAAAAAAAAAAAGAAAGAAAAAGTAAGGTGGTCTTCCAGTCTCCTCTGGTGCTTAGCAGAGCGCCATAAAGGGAAAAGTGGAACATGGCATTTTTAATTCCCGTTATTAATCAATGTGTAGTATCTGATTTCTGTTTCATTTTCAACATAATAATAAATGTAATGCAATAATCAACTCAACAATATCAAAAAGTCAGTCATGTTTTGAGAGTAGAACGTGCAATAGACAATTAATCACTTAACAATAGCGAAGAGTCTAACAATTCACTTTTGTAATCCAACAATGCAGCAATTTTATTTGTACATTTTTTTATAATGAATGCAAATAAGCACGCACTATAAACCATCTAGCGCATGCGCGAGCAATCAATGGCGTGTTGATGGACCGAGAAAAAAAAAAAAAAGAATATATATATATATATATATATATATATATATATATATATATATGACGTATTAATTCATATTGAAACTTACTCTTTCCTATTCATATCTTAATTTTTGTTGTTGTATGCTCACCAAATTTGGTTCATTTGTTAACTATTAGCGTATATGAATTATTTGTATTATTTTTATGAAGAATGCAGATAATCTACATTCCTGATTTGTAATCAACCATTTATATTTTTACATTTTCCAACCTTCTGCTTCATTCTTATTGTAATCCTGTTATTAAAGTATAGAATGAGGTCTTTCATGTGTCAAAATCCATTCAGCTTGTGCCCGTTTTCTTTAGGTAGATATAAATTATCCTTCAACGCTACAGTTCTTCCGACCCCAATCAAGAACTGCGCTGTGCTCTCTAAAACAGAATATTAATACTATCTAACAACGAAGTTTATTGTCTCACGATGCTCATCTACGTAATAGCAGAATCTAAAACTCGAATACGTAACAGTGAGCTTATTGTTTAACAGTACCAGTGTTCAAGTACGTGATAATATTGAGTATGAGTGACTGATGAACTGGATAATAATGCAGTCAAATATATAAGATTTTAGCAGCAAGTGAGAATCCTACTATTTAACGAGAACTAAGAAGAATCGGAATCAATTTATTGACATTTTAACGCACATACGTACACATTTGTAATCAACCTATAGTCTTTAACTTAGAGGTTCGCAAACTCTTATATCTTACTTTCTCTTAAAATATTTTATAAATCCCACTCTCCTCCTCAGTAATAAGTGCAAACGAACAGATGTGGCATGAAAATCAGCTACGGATATACAGGAACTTCGGATAATAATACGGAATATCATTTAGTGCCAAAATGGTATTTCGTATTGCCCGAAATTTTTGTACGTATTTTTCGTAATATAAACCAAATACAAAAATATTGTTACAAAGCGTCTGCTTCTTATATTGTTGCCGAATTTAACTTATAAAAATACATTTGATATATCTGCTTTTTACTTTCGTTTTTCCATATGCCGTTGAAAAAAACACGTGTTTCATATTAACAACACGTACCTCCCTCACAAGCCACCCTTCCCCGAGGGAGAAACCCCAACTTTGGGAACTATGACTTAATTGTCTAACCATATCGCTTGTTGTTCAAAACCCTGAATGAAGGTTAGAATATTTCAATGACTTGTAAATTTCATTGTCGTATGACATCGCCTCCGTTTTGGTCGACAAACATTTTTTAAGGTTAAATGCTCATCTACGTTAGAACAGAATCTAAAACTCGAATACCAGTAATACGAAACAGTGGGCTTATTGTTTAACAGTACCAGTGTTTAAATACGTAATAATACTGAATATGAGTAACAACGAATAGGATAACAATGCTTAAAACCACGTGACATTAATGGAATATGAGAATGAACTACAGCTGAAGGAACTAAAGTTCTGCGGCCAGTATGTCACTTGCGTGTGTCCTTCTGGCAGATTTATTTCTTTTCCGAAATGAAAAACCCGAGTTTCGGGGAAGGCGGGGGGGGTTAAATCATGCCGCTTCCGTGCATATAAAGAGTTGTAAGCTCACACCAAAGAAACCATCCTTTACTCGAATGCTTAGATTAATTATTCATCTTCTTTTAGAATTCTTAGTATCTATAAGTATATAGATAAGAATCAGAGTCTCCTTAGATAAGTCTACCGACCCTTTGGATTTTCAAGAAGGACTTGGGTTAGAATCCCATCTAGGACAAGAGAAGAACCTTTTTTTCACGTAACTCCAGTTTTTCCCCTAATAAAATAGACCAACCAGCCATATTGACAACCATAACAGACTATTGGAATAGAATTATCATTACCATAGTTTGGTACAAGAAGCCAAGTGACTTTGTCTTTATACCGTAAGTCAGTGTTTCTCAAAGTGTGGTACGCGGACCCCCGGGGGTTCGCGAAAGGTCTTCAGGGGGTCCGTGGCAATTTTCGGCTATGCATCATTTAACGCATGGAATAAAATTTAAGTTTGAGATCGTAAAACGTTCCTATTATATCACTGAATAAGGTACAGAGACATCTGCAGGCTGTGTAATATGTTTCTCAACAAACAGTGCAATTAGAGACAACTAGGATAAAAACGGAACTAATGAATCGCATGACCCCTCCCACATAAAATGCTGTATAGTAGACAATCAAAACCATATGGTGCACCGGCAACATATGGTTTTGTTTGAGTGAACGTGTTAAAATTAAGAAATATATAGTGAATGTGTTTCAGATATTATATAAGGAATTCGATTGAAGAGAATTATCATTTCAACTGAACTGTCGGCTTGCCTTTGTCAATTAGTAGCGCGATCTTTTGTTAATACCGCACCAATCATATGGACGTTTTCATAGCTGCTTTATCTCTATTGGCCTACCATTGCTGTCTGTTTCGAAGTTCTGCTTTCACTAGCCATTTGTTGAAGGACTGTTCGTTAAATACGGTAATTTTTTTTTTTTAGCTTTCAAATTCTTAAGTATGAATCACTGGTTAAAGACTGTATTTTTAAAATGCGCAAAAGAGAGGAACATAGTAGATACAAGTAGCTGTCAGCAACAAGAAAATGCTGATATCGTATCTGGATCAAGTGAAATTGATAAGTGTGTGTCGTCTGACATCTCTAAAGAACCCACTAGGAAGAAGATGAGAAAACTTCGCAAGTACGATATAAATTACTTGAAATGTGGATTTTCATGGACGGGAAATGAAGAGGAACCTATTCCATTATGTGTAATTTGCGGTGAAACTTTAAAAAATGAAAGCATGAAACCATGTAATTTAAATCGCCATTTTGAATCGAAACATAATGAATGCAAGGACAAACCTGTCGAATTTTTTCAAAATAAACTAAAAAACTTAAAAGAATCTCAGAAAGTGATGTCGATCGTGTCAGGAGGTGAAAACATGAAGGCTTTAGAAGCTTCATATCGTGTGTCGCTATTAATAGCAAAAAGTGGTGCAGCGGAAACAATTGGTGAAACTTTGGTCAAGCCTGCAGCAAAAATAACAGCGAGAATTATGATCGGAGATAATGCAAAAAGATCTTTTGATAGGATTTGTCTTTCAAATAGTACCGTTCATCGAAGAATCACTGAAATGGCTGAAAATATAAAACAAACATTGTTATCCGATATACGTAAGAGTCGTTATTATGCGTTGCAGGTAGATGAATCCACCGACATTACAAATTTTGCAAATCTTCTAGTGTTCGTTAGGTACGAAAAAAATCAAAAAATTCATGACGACCTTTTATATTGCCAACCCTTGCCAGAACATACAACAGGAGAAGAAATATTCAACAGTATAAATACCTTTACGCATCAAAACAAGCTTGAATGGAAAAGTTGTGTTGGAATAAGCACGGACGGAGCGAAATCCATGGTCGGATCTAAAAAAAGCGCTTGTTTCAAGGATTCAAGCTGTTACATCAAATGCAAAGTCGACACACTGCTGCATACACAGGGAGGCTTTGACCACACTCATATGATGTCTACAGACCTAAGAAAAGTTCTTGATGAAGCTGTAAAAATCATAAATTATATTAAAGGCCGTCCTCTAAATGCCAGACTTTTCTCTCAACTTTGCAAAGAAATGGGAAGCAACTATGCACAACTTCTTTTCCATACTGATGTTCGTTGGCTTTCTCGTGGAAAAGTCCTTACTCGTTTATTTGAACTTCGGAATGAACTACAAATTTTTCTTGATGAAAATTTTGAATTGAAAAAGTATTTACATAATTGGAAATGGCTCAGTCAATTAGCATACCTGGTAGATATATTTACTGTATTAAATAGTCTTAATTTATCTTTACAAGGCAAGGAAATTTCTATATTTCATGTCCAAGATAAAGTGAACGCGACGTTGGCAAAAATGAAGTTATGGCAAAAGCGGGTTGGTAATGGAGAATTTGACGCGTTTCCATCGCTTCATGAATTGCTCGCAAGTTCAAATGAACAAATTGATGATGTGAAAATTACTGTCATGCAGCATTTAAAAAGCTTACAAATGAATCTAAAAAAAGTATTTCCCTGAATTGGACATTAATATTGAGTGGATAAGATACCCTTTCAATAAAAACAAATTTATGCCAAAGGGTCTATCGTCAATAGAAGAAGAACAACTTTTAGAACTAGCTTCTGATGGTTTCCTAAAAAATAAATACAGCGAGAATACGTTATCATCATTTTGGCTACAAATACAGAATGAATTTCCTGAATTAACAGATAAAGCTCTAAGATTCATTTTTCTATTTCCAAGTTCATATCTGTGCGAAGTTGGATTTTCGGCCCTTGTAGATATTAAGACGAAGAAGAGGAATCGCATTATAGATGTCGAACCGCATCTGAGATTGAAATTAACAACTATAGAGCCAAATTTTGCTGAAATTTTATCTCACCATAAGCAATTTCACTCCACTTCATTGATGATAAATTATTTCAAGTAAGTAAAACTTTATAGTATCTTTATAAAGTTTATTCTATTAAAAATAAATCATATTTTTTGTTTACATGAACATATAAATTCAAATAAAATAGATATTTAATTTTTTAATATTTTAAATTCCTTTATTAATTTTAATTAATTTATTCGTTTTAATTAATTAATTTATTTTTTAATTAATTTTAACTTATTAATTTATTTTTGAATTAATTAATTAGGGGTGTTGGTAATAATAAAAATTTAAGAAGGGGTCCGCGGATATCTGAAGTTTGAGAAACACTGCCGTAAGTCATTGAACCTACTATGCAACAGAAAATGGTACAGGACAGCTGGAAACAATGAATGCCAAGACAAACTTACCAAGAATAATTAAATATTGATAATGGCCAAAGGTAAAATGTAAAAACATCAGAAAGGTAAAATATCACCAAAGCATCGAATTAGTCATGTAAGAAACACAATCTCCGCGTTGCACATTTGTGGGGGTTTCTTATGTATATAATGTAAATACAATAAATTTCTAGTGGGAAATCTGACTGGATTGGGCATTCAAAGAAAGGAAGACACCCTATTTATGACTGTCTAAGTCATTCCGTATACTGTGAGAAGCAATATCGTTTCACATCAATAGCAACTATTTCTTTAAGTCGTTCTAATCTTAGTTTCATTTCAAAGAAAATAAATTGCTTACATTCAAAGCAGTTTGTCTTTTAACTATGATAGAAAGCATGCCACGTCTTTAAAGGATTTTATCCAGAAATCGCTTTCTTTTCCTGTGCCTATTGAAATAACCTAAAACCTATTCCGGCATAGACAATCAAATTCCAGTTTTTAGGACACAACAATGAAGTGTTTGTTGCGAAGCTGACACTATTTTGTCATCTTTCTGCTCTTAGCTACGTGTCAAACGAAGCAAAAAGAAATCGGCATTCCGAGTTACTTGGGGGACGAATGGATGAGCAAAGAGTGTGTGTGCGTTATCATGTCCCTGCACGCACCTCTTCGTGCATACATCAGATTCAACAAACCCTCTGTCTTGTTTCCCATAGTCGTGGGTTCGTGTGAACGTAAAGAGAAACGTTCATAATACCTCCTGTGATCTCCCAGGCAACATCTTTCAACAGCTGTAACGAAAATTCGCAGATCCACACACCCAGTAGGGGGTCTCAAAGCGAAGGGGGACATATCTCACGCAGTTTAAGGTCCCTAAGTTGCTCGCATTGCAAGCAGACTTTTCATCACGATTTAGATGGTTATAGTATACACGTATAGCCTTTTACTCAAACCCCCTCTAGGTCTTACTCCCTCCCCCCTTTTGCTAGGCGTAATGAGTTACAAGTATCCCCTTGGCTGACAGCCTATAATATCTGGACACAATGGGGATATTCATCTTGTGCCCTCCTTGGTGAAGTTGAATTCAACGGAAAAATCTCCAATAGCGATTGGCCTTTTCCAACAAACGGTCAGCTCAGAAACAACCACTTTTCCCATCCAGTTTTCCTTCCCCTATCATTTTTTTCTGTTGCTTTATTTAATGTCCCACGAAAATCTGGCGAACGGGAATAAGAGACGGGGGTTACAGCTGGCACGAGATCTACACGCTAGCCTCTTCACTAAATCCGAGAAGTGTTGACATGCTAGTCGCAAGTCGTCACTTTCGTGCCATACACAAAAAGCCGGGGAGAATGGCTCCATATGAAATGTCTATTGATTTTATCCACCTAGATTCTAACACCTCGCAGCTTTGAAGAATGGGAGTTTTCAAATAGAGACTAAACACCTTTCAACGTTGAGACGGGTCCTGACCCCTGGGTCCCAGTCCCGTCCTCCGGGAACGCCTCAATGACTTCACGCTTTATGGTGGGCTGAGCAAATACAAGGGGTCTCACCTGGCTTAGAATAGCCCTCTGAACTCCATAGCTTTCGCAGCCACTCTATAAGTCCGTCCCACTGCAAATTGTGGCCTCAATGAGATTTGGTCTTTTGGAGTTTGGCTATTCGGCTTTGTCCGCATCTCCCTAAGGTGAGACAGAAGCGTCTGGAGAAGGAGGAGGGAAACGACAACACCCCTTCTAAGATCAGTGTCACAGGATCGTGAAAGAAAGTTGTGACTCGCTCATAAATAAGCTAAACTTCGGTCTGCTTCGACCTCCGACTGCGGGTGGCCCGATGCTTGTCCGGTGACCTCCCTCTACGTGCTCGGCGGGGGTCGGTAATAAGAATGACCGCGTCAAGTCAGCGACGCACTCCCTTTCTCTGCTACTTCTGACGCGTCTGCATAGGGGGTCGGCCCAATAGGTATTCACTCCGAGAGGATGTGTTAGAACAGATATTTCTCTGTATGCCACGAACCACTACACTTGCCCCTCCCCCCTAAGAAATTCTTGTAATTGAGTTGACGTCTGTGGTACGACACACCTTTGGGTTCACGACATTCTTCTGGGTCTGATTGATGCTATCTTTTGCGAACACAACTTCCTCTCCCTTCTGTTCCCCCTCTTCTCTAATTCGAGGGTCGCTTACATGAGTCTCGATTTCCTATCGGAAACGGATCACGATGATCTTTTAGCAGTTGTCTTTCTTCTCAGCACTGCTGAAGGTTGAAGACAGCGGCTGCTACGAGGGTGTACTTACTTCGCTGAATTATCCCAATTCAGATGTTGTTTCAATGAATCTGTCTTCAAAGTATAATGCAGAAACATCCAGTTTATCAAAGAAAAACAGAAGTTAAAACATCTTGGCCTTGTTCTTTCTTTTCTTTTCTTTCCATTCATTCTCTCTCTCTCTCT
Source organism: Typopeltis vanoorti (assembly GCF_054136105.1). Taxonomy (NCBI): domain Eukaryota; kingdom Metazoa; phylum Arthropoda; class Arachnida; order Uropygi; family Thelyphonidae; genus Typopeltis; species Typopeltis vanoorti. The sequence goes on from NC_143549.1 coordinate 87,067,559, forward strand.
CTCTCTCTCTTTATTAATTTTCTTTCTGTTTGACATTTAAATTTCTTTACTTCATAGCTCGTTGTTTACCCCATTCTTTTTTCTCTCTCTTTCTTCATCACTATTTTATCTTTATTTCTCCCTCTCTTCATTCAGTTTTACATTAATTCTTTGTGGAGGAAAAGAGAGACTGGGAGAGAGAGAGAGAGACAGAAAGAGATTTTAATGTGGGATTTCTCTTTCTAAGGCCCCGTCTTTGTTCATTTTCTCCCACTATCTTTATTTTCCTTCTATATCATTTGCTTTTTAATTATCTTTCTCTCTTTCTCTCTCAGCTTTACATGAATTTTTTTTAGAGAGAGAGAGAGAGAGATTTACTATTTATTTTCTCTTTCTGGGTTTTTCCTTCTTCGTTCATCCTGTTCGTTTTCCGTGTCATTTATTCCCCCCTCTCTCTCTCTACCTTTCTCTCTCTGTTTATCGGTCATTTATCTTTCTTCCTTTCTTTACTACTCTGTCTTTCTTCATAAATTTTTCGGGGAGAAAAAGAGAGAGAGAGAGATTTCAAATGTTTACTTTCTCCATCTTAGTTCTCCTTTCTTCGTTCGTTTCATTTCCTTCCGTGTCAATTGCTATCTTCCTTCTCTCGCTCTCTCCCCCCCCCTGTCTTCATCACTCATTATCTTTCTTTCTTTCTATACCAATCTCTCTTTTTTCCGCTTTTCATCTTTACACGAATTCTTCGGAGAAAGAGATTTTCAATGTTCGTGTTCTTCCTCTCCTTCCGCATCATTTGCTTTCTTCCTTCTCTCTCTCTCTCTCTCTCTCTCTCTGGCATTTCTGTTATCCTTTCTGTTAACAATCACCCTGCAAACATTTTCATTCATTGGCTCATTCGCTTTATTCTTCGAAATTCCTCTTCTGTCAACATCTTGTATGCCTTTCCTCGTACGGAGGGGGCATTACAACGAATGTTTCAGAAACCCCCAAACTTCAGGTATTAGACGCAGGTGTAGATATTTACGTGTGTTCGGATTGTTTCTCTGTCACGTCATTACTTGGCAGCATTAAGCACTGATTCCAGCACCTGCTGCCTTCTTCCGCATTACAGAGACCTGGGAGGAAATGCTGTGTTAGAATTAAGGCCAAGACAATTGTCCGACAGACTGTAAGGAAGGCTGCCCCTAGTCTTAGTCGAACGTATTGATTGCAAGCAGGATACATGGACTGAATAACTCCTTCCACTTGAACGGTGCCTCCAAAGTGTACAGAAGGAATGCGGCCTCCTCTAAGCACCCCCTTGCATTTTATTGGTTTTTATCTCCATAGCACCTGTGCACGAAATACAAAAGTGGAGTCAGAATCGGATAATTTAATAACACTCGGGTGAGATACATCAGATAAACACGCATAAAAAAGAGGTTATCTCAGAATATTTGATTCGAGAAGGGGGGGAAAAATTTGAATTTTCAACGCAATGTACAGCTTTTGGGACGCTGCAAATGATGGGGGTTCATAATGTTGAACTTTTACTAACTTTTTCTTTTTTTTTGATTTTCCTTAAGATTGTATCGTAACTTTATCGATATTTCTAATCTCTAATAATTTTAAATAATTTTGATATCTTCATATAGCTATGATATCTATCAATATCTGTGTGCGTGTTGTGTTCATTGGCTGGTTTGTCTGTTTTGCAGAAGTGGGGAAAACAAGTTCCTGGGAGAAAAGATTCCTGCCAGACCGATTAATAAACCTTCAAACAAACAAAAAAAAATCATTTTTTTTTTGTCGGGATTCGAACCCAAGCCTGTCTAACTGGAGGGCGTCATAACCACAAATTTTGCAGATATTGCATAAAAATCACGTAATTTTTATATGATTCAACACGTTTATTATACTTCAAGTTTCTTGAAGTCTCACTACTCAAGGTCAGAAGATCTTTTCTATGATTTTCATTATTAAAAAAAAAAAAAATTCTGAAGTTTCCATAATAGCTCCTCTCTGTGTTTTGAATGCGATTATTTTCCCCCAGTTTTATTTGGTAAATATTTTTCGATTTTTTTTTAATTTATCTAAACAACAGCTTGATCGATTATTATAAATAGCATTAAGAACAAACCGAATAATCACTGCTTACAGCCAACAAACAAACGCGTAGCCCCAAAATAGCCTCAATATACAAATGGTTCGATATTGATTACAGTTTTTCTTCGTTCCTCTATCAAAGTTTAAAGGCAACATTACAGAATTCTCTCACGGATCACAGAAGATTATAGACTACGTATCAACTGAAAATACTAGTAAATAATATGGCTGAGTCACATTAATGTCTTCTATATACAATGAAAGCTTTTTTTTAGAATCTTCTAGTTATACACCTGCAGAAATATATCGGTAATTGTCCAAGACAAGTCATTATGGCCGGGTCTATAGCTGTCTGTAACCTGTTTGTTCTTTTTTGTTAGACTTTGATGTGTTCTCTGCTGTATCTTTGAAACATTTCATAGTAATATCTTTGAACTGAACTATTGAATCTAATAACAATCTCGCCAGTACCATACTCGGAAGCATCTATCATTTTAACGCGACTTGTATAATCCAGTCATTATGTAGATATCTTCAAGTTGTGACGTAATAAAGTATGTCAGTGCAACAATATTTCTATGACTAATGTAAGCAAGCTTATTGTTGAACTGTTCCGAAGAGACTTGTTGCTATAGTTACAGCCAAACGATAAACAGTCACATAAGTTATCTGTATTGTCATTATTCATTGTTAAGCGTGCAAACTACAAATACTGCTCATACATTTTTTAGTAATAACATGTAAGGCTTATTCTTTCTAGAAATATTGTATTACTGAAGTTACTCGTTTTCGACTTTTAAATAACGAATACTGTCATGAATCATTAGTAATTACTAAATAAAATAATCGCTGACATTTGTTGATATTATAAATTTAATAATATCAACAAATCAACTTTCGATAATGTCAATTAATATAGCTCATATTTGGCACCGTTTTTATACTAAAATAAATAAATAAAAAAAAAAGAGTGGCACTTTAGAGGATATTCTCCGTAATTTATAACACATCTTCTTTACTTCTTCTCCAGAAAACTAGTGCTGCCTACACCGGCCAAATCCCTAGTGGTTAGATAAAACTCATGTTACCATGGAAACAAGGGAGGCTTCACAGTGGTCCAGAAACACGGTATCAGATGCTGTTATTGGCAACATCTCTTCTCGGAACTTGAATTTGAAAGCCATCTGCACCGTAAGCGGCCAAACATTGTCCGCTAGACCCTTCCATGTTCTCGTATGTTATCCTCTAAATCTGACACCTCATCGACCTGGCTACGGCTCCAGCTACATTCTGTCAGCGGACGGAGTTAAGAAGGATGGGGGCGAATGGGAGGGGGGGGCGATAAGAAAAAAATAATAATAATAAAATAAAACGCGCGCGCGCGCACACACACATACACGTCGAAGATGCTTCCTCTGTCCATCGCTATCCACGACTTTTCCGTGGTTATTGGACTTGTCTAAGATGGCCATTTGTACCCAGCGCGAGCAACTAAATGCCCGAGCCCGACAATAAATTCGTAAGAGCCAGCAATTCACGTCTGTGCCTCTCTTCATTGAGGTTCATCAATGAGACAAGAAGCGTGCCCCCGCGCTCCAATCCCATCAACAGAAGAACACAACTGTGAGCAAATAAGACCAGCAAAATTGATTACGTCGTTTAACTTTCATTTGTAAAATCAATAGAGAGGGCGCTGATTGACGGCGTAAAATAGGCCTAACGTTGATTAAACTAGCCGGGATAATGGTCATTGTACCGCAGTCAGAGACGGTAGGGCTGCTAATCAAATCATCGGTCAGGGATAATGACCACGTCTTAGGGCTATTGCAGGCCTCTCAATGACCGCTGCAATCGTCCCCAACCCCAACCGCCGACGCTGCGTTGTTACACTGGACAGTCCTTCACAACTGTTTGCGGTAGTCGCCCCGCTACTGTGCCTCGTTCGCCCACTGCTAGGGCAGATTAATTACGGCTCCCTCTATTGGAAACACTTAACGAAGCAGTTTACAGGGATCTCACGAGCTGGGGCAATAGTAGGGACGGCCGTAAATGACACCCGTAACTAGGTGTCGGATTTTGGTGCTAAAGACGACACACGAGAGGCATTCAGGGGGGAAAAGAGGGGAAAGGATGGGGGCAGGAGAGAATTAGCAAGTACGTGTTGTCACGAAAACACAAAGAAATCTAATCGCGCTTTTCAATTTAGTGTTACACATCTGGAGTAGAATTTGAGGACATCTGGTGGGGTTTATTTACATAACCGGAAATACGTCATAATGAGAGAAAGTGAAAATTTTAAGGTTGATACTCAGTTTCAGGACTTGGAGATTCTTGTTGCTTTTGAAACAGAATTTTGTATATTGAGTATGAGAGAAACCGGAAATGTATTCAGAGATAGCGGAAGTCGCATTTTTGTAAAAATCCAATTACAAAATTTCAATCAAATCTACCCAGCAGGAGCGTATTTAGTACACGTGAAAGAACAGAAGGAGAAGGGATCGGCAAAAACGAACTAAATGAGTATTCGTTTTACGATACGCACTTACAATTATTCTCACCCCTCTCTCCCTTTTCCGATCTTTCACTTACTAACACTCTTTTCCTTTTTTTTTTTTTTATCCATTCCTGGATTAACCAATACCTAGGATATTTAAAGTGCTAAACGTAGTCGGTATCTAATAATTTGACACGGCAGTGCATTCATTTTCCCATTTACCAAAAAGAAACGTGCACAGAGCCAGCATTAAACTTCCTCGTACTTTTTTTAATTAAAAATCTTTTAAATTGTTGCCTTTGTAATTAAATATCTTCGATATTTTAAATGATTTTTGTAACGCGATAGCTTTTTAATTTAGGATCTGTTTGGGGGAACAGATGTTTTGCTTTCACTCCCAGCGCTCGTCTTCGAGTGTCCACCAGTGTGCAGATAGAAACGTATATGGAAACAAAAATACAGGTCTTTATATATATCAGAAAAAAAGAAGAAAATATTGTTGTCTACGATGAATTTGACGTGATGACTCCATGAAATATAGATTCAGCCCACTCTGTGCTATACAATATCCTATTGCTGTTTTTCTTATTACTATCAGAGAGCTTACGCGCGCCGAAATTCTAGTAATTAATAAATTATTACTTATAATCTAAAGTCGATTCCAATTAAGAATTGTGATCACTTATACCAATTCTCAGTGATATCCGAACTACTTCTTTCTCTCTCTCTCACTCTCTCTCTCTCTCTCTGGAAATCTATGATAAACTATCCCTCCACTTTACCACAAATTTTACAATTACTGTTAACACCCCCCCCCCTTTTCGTCTCAATAATAAATTAACCACATACGGTGTTGTCATGTGATAAAGAATAAAAAAAATTAAACAATCCAATATTTTAATGTTTATACATAAATCCTGATATCATCAATCTATGATTCGGGGGTAGGGAAACGGTGAAAAAAAAAAAAAAAAAAAAAGAGAAAAGAAAAATTTATCAACTCTACCATCCGGGGTTCAAATTGTCTTAACCATCAACTTTTATGCCGCACGTTTCCGTAATTATATGAACGGGCAAAAGTGCAAGTACCCGGCTATTATGGAAGTATCGTAGCAGCTGTAATCATACGAAACACCTTACAAAGAAAGAGCAGGAGGAGAAAAGAGCCAAAAAAAAAAAAAAAAACTGTAAGAAGAAAAAGTATGGTGGCGTTTACACTTCGTTTGCTTCTCTTCTCTCGCTCGCGACAGCAAGCTATCCCCTAAGACAAATGTTCAGTGGGAACTAAGATCTCCCTGACTGTTGTCTTTTCGCTAAGACGGAGTAGTCACACTGGAGCAGGCTCGCTAGCGAGACACAGCGGCTCAAAATTTACTGCGAATGCTTAACGTTCAACCATAAATAGAATTTGAAGTGGAGATATATTTGCTTATTGTCTACAGCTGTTGCCATTTGTCTCACTAATCACCAGTAATTTATTGCACAATTTACATTTATTTCTTCGTTCCTCGCTGGCAATCGTAGCCTTCGTTCGCTTACGTAGGAGGGTAACGTAAGTGCTTGGCGTTTGTATCAGTTTCTCACGAGCTAGCAAGCTGGGTCTCCGAGCAACCATACCATCGTTTTAAATGCGGTATAACAATACTATCAATCATGTTCCCGAAATTCGCACTCTTCTCAAATAAGCCTATTTAGTTTCATTCAGTGTTCAGCGTTCGGAAAAGGCCGTCGACAACTGCCGTCGTAGAGAACATTATTAATCCAGTCTATGCCGGCGCCTTGAGAGATGTAATGTGCCACTAAAATGGTCTGTAATCTGCGCTAAGACAATGGCGTTTCGTCTTCTATCCCCCCCCTCTTACTTTCTTTCCCACCCTACCCCCCTGTCTTCAACAACTTCCACCCCTAAGCTTTCCCTCTATCTGATAACATTAGGGTACCAATGTACACCGCACCAGGACACATTTGTACGGACTTCTCAATAAAGAGAGACGGCTAGCTTCGTTTCTGAAAAGCAATAAAACAAATAAAGTCATTGATAATAAAAAAAAATAAAAAATAAAAAAAAGGGAGCGTGTAAAATTGTTGCTTTTTTATTTTTCTTTGTTTTACCTCCAGTATTTTGTAGACTGGGAATTACGCATTACAGACAGGGGAAACGAGTGCCTGAAGCCGTTGACAAGCCCTTGTGTTCCTATTGGCTACTCGTACATATAGACAGAGAGGACGGTAGCGTGCAAGACAGCAGACAAAATGCAACTTAACATAAATGGAGATTGTACTTATGTCCTGAAGATGTCGACACATCCATCAAACAAGAAAGTATTCTCCGTGGAAATATAAATAGCTCTCTCTCTCTCTTCTGCAGTTAAAATTCCGTACTGACATTAAAATGAACTTTTTTTTTTCTTTAAGTTTGGAAGTTAAGGTAAAGATCATTCTAGATGTAGACGTGCTTTATTATCTTTTTCTGTTTTTTTTTTCTTCTAAAGTTGCTAAGTTTATTTTTGTTTATGTATTTACATAAGTTAAAACACTCCTCTAGTGACACAGTGACATTTTTGTTTTATTTTTAGGATATACACTCGTGGAAAATTTAGAATTACGTAGAGTCTAGTTCTTATTTTTTTTTTTTTCTATTAACAAAACGACAGGAACTTGAGCTAAAGATTCGTCAAGGAATTTTTAATCGGAAAATTGCATTAGATGGGGGGGGGGGAATATATAAGCTATTAAATAGAAATGTGAAGAAAAATTGAAATACCAAGAGATCTACAAATAATCCCACCATCAAATGTCAATCTGAAATTTGAAAAAATTAATAATAATCTTATTGGTTCAAAAGAAAACGATGGAATAAATTTGTATTAAAGTGTAGCCCATTTCAAGAAGGTTAGTTTGTGTTCCTAAGGCCATCATCCCATCTCGGGATGATGGTCTTAGGAACTTCGTCAAGAAGCGGAAGAAGGCCGCCAAAGATAGAAAGAAGTGGTCAAAAAAGGAGGAGGCCTTCGACCAGCAGTGGACCGACCAAGGCTGAGAAAGAAGGTTGTCGAAATGAGTACATTCTGTTAAGATCGTGCCAAGACCAAGCATCGAAAATGAACGTCTTGTTTAGACATTCATTTGCGATGCTTGATATTCTAAAGGACTTGTTTAGAATCACTAATGATGATGATGATGATGTAGTTTGAAGCCTCTATTTCACAGGCACTTATAATAGAAGAGCTACCATACACGGATAAACTTACATATACTGAAAAAGTTTGAATAGAATTTCAAAATCTGCAGTTTCCATATATATACTGCGTTGAAAGTGCTATGTAGCTAGTTGTTGTATAGCAAATATATAGCGACGTCAGCTCACCGCTGGTTGCTATCACAAGACAACGACGCTTTTATTTTGCACACAGGATACTACTTCTTCTATGTTATTAATTATTTTTAATGCAAATCTCACCCACAAAACGTTCTAAACGTATAGCATTAAAACAATGGGTGTACAAAGGATTAGTTAATTTGGATAATCACATTTTATTACAAGAAACACCGGTAACTCTCATCAATAGCTTTAATTCGGAAGAGACTTGCAATGTTCAAACGCAACGTGGAAATTGCATGAAACAAAAAACAAACAACAACAAAAAAAAACATTGAATTTTCGATCTTTTCGAAAATTCAATCTTTTAAAAAAATCCTAACGAAATATGTATTTTTTATTTAGAAATTAATTTTGTGTTTTTTTAAAAATTGCTAATTTAATTTCCAAAAAATATGGAGAAGTTGCATATGAAGTATTAATTGTTGGTTAGTTCAAGCTGTTTATTTAGTAAACCTGCTTAGCTAATTTGTAATTATTTTAATCACTTTCTGCATGAAATGTGTATTACAGAAATAAAGTTCTTGGTTGCTATTCACTTATTAAAATTTTTATTAAAATATTCTACGAAGCATATTAGAATTTTATCTGGATGAATAAAGTAACTAATTGCAATTTGGTTTGATAAACAATTTCGTCCCTAGCAGGTGCTAAACACGGTTAAGCGTTCGTTAAGAGGGAAAAAAATCACCAACACACAAATTTTTGCTCGTAGTGTAAATATTGTGTGTGCTTAGTTTGTGAAGGAAGGAAACAGTTTTATTGAAGTTATAATTTGTTAAATACTTGACAGCATCAGTAATATAATTTTAATTAAAATACTTCTATACTAAATTATTATTTAGGACTAAACTTTTCGATTCATTTAAAAGATTGCAAGTAAATGCAATAAAAATAAAAGCTTTGTTTGAAGATTAAAAAAATATAAATAAAAGTCTGCACTTTATATATATAAAAAAATATATATTTTTTGTATCCTTTTATATTATTTTTGATTTTTCTAATTTATAACACAGAACTATTACATCGATATTCAATTGAAATTCCTTGTTGTTAGCGACAATGATAATATTAGAGAGTCTGTTATTATACAGATTCTTGTAAAAGATAATGTTCTCTTTTTGTCATAGTATTATCTTCCTTATTATCTTCTCGTATTCTTAAATAAAGAAATATCCCCCTTTGTTACAATTTTATCATAAAACAATAAAGTAACATCTCTCTCTCATTTTGTTTTATGTTTTGCGATGCATTTCTGGATATTAAGTGTTATAAAATAGATGAAAGTCCAAAAATGAGTTAAGGCAAATTGCTACAAATATGTAACAATTTACCATAATTGTTTAATTGTTGCATAATAATATTTAGATAAATATAAACTGTGAAGTGTAATTGATTTGATCATTTAAAAATATATTTTTAAAATGTAACAATTACTTAACAATTTGCCACAATTGTTGAGTAATAATATTTAGATAAATATACACTGCGAAGTATAATTTATTTGATCATTTAAAAATATATTTTTAAATGTAACAATTATGTAACAAATTTGTAACAATTTGTCACAATTGTTGCGTAATAATATTTAGATAAATATACACTGAGAAGTATAATTTATTTGATCATTTAAAAATATATTTTTAAGATGTAACAATTATGTAACAAATTTGTAACAATTTGCCACAATTGTTGCGTAATAATATTTAGATAAATATAAACTGTGAAGTGCTATTGATTTGATGACTTAAAAATATGTGTATTTTTTAATTTTTAGACTGATTGTTACGTCATAAATTCATCTGTGATTTTATTATTAGTTAATAATTTCTTTTATTTTTATTTTTTTTAAATTGTTGATTTAAAAAATTTCCATCTTTCCGTGTGGTTTCTTAATTGATGAAAATGTTAAAATTAAATTTTAGAAATTTGAAACAAACACCTTACCTTTCTTTCCACCGAGTATTCTACTTGCAACTGAATCTTTTACGGCGCAAGCGTTGCAGTTTTCTCATTCTTCGGCGTTCAGATTGATTATTAAGCGTCTTTTCAAAGGGACCAAGTTTCGTTCCCGTCCCGCTTGAATAATAACTGCTTTCATCTTTTCTTCCCCCATGCTGCTTTGTATATTGAATTTCGAAAAATACTTGGCTAAATGTATTTTAAAGAATATATTTTCTAAAAGATGGCGCTCCAATCATCAGTGTTACTTGCGAGTTAGGTAAAAGTCTACAAAAGAAAACTAGCGTGTGGTAGTCGCTTACAGGTGAGTGGAGATTCGATGAATTTTAAAATCGTTAATTTTAAGTTATAAATATCGCCTTAATTAAAGAGAAGTAAGAAAATACATTAGCCTATTAAGGATATTTTATGAAATGTTAGTACTTAAATACTGAATGGGGGGGGGGGGTGGAGGAAGGCCGAACGTGTCTGTATATTACTGGAATGGTACGTCAGTCAAAATTTTTAAAATTTGAAATCTATTTGGCGAATTGATTCCTTGTCATTTAGTCAGTTTCGGCTTCATTCAACTTCATCAGTTCGAAAACGGTTTCAGTTTCGAACTAAAAATAAAATAAAATAAATAAATATGTCAAGATGAGCCAAGATTCATAAAGACACCCGTAATATAACTTTTTCTGAAATAAACAAACAAGCGTGCATGTCCGAATAGCTGGTGGTGAATGGCATCCCTAATTCGTCCACAGATTAGAGAAGGCAGGTTTGCCTGATTTTCCGCTAAGAGTTCATCCGTGCAATGCAAACTGGATTACAACAATCTAATTTGCAAAGCATGAACGAACTGAACGCTACAAGCATATCGGATTTGCTAAGAATTAACAAGTAATTTTGAAAAGTATTAAAAGTAGAATTAATTTATTTATTCGTAGTTTACTTTCTGTTTTAAATTGTAAACGAACCACTGCTTTGTGATATTCCAATTAGGTAAATTAAAATACGTTTTTATCCTTTGCATCATTTGTTTTTCAGTAAATTAGTTGTGTTTGACTATACAGATTTGTCTTGTATGGAACAAGTTTTTATTTTTATATTATATAATTATTTTATGTTAATTCTGAAATTCACCGTTCCTGATGTGTTCTGTAGAATAAACGAACTGATATCAGTTTAATAATGAAAAAAAAAAAAAAAAAGGTAAATTATGTTAATGTATGTTTCTAATGTAAATCAAATCTTAGGACAATTAGATATGACTTTATGCTTCCCGGTTAGCTCCTATAGCAACAATAAGTTCTATTTGCGTGTATCAGATAGGAGAATATAACGTTTATTATGTACGATATTTCAGCACACTGCACTTATAGAAAGCGCTAGTGTTTCGGCAATGGTTTTAATATGGATCTCTTATTTATAGTCAGGGGGCATAATGTGGAACAAAAATAGACAAAAAATAGTTATCATGAAACTTTAGGACGAAATGACTTCTTTTGTTTACCGTTGCTAATAATAAATTGAAATTTCAATAATGGGGTGGATTAGCTGGTCGCATACGGGATCCTTATGGAAACCGATGTTTTTCATCCTTATAAGAACAGACCAACTGACCACAAGAAAGGAGTAATTGACTTAAGGCTTAATTATTTATATGATCTTTTAAGATTACATTAAAAGCAGCTACTTCAGCCTCCGAAAACAATCTTTTATTACTAATGAATGGCTTGAAAGGCTGACGGATCGAATTGGGCTGTTTTGTAATTATGACTGAAGCGATTAAGGCTAGGTTCATATATTCTTCTTCTCTCTTCTACGTGTTAGGCCTATGGGCATGTTACAGGGCGATCATAAGCCCTTCTAAGTCGTACTCATCCCGAGGATAAGGTAACTAGCCCTATCTGATCTGATCCGATTTTCCCTTTCACTCGTTTCCGACCGTAGGTGACTTTGTGGTCACCTACGGTCGGAAAGTATTCCTGGTGAGATTTTTTTACAGGGTAGTTCACCATTGCTTTCCCCAACCTTCCAGTTTTAAACGGGCTCGGGACCGACCGGCAAATGGCTGGGACGTATTCATGACTGTAATCCATGTGTGCTCGGGGTCGGTTTGCTTCTGGGGGACGAAAAACCCGAGTTTCCGGGTGAAAAAAAAAACCCTACCTCCATATAAGACCGGCTAACTCCATATAAGACCGGCTAACTCACCTTTAGTCGAAAGAGATCAGATAAAGGTTCCTCCCGTACGGGAATCGAACCCAGGTCTTTCCGACCAATGGGCTTAGTCTATACTGACTGAGCTACTGTGGCTAACTAGCCCTATCCCTCCCGGTATTTTCTTATGGCTGTAGCTGAGTGTGTTCACGGGACCGGTTTGCCTGCTTGTGGGAGGACAAACCCCAGGAGAAAAAACCTGCTCTCCACGCCTAAGACCGGCTAACCTGGCTATGTCTGAGAAAGATCCCTTAAGCTCCTCACGTCTGCGACAGGAATCGAATCGAGGACACTCCTTTCCCAGGCATATGGTTGCGAAGGGCATAGCCAAGAGGCTAACCGCGCGGACAGATTCATATATTATATTTGTTAATTGAGTATGAACTCTGACCGATTTACCTGTTTCGCAGGATGCAAAACGCTTAGTTTCCTGTAATTAAAAATCCTTCCAACCCCGTATGAGACTAGCCAACTCATCTTTCAAACTCGCCTAGATGGAATTCGAATCCAGCTCTTTCCACCCCCAAAAAAAAGGCATCGTTGATACCAAGTTAGCTACGAGGACCCTTACACCACGAACACACACACACACACACACACATGCGTGATTCAAATTGAAAGAATAGCGATCGTCTTTATGGATGTCCACGCGTTTCCGAAAATTATACGAAATACGTTTCAGTAAAACATCGAATTTCCCCTCTTTTCCTCTCCCTCTCCCGCAAAAGGCCCTTATCTTTGTAGGGAAAGGAAAGCAAATGTCTTCAATAAGACCAGATTTGTCAACGCAGGATTATGGCAGCTGATTTATGGGCTATGATAAATGAAGCACAGCTTAACATTTATGAAGGGAGAAGACAGCTCAGATTATCGCGCACAATGAGCGAGGAAGAACGAAGAAAAGAATCTGCAGTAATTCTGCAAAGGAAGGTGTTTCGAAGGTAGTTCGTAGGGGGTTCTGTACAAAACACAACGAAAAGGAAACGATTGTGAAACAGTATTAACAACCGCATGCGATAAAGCAGGATGTTGATTCCCATCATGGACGTCAATCTTGCTCCCAGTAGAGCTGGAAAATCTGCTTTGCAAATTTGTCATGAAAAAGGATATAAAGTTGGAAAGGATGTAAAGTAGTAAAAAAATGTTGAACATCCACTAAAATTTAAAAAAGCAGCATCCACTAAAACTTAAAAAAAATCACCCACCCACTAAAATTTAAAAAAAAAGCAACCACTAAAAATAATCAGCATCGGAATAGGCAGCAACCACTAAAAATTCGAATAGGCAGTATCCTAAAATGTCAAGATGCAGTCATTATCGATAAATTATATTTAGAATCAAAATAGAAATCTGCCTTAGCCAAAATAATCAACATCGGAATAGGCAGCACCGCCAAAATAGGCAGCAACCACCAAAAGTTCAAATAGTCAGTATCCTAGAATGTCAAGATGCAGTCATTATCGATAAATTCTATTTAGAATCAAAATAGAAATCTGCCTTAGCCAAAATAATTTTTAGGGTGATAAATTATTTACCTAAACTGCTTGGAAACGTGTTTTTCTATTGTAAACTTGATACGACAAAGGATACTACTACTGTATGTAAGAAATACGTGTGAAGATTAACATTCTATACGCACACCTTTAACCACTGTGACAGCTGCAGTCATTACGACATGCTGAAAATCAACTTTTGAAATATGCCTAACACTAATTTATAGTTTCAAACTAAGAGAGAACTAAACTTTAACTTCGAGATGTTTTCGTGTAACATTTGTCAGATCATGTGTCAACACTTCTCAATGGGATTGAGATCCAGGCCAAGGTAGGCTTGAAATATTCTGTAATCGCAAATAATCCTTGACCCCAAAAGAAAAAAAAAAAGAAAAAAATCAGCGTACGCTATTTCTGATAATAAAAAAATGAAGATGTCTTATTCTCTTTTATTAGAAATAAACCCCGATGTCATCTGGCGATAACATTTCAGGAAAGAAGTCTTAATCCGAGTGTATTTTCATTGATTTTCGTCTAATCACCATGTTCTTATAATCAAGTATCATTTTAATAGGAAAGACTTTTATTTAAATTATGATGATAATTTTAAATTTCTAAAATCTTTTAAACACGATCCTACTTGAAAACACGTCTCTTTCTTGTCATTATGCGATTTTTATCATATTAGTTGATGCTTGAAAAATATTTATAGGTAAAATAACATTTAAATTAAAATACATCATCAGTCGTCGGATTCTAAGTCGAAATTCGTCAAAATTCCAGTTGGCCATCATGTTTTATCAATGTACATTATCTCTTTATTTATCTTTATCTGTTATTGCCGAAGGCACCAGTTGATTGTTGGAGCTGTGATGGGCACGCATTGTTAGTCTTACAGTATTTATCAATTGCCATTGTTCAATATCTGCACAGCAACAATAGAAAAATATTGATATTTTGCCTTTTGCAACAATCGAATTCCAACAATGCACGTTTATATTATGGCATGCATAGATCCCATCTTATTTGAAATAACAGTCAAGAAAATGTTAGTCATTGTCGTTCTAATATTATAATATTAAACTATTTTAATACTTTACGCTAAGCGCACTTGAATAGCATTACCTACAACTGAATAGAAATAATTGTTCCACACGTACGGTCAGTTATTCTATTAATTCCATTTTTTTATCTCCTGCTTTATATAAAGTTTCCCGATTTATGTTTTTAGTTTCCTACAACGTAAAGTTGACATACATCTAAAACATTTCGAGTTGCCAAACTACTACTCAAACTAGACCTGCATGTTGTTATTTTTCAAGCATTTATTGAAACAAACGTTAATAAATAACATATATAATACAAAGATTCCTTTTTTTTTATCTCTTTTTATTAGCCAATCCGTCCTTGATTTTCAACATGAGCAAGACTTTCAAACGCTATACGAAGAATAGAAATTAAAGACCATTGACATGTTATTAAAGGCTTAAAATACGAAATAAGCTTAGATTTAGGTAATGTTCTTATAACTTCATTTTTCACTCGTCTAGCTAAGCCCATAATAACGTGTCATTCAAAGAAGGTTGATTCTTTTTGTGAAGTGAGTTCAAATAAAGGTTTTCCTTGTTGAAGTTGTAAACCATGTAATTTTTAGCTCTAAAATTTCTTATTATCCTCCATTGTTTTAATATTGTTTTATTTAAAAAAAATCAATATAAAGTAGTTGATCTATTCCGATAGTATTTTATATACAGGACGTCCTTGGATGTTCTCTCATAAAGAAACAAATCGATACTTCATATATATACAACTTCAACTTACAGTATTAAGCTATGATCAAGTATTTTGATCACTTCCATATTTGTATGCTTTAACTTCCATACAACCACATAATATGCAATTCTCTCTCTCTCTCTCTCTCTCTTGCTGCTTTACTTTTTGGGGAAAAAATAACCTAAGTTTCGAGAGAAACAAATCCCTAACCCTCAGATCAACTAACTCAGCCAAGTTGAAAATTCTGAACTGTTTTATTTATTATTTCTATAATAACAATAATAATAATAACGAGCTGTTTATCCTCACACGAACATTGATCTACTGTATCTTTCTTACAGATTTGTAATGCACGTTTTTTTAAGCTGATCCGTTGTCCCTGTAGTGAATTCATTGTAGCATGTCTCTGGTATGCTGTTAATTCAAATCCTTTTTTTTTTTCTTTTTTTGTTGCGGTCTGTTTCCTCATTACAGAAACTGTATATTTAATACCCGACATAAGAAGATTTAAAAGCAAACATTATCAGAGGGATTGATCTTAGCATAACGAATCGAACATTGATATTTGTGAACAAATGAATAAAACAAGCCCCACATTTATTACTACATGCACCGTTAGATCTTGCATTGAAATAAAACATAATTCCCACAATACGTAACAAAAAATTAGTATAGTAGCTGTTATTATTACGGATATATGAGAAAAGATTAACAGTGTTCGATGTCATAGTTTTTGTAGAAATAAAAATAGTTAAAAACTGAAAATTCAATACTGGTGTTATTTGGGAAAAGCTGCCTATTCGTGCAGTATCAGATTTTTGCTTTTTATTATATTTATTTAATTTACGATAATAAAGTAATGAAACTGCTTCTATTACGGAGTTCGCAATAACATTAGATCGATAGGAATGAAATTATTTCACGTTTTTTGTAATGATGCAAAATTATTTTTGTTGTTAATGTGTTGGAAAATGTTTGATTTCATTGAATTTTTATTCTTGCCGTTTTTCTTCATGTTGACAATGGAGTAATCTGAATGCGTGTCCAACAACATCGTATTAATTGTAAAAACATGTTGACAGAAGGAAAATGAAATGTTGTATGAATAAAGGAGCCATAAAACTTGTTGAAACTGAGAAGTTGGACATGAAGAAAGGAGGAGGAGGAGCAAAAATGGTTATAAGAATATCAGAGAATAACAAACTCGAAGATCTAACGCTTAGATCTAAATTAAAACCGTATTAAGACATCCAGAAGAATGCGACAGCTCATTTATAAGTAAAGTAAACAGTTTTCGAAACTGCTATTCTTAATTACCAAAACGAGCCCTTTCGAAGGTGATGGATTGTCTGTCGTTTTCTCCCTCTCTCTTTCTCATCCTACGCGATCTAGCAGTCTTTTTCTCTCTTTCATCTTTCCTGCTAATCATTTTTTCTCTTTTTTGACTTCATCTTCATAGAGCAACGCGATCTTATTCTGCATGCCTATGGCTTACCCCCCCTCCCCCTCCCCACATAGATACTAACAAGCATCCAAAACATGTTTGCTTCCCCCGTCACCCCCCCTCCCCCCTCATACAAACAGAAATCGTTTTGCCCGTTCTTTCCGCATGAACCCTTGAAGCCTGTTTGGCGACATCAGCAGCCGCATCAGTGCTTCGGATTGCTGTAGCAATGCGTTGGGTTTTCAGCAAAAGTTCATCAAGTCCACTCCCTACGGACCTGTCTCGTCATGCTCTTGTCAGACAGCTGCTCCTCGCGTCTGACTCACGTTCTGTGTGCCCGTACATGATTGGCGGAGTGGTTGATGAGTAAAGACATGTATGATCAGCGGAGGTGTTTAGCAGAACAATGGGTGACGCCTGTGATCAGTGGTTGCTGGGTTACGCTACATGCCTCGGCCTGTGGCGCAGTGTTCGTTAGTTCGTTCTCAATGAATTCAATGGAGGGGTCTGCACGTTTTACCGTCCGTCGCCTTGTGCAAACGGAGCACCTGGAAGAGCTCTCGGCTCGATGCCATTTGCAAGGTGCGCACTCAGCACTTCGCCGGGGCCAATCATCGAACTGAATAATGGACGCACAAGATCGAATGGCCCGGGCTGATTTGCATTCAATTTTCCGAGCGAGAGAGCCCGGCTCGTTGAACTCCTCCCCCTTGCGGGATCGGCAAGCGCCTGGACTGTATTTAATGGATCGAATCATTGGACGATGATAGGCAAAAGGGCAGAAGGGCAATGGGGTCACTATTCCGGCTCATTGTGCTGATGAAATAGACGGAACCCTGAGGGGGAGGTGCAGTCAAGGGAGAAAGAGAAGTTGCCTATATCATCGCTACTGTGAGTTTCCTCGCGACTGTATTTAGACAGCGGTAGTGACAATTAGGTCAACTATTGAAGTTAACAGTGGCCAACAAAGTGTTGCCGTTTAACTAATTAACTCCGACCCCCCCGGGTCAAACAGGGAACCACCTGATCACCGTGTCAGGAAAGTTTCATAACGTCGAAGTCATTAACACGTGTACATTGTAAGGGCAATGCTAAGGTTTTAAATGTCGGCAAAAACACCAAAATACACTACGAAAATAGACGTTTTTATATTTTATTCTATTCTTATTTTCTCATATGTATTAGTCTTCTAGTTTATATGGAAGTCGATGTATTAACTGATAAAATTGATGTAATGATAAACCGAAGTCAGTAGGGTTATGAAGTGCATATTTACATTTTAAAACGACGTCACGCATGCTTGTAGTTCTGAACAATAGAATTATTTACGAAATCAATCTATTTAGTGACGTTATCAACAATGGTATCATTATGAAATCAACATGATATATAAGTGACTTTATGAACAATGGTATCAGAGAAACATGACATATATTAATAATAGTACGTTTAAAACAATACCTGATATAAAAATTATTTAATTAATATTCTCAGTGACATCCCATTGTTATCTTCTCTCTCTCTCTCTCGACAGTTTGGCTTTTAGTAGCTATAGGTATGACAAGCGCTTCTCTATAGAGAAATAAATAAATGCCTTAACTAAGTATAAAAGCAGATGTATTTTTTTTCCAGTAAAAGATGGCTAAAATATCGATCATACCGTGGCAATAAGAGTGTCGTATATTACGTATTAGAAACTTTTCTTTCTTGACAATGACTTTACGACATTATTCTCAACTTTTATCGAAACAGACTTAACGACAAGTAGACATTTTGTTGATACTCATCACATTCGATGACTACAGTTTGATAGAGTGTAGATCTGTTATCCAACGTCATACTGAAGTTGCGTACCCATCTCAACAGTCCTCTCCCCAGCAGTTGACGCTATTGGGGAAACCAATTTAGTTCAAGGGGGGGAGAAGACATTTTCGGTCACCGTATAACTGTCATTCGGGACTCTGGAGGTTTTCCCGTTGTCAGAAAAGAAGACAGAAATGGCCGGTTTTAGCACGCTTGCTCGAACGCTATATGACGTCATTAACGGACGTTATCGCGAGTTTGTAGAAGCAGAGGCAAGACCATAACTGTCATGATTTGGGCTGAAACAGTCGGACATTTTTCATTGTCCTTCCCCCATCTTTCTCTCTCTCTCTCTCTCTCTCTCTCTCTCTCTCTCTCTCTCTCTCTCTCTTGCAGCGATCTTAAGAGCTGTTCCATTAGCACCGAGAACCCCTAACTCGTCAAAATAGCCATTTATTTGATGACCAAAGGAGGGATTTAGGAAGCGATATCAATGGTCGTCTATGACGCGGCAAGGTTAGTCGGGTCACAGCGAATATCCATCGGAAAGATGAATGAAGAAACCTTTATTTCGGTGTGTCCAGTTGTTGAACAAGTTCCATTTCGTGTTTGTGGAGAGTTGCGTCCATTATAGGGAAGCCAAATTGTTCCGTTTCCCCTCAAATGCCCAATCTAATATCGTAAGAAAAATGTGTGCGGCACTAAAACTAGTTACGTCATTATGACTGGTGCATTATGGGTATTTTAAGTAACGAGAAGTGTTTATCTAGACAAGTGCTAATGGGTTATTGACAATAATCTATGTTTAATGCAACGATTCCATAATTCCTGGACTTAGGAGAAGGGGGTGGAGGACTGCTATTTGTCCATCTGTCCTCCTCCCATCGTACAGTGCACAGCAGCAGTCCCTTGCATACCATTTACTCCTTTGTAGGTATTTCAACTTATGGCGTGATTATACATATCTCTTAAGATTTCCATAATAAAATATTAATATATATATATATAGTTCTTCTGGTGTGTTTGGCTGTTTTGCTAAATAAAAAAACTAGCATTTCCTGGAGAAAAAACTTCTACCAACTCTCTTAATCTTACTCGCTAAATGTACGTTGGTGCTAAACCTCCTACTTCTACTCGCGATTTCCGGCTGAGTGTTTTGGAGGGAGGTCGATTGAAATCGGTTACAAAACACCTCCATAGAGACCATTTACACTGGAAACAATTACGTGACGTTAATCAAAGAGCATTTAATTGGTCTTATGAGCAGTAAACTAAATCCTACATTTTTCTTTTTTTGAACATTATCACTAGGGTTCATAGTTGTATATGATCAGGTTTATATATTTTAATATGTTGTAAGCATTTTTGGTTTTGATAGTGTTAATGAAAGAATTTGAAGGATTATTTAAACGTCTCTAAAGTCGTATGAGCTAAACAATATTTTTAGTAAACAAAACACGGTACCTCTTTGTCCGTCATGTCATACAGGAGTCTTTTTTGAACAAAAAAAAATTCTTCCGATGAAAACGCCTTGCAAATAACAGATATATATATAAAAATAAAATGCACGTAGTGAAAACGTATTCCACTAATTATTAGATTTTTTACGTTAATCTCCATATATTGTGTTGTATTAGTACATGTTAACGAAAAGGCCTATTATTTTCCCATTGTTTCTCTTGTGACTGTCAATGGAATTACGATAGGTAGTTACATATTCCATAGTTTCTTGTTTTAGTGTTTTTTTAAGCATATCCTGAAGGTAGCTACACTCAGTCTACTACGCCAACAATAAACGTCCTTTACCTAGTAGGATATTGGTTTACACATATCCCAAAATGCTAACGTACTACTCTTTAATGTTATCGTATTTTTCATCAGTGCTGCCATCTATTGGATAATGAAAAATTTTTCGGGGGAGGGGGGGGGAGGGAAGAAAAGAAACGAATTGAGAAAAATAAATACACACAGTAACCGAGCGATTTGCTGATGTCTTTGGGGTTCTAAGAAATGTGTTCGTTGTAATACAAAGTCTTCCGCATTGATCAAGAGCAGAGGCTAACAATGTAGAAAGAAAAGCGGGAGGCATAAATTTTCTTCCTACTGGTATGGTTTCGTACATGCTTTTTCTACATCAGTCACACTTTCTTCTCGAAGCTAGCGTAGTTTTTCGCACGAGGGAAGTGTATGTATCTCCCTAGACGACAAAGGCAGCAGCAGCAGCAGGCAGAATCGAAGATGTTTTAATGAGGTAAGCGGGAGTCGTCGGAACCATTTGTTGTTGTCGTCATCCATAAAACACTTGACACCCGTATTAAATCATGTTCGCTGGAAAGGGCATCAGAACGCGTGTATTTCAGCCCAAAAAATG
This sequence comes from Typopeltis vanoorti, assembly GCF_054136105.1. Classification (NCBI taxonomy): domain Eukaryota; kingdom Metazoa; phylum Arthropoda; class Arachnida; order Uropygi; family Thelyphonidae; genus Typopeltis; species Typopeltis vanoorti. The sequence goes on from NC_143549.1 coordinate 87,088,547, forward strand.
CCACTCTCACTGTTTTTCCTTGTAGTAATTGCCACCTAAGTTAAATTAAAGTGTTTTCTTTGTCTTCAGGGAGTCATCTCAGTGTTTTGTGTCTCCGCATGCCGAGAGCTTCTCCTGTATTCGTTTAGATTCAATTAGACGATCTTGCCTAGTCATTAGCTGCAGTCATTAAGAACGGTCTCGACCTTTAATCTAAACGATGCGAACCCAAGCGGCCGGTCAGCACATTAACTTCAGGTAATAAACTCTTTTTAGAAAAAAAAGAAAAGAAAAGCGGGGAGAAGGAGCCAACCCCCTACCTCCCCCCCGATATTAAAAGATATCCGTGACGGACCACAGTCGATGTGTGCCGTAAATTGAAAATGCGATGAATCTATCGGTCTCATTAACACTTCGCTACTTACTTTCTCTCTCGGGGAAAAGTGGTGTACGGGAAATCTGCATTAGCGGCATCGCCGCCTCCGTCTTCCTCGTGCATCTCCTGCTCTTCCCCCCCCCATCCCACGCTGTACTCGAAGACGTTCCTTTTCATCCCCCCCCCATCACCACCACTTTTCCCATCACCGGGTTAAGTCTCATTAATGATAACACTAGTAAGATACAAAGTTTAACAGTTGCAATTGAACTGATGGGCTTCCCAAGCGGAATGATGTTGTCAAAAAAACAAGAGAGGGCGCTTTGTACAATGATGCATTCATAAAGTGCAAAACGTGTGAAATATGCCTAAAAACAAAACAGATTCATTTAACATATTTGTCTTGGCTTGTTGCTGATTTTGTGGCTATTAAGTTGTTTCTATGGTAACATAGCATATGTTATTAGAAAACAAGCTCTAGTGTAATCATATACTATTGCGATGAAAAACCACTAAATTAATTTTATTATACATTTAATGCATAGTTAAGGAATTGACTTGTTGATCTTGTAGAAACTGGGATCCATTTCCATGGTAACGGTAAAATATTAAAAATAATTAGAAACAACTGTACAGATCTGGACAGTTTATGTGAAGTTTATTATCATGTATATGAAATAAAGGCACGAGTATGTCTTATTCAAAAGAGCAATTAATAATGGTAACTTGAGTTAACAACACTCTGATTAAATTGATAATAGATATAATTCTCAGAACTGCTCAGATATAATGCAAATAATGCTCAGAACAAAACCCATTTAGGAGTGAGTTCACTCAAATTTATTATTGTTATTACAGTATGGGTCTCAATTTCGTTGTACTAACTAATAACATTTCCAGAAACCACTTTATCCAGAGTGATAGTCGTTTGATTGATTTTGTGATGATTACAGTTTCTCTGCACAACACGGACGTTATGAAAAAAAGCCTACTATTAAACTCGAACAAAAAAAAATGACTATATAAAATTCTGCGCATGTTTGTAATAAAGTTTTGTACATTTTGAACTAGAAACAGTTTTGCGCGTACGTAGTTTTCTTTTTTTTTTTTTAATAATGATATCATCTGGGAAATCCACATGACATTGTTCACAATAGCTTTATCAACACGTGTGCATTGTTTATAACAGTAGTTCTGTTTGGGAATTATAAATATTGTTAGCAACAATGGCTTTGTTATGGCCTTTACGATTATTTTATTTCGTGTCGATTGATGAATATTTATATATGCATTAAAATATCGGGTTTTTTTTTTAGAATCGTTTCTTACGTATAATATTTTGTGCCTTTTTCTTTCTCCTTCAACTTTTTTTTTATCAAGTTCTTATCAAAATGAATAAAGTGTCTCCTGGGTAATGACAAATTGGACGAATGTAATGTGAAGAACGATCTGTTGTCATTTGTAAATATTCTTCTACTAACGAATCAAGTAAATTGATTTTGTCTTAATTTTTTTCTTTCCCTTTATTCCAATGTCTTACTGCTCTTATAAACAATAATAATAAAAAAATCCGCACCGTTTTTTTTTTCATGATATTTTTTCTATAAGCCTTCCTTCACAAAAAAAGGGAGAAAGAATTGAATTAAAAAAAAGCAATGTTTGTCATTTCTATTTTATTAAACTAAAAGAATATGATCGATTACAAATTCCAGGTTATTTGGTGAGAGAGAAGTTGAAATTACATCAAAAGTAAAACATCTGTCACTTCGTTTTCAGTATTCTCCATTTCCCTTACGCTATTATTGAGGGCTGAATTACCATAAAGACTAAGTGAGGGGGATAGAAGCCGTAAAGAAAGAGAGAGAGAGAGAGAGAGAGAGAGAGAAAGAAAGAAAGAAAAAAAAATTCTTATTTCGTCATGTCTTACATCTGCGAGTTCAGTCACCGGTCAAAGAGAGAGAAAAACCCCCTCTAGGCATTTGTCACGAGCAAGTGGAAGTGTCAAGACAAAGAAATCAGGCGACCAATAACGTACCCAATCGTATGTAATCGATTGGGTTCGGCAGTCGTTGTTTGCACAGAAATAATGAGACGCCATGGAGACAGGTTTCCCAGTGAGAGAAAATTCGGAGCTCAATATATAGCACCCCCTTACAGTAGCAAACAAACACGCACGCACGCACGCACACATACATACATACATACTGCCGGCTGCTGATGGCACAGCCGGTGCGCGTGACATTACGTCACAGTGTGAATGTGCCTATAGTTTCCTGTTCGGAATAGACAGTTGATATAGGCAGCCAATGGATCCGTGTTCTTTGATACCGGAATTCAGTAAAGGGGGGAGACTAATATAGGAAGAGTGATGAGACTAAGTATTGAACGATCCAACAGATGGCACTGTGCAACCAAAGAGGGGAAAGAAGGCAGAGATGAAGGTGAGGTTAGCCTAATCTGATTCAAATATCTCGTGATCTTTGAAGCTACCAAGATGAAGAACCATTTGTCCAAAATCATTGGACAAATATTAATCAAATGGTACTAGTAATTGTACCTGTTGGAACCGACATAAATAAATATTCAGATGTAGGTCAGGTTCTCGAACACAATCTCGCAATTTCTTGTATACTCCGTATTTATCATATTTACTGTTTCGTTTTCTTTGGGTATCATCAGTAGGTTTCCAAATATTTCGTCTACTGTATATATGACATTTATTCATAAATACTATTCTTTAGGTTGCCGAGAATATATTTCGTAGTCTAGGTCACGTGAAGAATAAGATTTGTATAGGTTTCACTCAAATTTGAGTTCGAGGGTATTATTTTCTGGCAGTTCTGTTTTGTCTCAAAGTTAATGCTACATGTTTATTATTGCAATTAATTATCCTGGAGATTCCTTCTATCCAATGGTTTTTATTTCAGGGGTTTTAATGGGATCTTAATTTCTAAAAATCAAATATATCTCTTCAATTAAAAAAAAAAAAAAGTCTGTCTTGTTTCATTGTTTCAGATTCCATTGGGATTTTACGTCTTTTTTTTTTTATCTTCCTCTCCTAAAGTTTATTATTCTTAGATTGCATGTCGACTTCTGAAATTAGCAGATATTTACTCGCAATTTTTACCCCTTAATGACCCCGTACTTCGTCTTTTTAATTGTTTTATTTCTGCTCATTTTCTTGCCCTGTGTTTGCTCTTTACAATAAATTTTTCCCAGGAGCAAATAATGATCTTTTGATGCTCTTTTCTCTCTCTCTCTCTCTCTCTCTCTCTCTCTTTATTATGTTCTTTATTTCTTGTTTTTCTCTGTGTGTCTGTTGGGTAATTAAAGAATAGAGTGTCTTGCTTTTTATGCTTATCTTCTACTATTAGGTATAATTATGTGTATCTTCATGAGTGGATTTTGCTATCACAACAATTAACAGATTTAGAGACGTTCCTTCTCTTTCTTTAACTCTTTCTTATGACTGCAAAGCCTCTTCACGCGTCACTTCTCACTATAGTCATCTTCCTTTCAGTCTTTAATGTGCTGTAATTGGATGCCACCACTTTCTTATGTAGTGTTATCGTCTTCAAGATCTGCAGATAGTTTTTTTTTTTTTAATTTTTTTTTGGCCTTCTTTTACGTTATCTTTAGGGAGCACTTTTGACTTTTATTTTTCATTAATTAATTTTTAGCTTTTCAATCTTTACAATAGTTTAAGTGGAAGAATTGTGGCCTTTCTTTGGTATATTTTTTTTTCTTTTTTTTTAAATTTGGGATTTTTATTTGCGACCGTTTTCAAAAGGCTACAATTACGAAATCTGTTTTTAAGCCATAAAACAATTCGGCTTTGGTTTAAAAATCGAAATGACTCATTCTTAAGAAACTTTTAGTAACTTAACTGTTTAAAAGACTATTTAACTTTCAATCCTTTCTTCTTATTGAAAACAAAATAATAAATAAATAAAAGAGTCCTGGTTACATCTGTAGTTTCTGTATTTGTTTAATGAGAAACGACTAATTCTGTTACAAAGAAAAATCTCTATAAACTCTCGTTACTGTTTAGATGGAAAATCAATCCTTTATTGTTGCGTATTGGGATATTGACAATTAAATGATTGTTGCGTATAAACAATTAAATGATTGTTGCGTATTGGGATAATATTGACCAAAAATCGGATAATTTTGTATATAAATGATTTAATTTATGAAATCATTTTGAATTTTTGAAAAGCACTTTGATAAATAAATTAAAGATTTTTTTTTCCGATAAAGTATTAAAAACATTTTCAATTATTTTTTTCGATAGCCAATGAACTTCGATTACCAATTCATCAACAAATAATAAAATTTTGTCATTTTAAAATGGAGGTATATAAGCTTTTGTTTCTTATATACTTCATAATTTTTCAATATCGCGTTGAAAAATAATAGCTTTGTGTAATGTTTCTCTAGAAGAATCAAATTTCATACGCAATGAAAATATTATTTCGAAAAATCAACTAATCTCATTATTTATTTTTTGTGTAATAATACGATAATAATTCTCACTTTTATTGTTATTATCAGCTAATAGAAATATAAACTGTTAAAAAATAAAAAAATAAATAAAAATGAGAATCCCGTATTTTTCTTTTTAAATTACAATATTTTTCTAAAACTGTAATTTTAATTGCGATTAACAAAAATGGATTCTTATAAAGCTAGGCGTAGTTCTCTCCCAGTGAAAGATTCTCCCCTCCTCGATATAGCTGCTGCGTATTTGGAAAATGCTAAACGTGAAGATTAAACACGTGTTCGTGCATAAAAGTGACAATGAAAGGAACTAAGGTTACGTCAGATATCATTTGATTGATCCTAAGCTAAAATTCGTATGCTAAAGAGAGATTTCGAAATTAATATTTATTTTATTGTTCTTTGACTGGATAACAATTAGTGAACATCGCATAATAAATCTCTAATATATCATGCTAATCTATGAACTGTGTGTTTATATCTTAATCGATGATTATCTGTAAATTACAGTTGCATATTACATTTGTTAATGCGATGGTTCGCTGCTACTGTTGAATTAAATATTATCATTGTTGTAATAGCGATCATGTGATGCTCTCATAAACTGGTCACTTTTCTTGTGCTTTCTATTGTTGCATTAGGCATGCGTATTGGCGCTTTGGGCATCTCGGATTTCTTTTTCCTATTTTTTCCCCCCTCTAGAGGCGGATGTTGCAGCCAATTCCAACAACGTGCCAAAGATGGACACATCATCTTTGGAATATTTGGTCTGCTGACCATAGAGGGATGAAGAAGAAAGAATAAAAAAAAAAAAAAAGGTTAGAGAAGGCACCACACACGCAGAACTGTGTATTTGACAGACAAGCTCATGTTAGGAGGCCAGAAAAATCATCGAACTACAGCTTCACCTTCCGTAGCTGCCTTAGTCCGGGGTCGTGCCCCCCGAATGTGGCGTAAGAAATGGCGTTCTTCTTTCCGGACGGCTTGACGGGAGAGCGATAGAAAGAGAAGGTGGGGGGGAAAAGAAGAAGAAGAGGGGGAAAATAGAGAAAAGAGGACGGAAAGAGCGATGTTGAGCCCGCGAAACTGCAGCGAGCGAATCTCAGTGAAATCGTCCGTTCACACCGGTAAAGCTGTGCGGAGGCAACGGGGAGGACTCCGCACACGAGGTAAGTGACTTGTCCTGAGGTGACACGTTTAATTATCTCGGGGCCCCGGCTTCTCGTGCTGACACCGGTGACGCAAGCTCTTCACGCCGCGTTGCGCAAGGCGGGCGTCCGAAGGCCGAGGTGTTTCTTTTTGGCCGGCGCGCGAGCGCTTTGGCAGCACCCAGTCATGCAAGAAAACACGGCAGTGCCTTCTCCGCCGGTTATAGTCGGTGCTGTCGCAAACACTTTCCCCGTCCTTTTCTCTCGTCTTCTGCCCCACTGGGTAGTCATTAACTGGGCTATGTGCTGGCATAAAACGTGGCATTTTGTTGCAAATCCCACGCCTCTTCTCTTCTTGATTAACAAGTAATTTTAGCGCGATTTGGCGCGGACCTGCCCAATTCCCTGGGATGACGCGCACGGGTGCCTCCCCCTGAAACCTCGATACTGATCCCTGTGCTTCGACACCGAAATGTGCGCTGTTGTATCCCTCGGCGTGCATAGGAGTTGACGCCTGACTGCCTAACTCCAATAGTGTCGATATGAATGGTAACAACGAACTTCATGGAAGGCTTGAGTCCAAAGTAGAAGTGTCATTCCGGATCGGAGCGAGCTGGAAAGTGTGACATAAGGTGAGTAGAGCCCAACCCCCTTTTGCAAAGGAGGCAGCTTCCGCAAATATTGCATTTCGATGCAGTTAACACTGTCGGCCAGTATTAGCCATGCACCAGTGTACTTTAGCAGTCTGGCTAAGACGACTTTCTAACTCACTCCTTTTCATCCCCTTATTCTTCTTCTTTTGCATCCCCCCAATCTCTTACAGTGGCCCCCTTACGCGGACTTTCCTTTTGTTTTAACAGAAAGCGACTGCGCAGTTTACCATCAAGGTTGATTACTATTATGTATTACACTAACGCCTACAGTTTTCAAGGTTTCTGAACTCATCGCAATTTTCAGTTTTTCAAAAAAAAAATTTTTTAAATTGATAAATTTTATTACACTGAAATAGTATCAGAATCAATTCTTCTTCTCGATAGATTATATGTCATGTCCTATTCAGAGCCATACTTGCAATTGATTAACTGCTAAGTAAAAAAATAAAAATAAAAATAAACAAGCAATTTTTATTTAATAAAATAATGACGCTAATCTATAAGCAATCTAAAAACATTAACAGGCTTAATAATGTCAATTTCTTACAGGCTATTAAAATCTAGCACGTGATATAATCCTTACGCGAGTGGCAACAATGGAGCGCGTGACATCTCACTACCGAGAATGATTTAAAATAACTATTGTAAACAATGGCACCTGATGTGACAAACGTTTCTCGCTAAGTAACTGCGTTAACAATTAGTCGAATAGATTTAAAATTAGCTGCTACAGCGACAGTATTCTAAACAGGCAGCTTTTTTTTTTTTTTTTTTTTAATCTACATGGGACACGACTGCTAAAACATTCGTTTAAAACAACAAAAATTTCCTTGCGTGAGTCACAGGCATCGAATTAACGTGTGCCCCTGCTTTTAAATGAGGGATATTGATTACAATCAAGTGACTAATAAGTCAAGAACAGGATGGTTTACGCAAGCGACAACAAACATTAACGACTAAAGCTTAATTAGCATATCAACGAACAAAGCTCTCACGCTCTGCCTGAAGCACACAATTGCGCGCATACATTGAGAGGCCATTTTTGTTTCCTTTTTGTTGTTGCTGCACAATCAAATGACAACAAAATTATACCACCGATACTGATGAATTTAGAGAGAGCTCAGAACATAAAAAAAAAAAACCCGCCTTAATGATTAGATTTTTATTCAATATTACGATCTATTGATATCAATGGATAATACGAGATCATTAATATATGTGAAAGAGAGAAGGGAGAATGATCAAACAGCTTTGTACGTTTAATTAAATTGATTCATAAGCGACTATAAGAAGGAGTGATTGAAAGAAATTTCGATTTGAATTAGGTGGTTGTTTCCTGATTAATAAATTATTTACGAATATCAATATATTTCATTTAAATATTTTAATTGATTTTATTACTTTGTCCTGTTTTATGAACGAACCTTTGGTTGCAATATATACAAGATGTGAACTTTCGTATTTTTTTGTGTTATGTGCGTTTCGTTTATACACACGTGATCTTAGCGATGCTAGCATCACGTGTATAAAGCATTGTTCGCCTAAAACATTATTCAATAGTGCACATCTTCCAAAGAAGAATCTGCTTAAAGCATTTTGCTACGACGAATTCTTTCAAACAATACACAAATCCTCATCTGGAAACACCCCCCCCCCCCTTACTTCAATTCATTACATAAATTGTTTTAATATGAATTGAAGACATCCCTAATCACTCTTGATTGAACATCACTGGAAATCATAGTCTCCGTAATACGGTTTCACATATTTGACCTTTTGACCTATCAATGTGTTACTGTACTCGTTTCGTCTTTTCTGTGAGTGAAGTTGACATACAAATAAACACAAATAAGTTGTTTACTGGTCAACATTTTCAAATAATCTTATAGATTGTCCAAAATTACGTTCTGTATGACTGGATTTAATATTTGTGTCTTTCCTATTACGCACTTTGTTTACTTCGCCATTAAAACTGTGGCACAATTTTGATGGATTTTTATGCGGTCTGTTTCTGTCGGTTTCCATTTCCAATGTCCGAAGGGTACACTTTCCTATTAGATAGGTAAATTGACGTGCATTCGGTGCACATTTCCTGGAATAAGTTATGTTGATTATTCTCGAGTTCTTCGTTTCATTTCCTGTTGCACTCTTTCTAATCTATTGTAGAGCGGATTTATTTGTTTAAAGGTGAATATTTGAAAATTTCCTTCTTCAGTCTTTTTTCTATTTCAATATGTCTGGTTTACATTTTTTTTAAAAATTTTTTAAAGAGAATGTGACAATTTCTAAAATGAAGATCGATAAAATTAGTTTTGCAGCGTATAAAATGATGCCTTATTTATCTTCATCAACATGCTTCTCATTTTCCCCTGAAAATCCTTTTGCTAATGAAGAACGGAAATTGCTATTGGCTTCTTTATTAGGAGTGAACGTCTGCGATCATTCTGGGATTTTTGTAAATCAATTAGTTTTTCATCATCATCATCATCATCAAATTCCTGAAATGTACCCTCAAGGGGTGTACAGGATATGACAGTACTACATGAAAAAATTACATCATTACTAACTTCCTATCTACAATTTTCCTCCAAATCAGTCTGTTACTTGTCAAAACTCCAACATCATCAGATCTTATATTTCTATCGTCTAAGGCACTTTGTACCGTATCAATCCACCTATATCTTGGTCTTCCTCTGGGTCGTTTTCCTGCCAACCTGGCAGAGAACACTTGTTTTGCTAATCTTTCCTCTCCCATTCTATTTAAGTGACCATACCACCTGAGATTAGCTCTGCTACCGCATTCCTGGATGCTGACAATGTCAAGTTTTTTCCTAATATCCTCGTTTTAAATATGATATTGCCATTGATGCCATCTGTTCACGCCTCTAATCTTTCTCAGGACTCTCATATCTGCGGTCTCTAGTCTTTGGTCAAGTGTTTTACTTCTGACCCAGCTCTCAGATCCATAAGTTAAAACTGGTTTGAACACTGTCTTGTATGCCGCTAATTTAGTGTTCCGACTAATTTCTCTCTTATTCGATATGAATTTATTCAATTGACTTCCCACCATACCAGCTTTGCTGATTCTGTTATCTATTTCTATATTTAGTTTACCATCTTCAGTAAAAATTGTGCCTAAGTAGCTGAAATGTTTTACTTGTTCCACAGGTTCTCCATTCACAACACAGTTGACATTTTCAATGATTCTGCCTATTTTCATTGTCTTTGTCTTTTTATTGCTGACCTTCATACCATATCTATTATAATTGGTTTTTACCTTTATTATTATTGTTTTATTACATACCATTTCAGTTTTCTGCGAAGGAAAATCGAAAATATAAGCTTATTTTTAAACCAAGATAACCAAAACCTCAATGGTTTGGATCGTGAGGAGAAAACCAGAGAAACTTCTGATTTTCTCTTGTTTTCCCAAATAAAATTTTAATAACCTCTCATGAATATTCGCATGCTTTAAATAAATATAAAATTTTTATAATAATGGCAATTGTAAAATAAAGGAAGTGATCCTGGATCCGTTGAGATGAAACTTAAGAAATATATGAAACATATGGTGAAATTTATGATGAGACTTAAGAAACTATGGATAGTAATTTATGGGAGAGGCTGATAAACGAAAAGAAAGAATTAGGTAATTCTTTATGTAAATGGATAGACAAAGCGCATAACGGTTTTCACTCAGTGAGGCTCGTGGATGATAAGAAAGCGCTTATAACTGCAGATCTGGTAATTTTGATTGATAAAAAAATTATCAAATTTTTTTCGTCCGTAAACACGTATGAATCAAACACCTTTTCTCGACTGGATAGATTTTAAATTCAATTCAGTATTTGGGATTTCATTAAATTTATTTCAATGTATAGTTTAATGGAGCCTCCGTAGCTCCATTAAACTATATATCCGTAGTTATAGACGAAGCTCTTTGGTCGGAAAGACCTGGGTTCGATTCCCGTCAGTGACCTGAGGAACCTTTATCTGGTCTCTTTCGACTAAAGGTGACTTAGCCGGTCTCCTACGGAGGTAGAGGGTTTTTTGTCACCCGGAAACTCGAGTTTTTCGTCCCTCAGAACAGCAAACCACCCCCGTGAACACACACACACTTCTACAGGTATAAGACACCCCCGGAATAAGAAGTAACCAACCTATTCCGTAAGGATTTTGGTTTCGAATGCCTACACGGTAAAGTGCGTGAGCGTAAATCAGGATTAGGATCAGTTTAATGTGACCTGTTTTAGAAATAATATCCCGTTTATGCTGGAAATAATAATAAATAAATTCTGCCGTAACTATAAATAAATAAATAAAAGACTCAATCATCATGATTAGTATCTTTTTATTGGAAAACGTTTCCCATCATTTATTAATGTTATTAATTTTAAGACAGTTCATTTCTTACAAAGTCAATTTATGAACTCGCATTTTTTTTTTTTTAAAGATGGTTGATCAGCTGATTGCATTCACAAGTTTTGTCAATAAAGAATCACGAATAACGACGGTTTAGTATGTTATAATGTGGAGCTATAAGGTGTTGTAATGCAGACCATCCAGTGTTGTTCTCAGATGTACTGTAAGACAGTTTTCGCCATTTCCGGTTTCTTAGAATAGATTATACCACCTTTTCCTACCATTATCATCAGGTGAATTCAGCCTAAGATCTTTTTATACGTGAATCATTGACTCATACATTGCGTACTGCAAAATGTGACTTATTTCATGAGCTTTTTTTCACCGTAAACACGAAAAATTACATGAAAGTTGCCGATATTCATTGGATTCAGACTGACGTATTGCGAGCACAAAACCCAAATGAATGCAACAATAATACTTGTTGAGATTAAGAAAAATGTTCAGAAGAATACATCAGAAAGAGGCCATCTTTCTTCTCAAAGATGACCTCTTAGAATTTTGTCTTCCATATAGTACTGCTTATTTCTTTTATTCAGTCTTGAGTGGAAGAGTGTCCAATGCGCGTGGTAAAATTAAAAAAAAAAAAAATTGAATACACAAAATCAGTGGAAAATTTAGGCTTAATAAGATCATGTGGCTCTTGTAGTGGTAGATGAATAAACACCGATGTAATATCAAAACCTAAGACAGTACTTTTTTTTGTTTGTTTGAATCACTTAATTACGTAGAGATGGTCGCGCATGCGCACAAGAGCCATCGAGATTGTGAACAACTTGGATTAAGAAGCTACCAAAAGATTTCGATTTGATAAGTGGTTACATTTAAAATACCGCCATTGTTTTGCGGAAGTCCTGTATGATCAAGATTCGGAGTTAATCTTAAGCCGGTTTCGAACCAATTATTTTTTGCACTCTTTTTAGTCAACTGCTTTTAAAATAAGTGATATCTTATTATGTAAAAAAGTAAGCAGGAGTTTCGTTTGCGGTGCGGCTACTTGGATTACATTATTGTTTTAATTGTTGGGAATGTGAACTCTCTTCTCCAACAATACCGTAATAGCGGCAAGTAGACACAAACAAAGCTATATTTTACTCTTGTTTTGTTACTCGCAATTGGATTATCTACATTTTTGGATAAAAAAGATCATGAATATATATTCATTTAATATTGAAAAGAGCCCTTCATGTTCGCATTTACATGTGTGACATCACTTCGCAATATTCTGCACGAATTTCGTTTAGGAAATTGGACAGAAATTCGTTTTATGTCAAATTAAATAAGCTGTCACCAATACATTTGGAATGAAAATGTAAATCAAATTATTAGGGGAAAATCGAGATTCTTCATTTAAATAGCTTTTTTTCTTACTGAAAAGTAGGAATGAATTTTCAGAAAATTCACTTAGTGTTAAAAGATCGACAGTCTATTTTCAAAATACGAATCCTGTTTAGCTTTATCAGATTACATGATAATGTTATTCTCTTCCCTGTGAATGTACTTTCCCCGCATTACTCGGTATTGACTTTCATGGTTTTCCATTTTCAATAAATTATTTTCACTAAACTCTCGAATTTACAATTTTTATAACTCATGTTAATAATATATTAGTACACAATTTAATTTTTTTTCTAAAATTCATTGTTTAGAATTAGAAATTTTAAAAAAAGAAAAAATTCCTGCTAACTAAAATATAGCATCAATAATACTTATAATTTTGTCTTTAATTTTTTTTCCGTTAGAATGTTTGATCAGTAAAATGTATTTAAACGATCATCTGTGTAACAGCAACAACAAAAATTGCAATAACAAGGAAAAAAAATAATTTTCCTAAGCCTACTCTACAATACAAATAACACAATATGGGAGGACGAGAAGTGATCATCTTAAGATGATCACTTCTCGGATGATCACAAATCGAAGATGAAAGAAAGACAATGAGACAATAAAATATGTTTTTAATTAATCTATCAATTAAAACTTGTTTATTACTTATTAGCTTGTTCTAATAGTAGTTAATATGAAATTTAGTCTCATTTCTTTGCGAAAAAGTCTATTTTTGAAATGCCATGGAGGAGTAGGAAGACATCTCTATTTTGCAGGCTGTAGAAGTTACCATTACGACAACGGACGTGTGACAAGAAAGGAATGTCCTCCATTTTTCAGATATCCAATAACTCTGGAAATTAATATTATAGCAATTAGCATATGTGACGAAAAGGCCATTTTTCCATAATAACATTATCAGGAAAATTAATATAGCAACCGACGTGCATGAAATAACAATAGCTGCATAGCACTGCATATTCACAAAAGAAATGTCCCATTTGCGCATGCGTTTTGAGACGAAGCGTTATAATTCCTGCTAATGTGGGCTAAATATCGCTCGAGTGTAACCAGTCCTTCCACGAATGTCCAAAGTGATCCAACAGTGGTGGGACAACAGCATTGCACTCGGCAACCTTAAAATCTCTTGTGTACGTTGTGTGTCCACCCACAGGCGACAATCGTAGCATCACGGCACGTGTCGGAAGCGGGGAATGCACATACACACACAGCTGTGAAGTGCCCCGGATATTGCGTTGACAGCGAAAGGAAAGCCATTTGACGGCAAATCCTTTGTTGGTCTGCCTAGCCGAAAGAGTGGTGTAGTTTAATCCTCTTAAATTAATTAAGTCTGTTTGGCAGGAAGAAAAAAAAAAAAAAGAGCAGACGCATCTAGCCCTTCTCTTTCCCTCTCTACACTTCGTACCCTCCCCTCCGTCCCCTCTGCCCCCTACTTCACTAGGGTCTCAGCTATATATCTATTTATATACACAAGAGGCTAAATATTAGAGTCGGCCATGGCTGGCATGTATATGATATTAGCATGAGTCAGTCTTTAATCCCCGGCTACGGATGTCCAGTGTGATGAGATTGACGGCTGAGGTCGGGACAACGTGTCGTGTCCGGATGTTGCAGAAGTTGGTACTGCTGTCGTCAACCGATACACGACAACAGTTCACCACTGGTGTGTCACAGTAGCGCGTGATGGCTGTTGTACTGAGGTGTGCCTCCAAATGAACAATTGGTCATCGAACTACGACTTGTCGACTTTCTTGTCGGTAGTAGTTGTCATCGTGTGTGGGATAAGGGGGTGGGGGGAAGGAAGTATCTGGGACTTGCGTGCACCGCTTTTTTTTTTTTTTTTTAGAACAAGTGTTGTCGACTTTTAGGGTCATAAGAAATCTGAACTCTGAAGGGTTTGGTACCGTTCAGTTTTAAAAACACTGTAAAGAAAAAAAGTAATTTCTTTTAAAAAAGTTCAATCAAAACTGTCTCATCCCGGTTATTTATTTTTAACTCTTGTCGATAGGATTAACTTTTTTTTTTTTTTAGTTTATTTTATACATGGTAGTGTTATCTATTGTTAATTTCATTCACCTCCTGTAAATTATGAATGGAAATATTTCTATATAAAAATTACAAAATGTTTACTCTGCTAAGAAAGCAACTTCTATAAGCCTTTTTTACATCTGTTTTATTGTCTAATCATATCACTTGGATTATTCATTTTTTTTTGTTTATGATTAACCACTTTATTAAAGCATATCAGCACAAGAGCTAATATAACCAAAGAAATCTATTCTACACAACAGACATCTTTTTATTGAGTCACTTTGGTCATTTCAGTCTTCCAGTTAGTAGAGCGGGCGGTCTTCAACATAGGAGACTTCTGCATCGAAGGGATTTTCTTCGAGATTAAATATTTTTAGCAGTCTTACAAAATATTTGGTGAATATCTTTGTCTTTCTTAACTCAATATTAAGAGCCTTCGCAGCTTAGTAAGGTTCGACGATACTCTTTGGAAAGTTTGGAAAGTTCTGCGTTCGAATTCCATTTGGGATGGAAAAAAATCAGGGCTTTTCATCTGAAGGTGAGTTAGTCGTTCTCATATGGAGGTGATTTATTTTCTCTTGGAAACTCGGGTTTTTTCATCCCGGTAAAACAGACAAACTCGCCAGAAGAATACATGCAATATATGAACATAGGAGACCACAGGAATAGGAATTAACACCTATTTCGACGGATGAGCTTTCAGCAATAGCTACGCTTTAGGTTATCGTTATTTAGAAGATTTATGACACCAAAGCTGATTAGGAATAACAAAAATGATGTATCACGAATACATCATTCTTTTCTCAATTATGTGCATGCTTTCATCGCTGGTTGGGGAGAGGAAAATTCACCACCACCGTCTGAGACCGGGCATCTTAGCTTCAGTTAAAATGTCTGGAAAAGTTTATTACGTTTTATAGACTCTTGAACCCAAGTCTTATAACAAATAGACTTGTGGTTTTCATACAATTACCCTTTGAAGATATCACAACACCGACAACTACTTTCGGCAAAGGTGGAGCAAGCTCCTGACGTTATCATAAGGCTGTCATATTCAAAAAACTTTAGTTTCTTAAAATAAAGTGTTGGCTTATCTTTTGCAACTGAACTTTATATCCGCACCCGAAAGGTGGATGTGGTTAGAATGATGAGGAGGAAACTGAGGCTAGGAGTTCCACTTTCTGATGTGTTATGATGGAAGGATCAAAGGCCCTCAGAAAGAGATTCAAATAACAACGATTGTGTAAGATCGAAAAAAAAGTAGTTGAAATCTAATTTATGCCGATTAGAGTGTCTCCTCCTCCTCCTCCTTCTTTCATCATAAAGAATGAAAATAGTGTAATATGTTAAGATTAGCGAAATTTAATAATTGACATAAGCCATCACTGCAATAAATTCATTTAACACGACTTAGGTTCATGGCCAAACATTGTATTTGCTTTCGGTCTTTTAACACGTTCCAGTCAATAATCGGACCCTGTTTACGACCTCATTAGTCAACGTCTAAATGTAATCAGACATAAACAGAAGGATTTCTTTCATCAACAGAAACGCTAAGATTTCATCAGTTTACTCACATACTGACTGTCGTTTCGTCAGCATAAAGAGGGGTGTTGAAACAATCGATTCTAACGCTGACATGAGGCATCGGGTCAACAAGGTCGCATAGCTTTCCACATACCGGGACTTGACTTCAGAAAAATTCATCTGGAATTTGGGATCCAATACTGGAAATGTGGGTTTCGACTCTATATCCCCCCCCCGTCTTTTTTATGTGTTTCGGATGGAGAGTGTTTCAAAAATCTTACATTGTCTCCTCTTTTTTTGGGAGGGGGGGGGGTTAGAGAGAAGAAGGAATTGTGAATTTCGGTTTTAATAATATACAATGCTTTTGTATATTTTCCAATTTATTCGATCAGTACAAAAATGCCATTTTCTCCCTTATTTTTCTTCGGTATCATCAAGCCTTTTTCTCGCCTTAATACTCCTGACTATATTTACTTATGCAAATATCAGAATGAGTTGAGGGAAAAATATGAAACATTCTTTACGAAAGCTTACAGTCTTGGTGTTTAGAATTATGTCAAAAGTAAAGAAGCTAACAAAACGAAAAAAGCAAAGAAAAAAGAAAGTTACAAAGTCTTAAGAATAAGGTAACTACTGATCATTAGCCTAGTTCAAGACAAAGTTCTAATCTTGTGTTTATAAGCTTCGACTTTCTTTTAGAGTCGAACTCTGTTAAAGTTTCCTGGATGTATACCGGAAATTTTCAAAATTCTGCTTTTTTTTAAATCTCTTCACAAATAACTGGAGTTTTTGCATGTTAAACAGCACAAGTCTACAAGATCCTGGGGTTATAAAAACACCGGAGTACAGTGATTAGGTTCCTCCCTTGCAAGACTGTTGCGAAGAGAATAAGCCGCTCTCATATTATATCCCCCTAATCAACGTCGAAGGCGGTCCCTTTCACTACAACAATAGCTGGACAGCACCTAATGATCCCACCACGTCTGTCTGTCCAATGTACAATCCATAACATCATGCAGATTCGCAAAGGATGGTCTTTGAACGTAGGCCGTATTTTTTTTTATGCTTTTTTTTTTTTTGGAGTCCGAACATTGGCTGACTGTTGAATAAAGGACTTAACTAAGCGGAAGGTAAAAGACGAAACACTGAGGCCATCAACGAAGCCTAGTTTTGATTTCTTTATAATGCTTGATGGATCAGCTTTCTTAAGATTTAAATTATTCTTCAACTTTGGATTCAAACAGCGATGGGGAGACTTGACAAGTAACAACACCATCGGATGTCACAGAATATGAAACCACATCTTATAATGTCAGGATTATATCTAAGTCTGTTCAGGTCTGGAGGTTTGTGTTTCCTTTTTTAGACCACCCACTGATAAGATTATCTGTTAGATTCGTGTTTTGATATGAGCTCGTTTATTCAACGAGATATTTGTTATTGTTATCGGATAAAAATACATCACTTTACACAAAAAAGTATACACCGTACATTCAGTGAGCTTGTAGAAATGGAATGTATGTAAACAAGGGGCATCTACTCTGGACTGTGTATAAAAACAAATGGAAGACAGTGCCACCTGGAGAGCGAAATGCAATGATATCGCTTTTCATAATGTCTGAATATTAATAAACTGAATTTAAATCATTCTCATTTATTTCTACATCATCATAGATTATGCAATAAAATGTTCATAAAAATGTTCATATAACCATCAGTTCTTGAAAAAAAAAAATGAATAGTTATTTATTAATAACAGTTGTAAACCAATTCTTGTTGGTTCGCTTTTGTTGCTTTTTCCATTAGTGAAATCTAAAACAATTTTGGAACAACAGATATTGTAATAAAGCAATTGCACTTGCTATTGTTGTTGTTTTAGGGTTTACCTATTGTTTTGGATGGTGTTTTCTAGTATTTATCTATTGTCGTTGTTTTTGTACCTGTTGTGCTAGTTTTTTCATCTATTGTTGCACCTATTGTTGCTCCTGTCATTTCTATCATTTACCTACTGCTGTTATTGTCCTATTCTTCTAGTTTTTGTCTTTCATTCTACTTTTTTTATCTACTATTGTACGTACGGTTCTAGTTTTTTATCTGTTTTTGCGCATCTTGTTTTATTATTTATATAGTGTTGTGTCCGTGTTTGTAATTATCTGTTGTTGTTCTAATTTTTATCCAATGGTGTGTCTTCTAATATTTATCTGTTGTTTTGCCATTGTTTTATTATTCTTCAATTGTTGTTTTGACATTGGTTTAAGTATTTTCTATTGTCATTGTGATTGTTTTCTAGTAGACAGTGTATGAAACAGTGTGTTGTTATTTAACATGAGAATGTTTCATTTTTCAATCTCTTTGTATCATTAAGTTGTTTAGAATCGGCACCGAGTCAACTAAAGGTCCTAAGGCATCCTAGGTTATGATCTTCAACCGCATATGTTCTCAGCAGTGCTTCGTAGTTTTGCAAGAAAGAAACCCAGAGTTACAGGAGATAAACCAACACCTCGGTTTAATACAGACAAACCCAGTTTTTCTTGAAAACGACTAAAACATCTTTGTATCATCTAATGACATCTGTTGAATCCTGATCCTTTCAAATAAGATGTACATTCTGCGACCAAGGAATCGGATATCAAATTGCTTCGGTAGTACTTTAGCTTTGGAAAATTATCTTGTTTTTCTCAAATCTCGAACCATTCTTTACCTGAATTTTTAAATTATATTATGCAATTTTTTCCAAAAATTTTAAATAATATCCTTTATTTGAGTATCCATCCTTCTTTTTGCGTGGTCATTGCCATAACGAAAACAACGGAAGGATATGTCAATCTAAGCATCATTTATTTATTAATTTATTTTTTTTTTCATTTCTCTTCGTATGTATAAAAAGTTTGGTTGAGGAGAAATTAACCTTCATACATGCATATGTGTAGGTTAAGTTCATACACTTTTAAACCGCTTTATTTTATCAATAAAAGTTTTATTAATTTTTAAATATAAATATTTTTATCTTTGAAATAATAATGTAATTTAAAACTAATTTTAAATTTTAATTATATATTTTAAATTTTTCAAATTTTTTTAAAAATTTCCAAAAATGTAGAATACACCTTAAAATTGTTTATGTTGTAGTTAAATAAATAATGAGAATTAACTTCGTTATTGTAATTTTACCATTAAATTTTAATGGTAAAATTACAATTAGCTACTTTAATGTCAATTTCGAAATCCATTTTTCAAGAAATTAAATTAGAGGAAGTAAATCTGAAAAATAAATCAGACAAAAATTTTAATTATAATTATATATTTTTTTTGAAAATATATTTTTTAAAACTGTTCCAAAAATATATCATAAACCTTAAAATCTTTTATATATCATAAACCTTAAAATCTTTTACATTATAGTTGAATAAGTAATGGGGATTAACTCCATAATATAACAATTAAATAATATCCAATTTAATTTCGAAATCCATTTTTCAAGGAATTAGAATTAAATTAGAGGAAGTAATTCTAAAAAAATAAATAAATTAGGCAAAGAACGAATGAAATGTTTACGGTTTATTAATGTGAATTACGTCTAAGTTAAGATTTGGTATTTCTACGAAAAATTAGTGGATTTTTTTTTATAAATTTAAATGCAGTAAATTATAGTATTTACATGAAAATTATTAATCGAAATTAGTAAAGAATACAACAGCCATGAAATTTAATTCTTATCGGAGAAAGAAGATAAAAAAATATCACCAGCCGAACTTTAAAATAAAATATAAAAATATCACTAAATCCTTAATCAAATGATGTGTAAGTTGTGTTTTATGTGGTCTTCTTATATGATCATAAAAACTAAAAATAAAAGATGTGGTTCAGGAATCCAGAGTCCTGTATGCATAATCATAGCATTCTAATAAACAATTTATATTTCTCTTTGCTGTCATAACATATAAAATGATAGATTAAAACACGGTAATAAATAATGCGGTTGACTGAAAGAGAGTAGTTTTGTTTTTCAATTACGATGTTATTATCATCAAACTCTTTTCCAAAACATAATGGCGTCAGAAAACGATTGTGTCACTTATAAAATTGCCTCGCGCATAATATTTGCATGAATAAAAAAAAATTGATGAAAAATCGTCTCTATTATAGTGCTGACAGTCTGCTAGAATTAAAAACAATCCTTTGTATGTTGAGCTAATTTCCTTCGACTTTCATAATGCTCTTTTATAGGCTCATCGCGATGTATCTATTCCAGTGGATGCATTTAAAGAAAGGACATTATCGGAAAGTAACATCTTAACTACTAAATTATCTGCAGACTCAGACAAAAAATCTATACGTCTTCGTGTCTTGGTAGGAAGTTGGGGGGAGGGGGGGAAGCAAAAATAATAATGGAACCAGTGCATACCAAATTAGCACAGACGATACTCTCTTTTTCCATTGATGTGCGACCTATTCATTTAATATGTTGGTTGAAATTAATGTTTTATTATAATAGAAGGTGAAGGGGTTTTATTCTTACGTGAAATTACGTCTATAATGTCTCTGGCGCGCCCATATTGACAGCTCAGAATTCATTGTAGCGTCATAGCGTTCGGTCGAGGCAGCGACTTTTTTTTTTTTTTCTTCTTTTTTTTTTCTTTTTCTTTTTTTTTTTTTAATCCGTCGCCCCACAAGACTGTCACCGCAGTAATATATATGAACCTGTCACATTCTTGCATGCGCCGGTAAGTGACAAGTTTTTGAAAAATGATAACCACCCCACAGCTTCGGGGAAGACCAAAGAAAGATCACATCAAAGCTCCCATTATTCACAGCAGTTACTTTGTCACAAGCCGTCACTTTCTGGTCCTGGCTAATGACTGGGGTATATGTAAATAAGCAACTCATTAGGGACCGGACCCATTCCATCCAGGCCGTGCGAACTGATTGGGTACCGCCTTTTCCATGCTGGGTGACATTTTCTACTGATGGATGAAGACACGCCGGTTTTCTTCCCCCCCCTACCCCCACGTTCTCGGCTCCTTTTTTCTTTTCTTTTTTTTTTTATACCCCCTTCCTCTTTTGAGTTTTAAGCCTCTTTGCATGAGATCCAAGAACAGTGGCTTCGATCTATATAAATAACGCCGAGATTATAATTGATAACGAGCCCTGGATCATTGACAAGTAAGCCGAATCACGTCAAAGGTTTCCTATCCCCCCCCCTACCTCTTCTCTCCTCCCTTCTTCTTGACGTTTATGGACGGCGCGTTCACTTGGGTAGCGATGAAGCAGACGGAGTCCCGATTTCGTAGTCATAAACGACTTTTAAGTTATAAAAGTCCTCAGCAATCGTTACTAATGATCCAATGTTGGTCGACATCGGCCTCTGGAAAGTTAGATATAGAACCATTTATTCTTCGACCACGTTTTTCAGCTCATCTAAATGAACGTTGCTTTGCTCAAGTTTGGTTAAATTGAGGCATTATGGATCTTAGAATTTGCTTTCTAAAGGTTCGTTTTTTTATTCCTTCCTTTTTTTTTATTTGAGGATGAGAGGCAAGGAGAGTAGTTGAGTGTTTCTTTCTCTCTCGACTGCTCTCTCTCCTTAGTAAAAATTTTTTTAAAGACAACTTATCTTGTAAAAGTGTAGTACTTATCTCAAGAATATTTATGTCTTTGGTTTTGATCGCAAGAGAACGACACCTACCTCGTTATATTTCACTTTCAGAGTATGAAGTGAAGGGAACTTGGGGAAAAAAAAAATGTCGGAACCTATCTTTAGTTTCTTACTTGTCTAAAATGTCTTATCATCTGCAAGTCTTGTTAGATTTCTAGTCTCGACATCTAAATGACTATTACCGGGAGTTGATTACTTATGACTGAGGTGTTGGACTATTTTAGTACTTACATTATAGAAATGCAAACACATAATCTATTTATGCGTTTCTCCATGGCAAATAGCTGTCATTTCCTTGTGTGTGTGTGTGTGGAGGGGGGGATATACGTCGTTGAACGTTTCTATTAGGTTTAAGATCAAAACAAAGTTTTTGAAACACACTTAATCTTAATTTTAAGGATAACTTTCAACTATATTCCTAATATAAGAGTATTGGAATGTGATATTCAGATGTTCAGACATCAAGGTTATGGCATCTTTACTGAAACAGGAGTACTTGAAAGGAAAATCATAAGCAATCCTATCAAAAGATATAGACATTGTATAGGACTGCTGTTTTTGTTAGCAATGTTTTTGTGTTGAGTGTAAATCCTAGATCACTCATTGTAATGTTAGTATGAAGTGTTATCAATAATACTTTGTAATTTATACTTAAGTTAAATCTCTTTGTTTCTAACAAGTTGTAAGGGTTCATCAAAAACGCTTAAAGTTATAAAACTCTTTTCAGAAACAAGGGAAATCGTTCTAGCATGCAAATAAATTCATGCTTTTAAAATCATTAAATTATCTCCTAAATATTCCTTAGAATTTTTAAAGAATTTACTTTAAAAATATTACCCTGTAAAATCCTCAAAATTAATAACAATAAGTGTGGATGTTATCGATGTATTGAAAGTACATGACGTTATTTTCTGCTAACCACTTTTGTTCGTATGTTAAAGAAAAATAGTTTGGAGAACTTGCACTAATTACTGTTCGTATTTCTAAGGCGTTTGATTTAGCGATGTCATAAAGTTCAGAGAGCACTAAATTTTCCTGTGAAGGAAAATTTAGTGCCCTCTGAAGGGATCAAGATTGTATGATCTCGATCTTCACACGTGTTTAAAAATTATCTTTTTAAGATCCTATATAATTAAGATAACATCTACTATCCATTTAAAGTTCAACTCGAACTATCGAACTCGAACATTAGTTTTTCTTTCTCTTTATTCATCCCATTTAGTGCTATTCTTTGGAATAATTTCTGCTTATGTACTGTTTTTTAATCGACAGATATTCAAATCAAATGATGATGTTTCTTTTTTCTTTTAGGCTCACCCAATTTCGCTGAAAATTTAAAATCAGTTGATCAACTTTTTTGCCTGAAATAACAAAATCTAAAAACAATAATAAAAAATCTTTCTACACATGCTGTATAGGATGCGTTAGTAATGAATTTTTGGAAACGCAATTGCACCGTTGCTCTCATGATTAAGCAAAAACAGTGAAATTTTACGCTATTTATCTGTTGCTAGGTTGTTATAATTATCCTGGCAAAATTCGCTTAAAAAACAACGAGATGGTAGGTGAAAATAGCAACTGAAAAAAAAAAAAAAAAGAATATTGCAACATTTTAAAAATTCATGTATAGTTAGTCTGCAAAAATCTATCAGAATCGGAAAATCATATGATAATCTGTTTATTGTCTTATTGACTGGAACCACATTGCTCAGTTTTACAATTATCACGTAGTTGTCAACTATATCTGTAACTATTAATTTCAAAGAAATATTCTATTTACTTTTTATGTGAATTCCAAATCTACGAAACATTGTAAATCTGAGGATTGGATAATCCCTACACGCAACTTTTTTTAAGATACATCCATCTTTTAATAACTGGTAATGAAATTCATCTTCTACCAAATACATCCTTGGGCATCCACAGTCCATTGGTTGTTGGTGAACGGAAGCGCCATCTACTCAGCAACAATGCTGGTGTTTAAAAAAGTAATCAAGTAGGGATCCCGTTGATCTAAATCTGCTTTATTCATATGTAGAGAGAGAGATCTAGTATCTTTCGTGATTTTTATTCCTTTCAGGGAATAACAGATAGTTTTTTATTTTCTGTTATTTTAAACTTCTGTAGTTTCTCTTTTAAATGCAATCTTTCAACATCATTTGCTTTAATTTAAATTAAATTTATTCTTTGAATTATTTTATTAATCAAATGATTTTATTCAAATTACTTTAAGTAAATAATCTTAATGAGCATTTAAATAATGTTAACTGAACTTTTGTCTTTTGTTTTTTCTGATTACAGTCATGGATTTTTGGAAGAAGATCGGTTCATGGAAATTGCATTAAAAAAAAAAAAAAAAAGACAGAAAGTAGTCGGAAATGAAAATTTCCCGAGGAGAATTATCAGAAGTTTTGGAATATGTGAAAAAATTGTTCTGAATATTTTAATTCACAGGCTGATTCATTAAATTGAATTTGAAGAGAAACGAAATGTTAGAAATATTTTTTCTTGTTTTAAAAGCACAGAAACTCGAAGAATAGTAAATAAACTAAAAACAAATGAAATGTGTTATTTAAAAATGATTTCATCTTCTGCTATATAAACATTAATAAAAAAAAAAATCTCCTCCTTGATAAGCTTTAACAATATCACAATGAATAAACACTGATTAGTTTCTTATTTTTAAGTAATTTATATATAAAATAAATGAAAGTAAAAAGAATTATAAAATAATATGAAAAATATGAGAAAAAATGCTTTTATTTAATGTATTTGTTAATAATTAATCAGACACCCTTTATAATTTGTGTTCATAGATTTATATATGAATAAATAATGGTGGCGTATTGATTTCCTCGATTTTAGAATAAATGGGGAAGTGCAGCTAACAAAATCGTTCTCCTCTTAGGAGCTCAGTAGGCTATTAAATAACCATTTGTGTTGTTGATGTCCGAACTTGAGCGTTTCGACATGTGACCAGACGTCAGTAGACAATTGTTAGCCAGGATCTAAAGCGAGGCCGAAAGCATTCTACATTTACGAAGTAGGAGCCTGTACTGGCCTACAAACCTGTGCTTGCTGCCAGAAAAGTACATTGAAATGGAAAAGCTAATGAATACCAGAGTAGTCTGTTTGCTGTCTGGAAAATAGAGGAACCAATGAATTTCAATCAGACTAAAGTACAGTAGAGAGGATAGGCTACGAAGCTTCCCTTTAGTTTCTGCATGCATTCCTTCTTTTCAAATTACGGAATCAAACTGACTTCAGATTCTTAGATGTAAGCAAACGAAAAACTGTGAACATAAATTTTTTAAACTTTATGCGTTCAAAAAAAGAAAAAATACTGTACACCTACACTGTATATATAAAATCGAAATTGGATTTGTTTCCGTGGTGAGAAATTGCAAGGTAAACAATAACTTTAACTCAGTCCTGAAATTCTAATAAAAAGAATCTGAGATGGCGTAAACTTTCTTATTCTTTAACAGAAGACCGATGAATTAATGCACTTTTTAACTTTGACCGTTAAAAATGCAGTAATTCACCCTTGCAATTAATACAGACACTGCTCTGAATTGCCTTCTAAAAGTGAAATAATATTTGACTTCCTTTTTCATCTTCTGAGAAGAAAAAAAAAATCCAGTTGATTTGGAATTATGCTAACTTCTGAGTTAAAAGGCCTTTGCTGGACTTCTTCGAAATGAGTCCAATTTTTTGTCACTAATTATTTCGTCTTTTTTTTTTCTCTTAATAATAATGCTCGTTTGTTTAGCCGAATGGTCAGCTCAGCATCTCTGGAGTCGAAGTGCAAAATTTGTTGGTTGGAAGGCGGACAACGATGTCCACCTGGCAAAAAAAGAAAAGATAATGTGACTGCCTTCTTGCTTATTGTCTAGAAGAGGATTTTAAGATTATCTAACCTATCATGGTAATAACCTGTAAGTTTCACAACTTTTTATAGGTAGAACTGTCATAAAAATAAAAGCAATAACCAACTATCATTTCGAAGTGTTTTAAGATATGTCTTCAGGAAGAAATGTTCCGCCTTTAACTTTCTGTTCAATAGGAAGAAAATGATCTTTTACCTTGGGCTGCCCCCATCTCAGCAGCCTAAGATATACACGGCTGGTTATATTTCCCACTTCTAAAGTTTCTTTAAAAGTGGGAAATATAGTTTCTTTAAAACACACACACACACACACACAGGGCCGTCGCCAGATCAGATCGCGCCCTGAGGCAAACAATTAAATATCGCCCCTGATGGATTATAAGACAAAAATATAAGAAAATATTGTAATATATTTCAATTTACTGAGAAAAGAGAGCCAAAAGGCTTCATTTCGGCGATGCAAAATTATTCAAATTAAGTGGATATTGAATCCAACATTATTTCAAAGCCGAATATACAAACTACAAGAGTTTCGTGCGAATATATAGAAACTATAAAAGTTTCGGCGGATCCAAGCGTAAGCAAACTTTTCATGACAGGGGAAACTCGTAGTAAAGGTGGAGTAAACTCTGATCACTATCCTTATTATTTCCCATAATGTAAAACACATCTCCTAGCAGACATCTTGGTGCCTTTTGTGATGTGACACCTTTTTTTTTTAGCAACTCGTATGGTAAAGTATAAGTTCTGCATCACTTCAACCTGAGTATTTACATCTGGGTCTGGCTCCCACTGACGAGACCTCAACAAAGGTCGAAACCGGTCTGGGTAGTGACCCCCCCCCCATAATGTATAACATCATACATGTCCGCTAGGAGATGTGTTTTACATTATGGGAAATACTAAAGATAGTGATCAGAGTTTACTCCATCTTTACTACGAGTTGCGCCTGTCATGAAAGGTTTGCTTACGCTTGGATCCGCCGAAACTTTATAGTTTCTATCTATATATTCGGCACGAAAGTCTTGTAAGTTTCTCAATTCGGCTTTGAAATAATGTTAGATTCAATATCCACTTAATTTGAATATTTCAATTTATATTTTAAATTATTAAAAAAGAAAAAAACATAACACTTTAAATTATGACAGTATTAAAAACATTACAATAATTGACTATGCAAAATACATAAAACAATAATTCTTAATATAAATAAATGTTTGTTTATTAACTTTTCTGCTTATTTTTATTCTTTACATCCACCAGTAAGTCTGAGAGAAAAAGATGGTCCTGTTTTTAATAACATCATTAAAAAAAAGAATGTAGTTGAAGAAAGTTAACCAAAAGTAGTCGGAACGTCACTAAAGAAAAGTTTCGGAATTTTTAACGCAAATAGTAGTAATTACTTAAATGAACGACATGGCTCTTTTAGAGACAAGCTATTTGCTAGTGGGGGGGGGGGGCGGAGGGTTCATCGAATGCTCTTTCACACACAACACGACGACTACAGATGTTAGAAGTGGACATTTTTTGTACGTTTTAGGGCGTCAAAAAAAAAAAAAAATATATTTTCTCCATGCCAGAAGATATTTATCATCACAGCAGTTATAAATCTCTTCCGAGTGTAGCCTCCAGTGTACGAATATGAAGCACTGACGGCTAAAGGAGGCGAAACGTTATATTTGAAGTTTTGTATCATCCAGTAAGATGTTCGGTGTTGAAGTCGAGAGTATACATCCAACACGCGCTGATACTCATCACCCAGAAACTAAGTGTTTTAGATGCATCAGAGAAAATCTTCTATCGCGGCTAGCTTTTCTCGAGTGAGACATAACAACGCACTATTTACACACCCCCATGCCACTTGTCCTTCAAACACAAGACGCTGGGTATCCCCGATATAAATAAAAAGCCGTGTTTCAGCATTCACTACATCAAGAGCGGAGCCCACACCGTGTCCACGAAGAGAAATATATGACCCTACATAATCCTATCTATCTAGTTCTCGAGTGGGGCAGAAAAGTGCGATCCGCTTGTGCTGGATGTGAAATGGGATTCTCTGGTAGTTCATAAATTCAACGAAAATGCTTTATGGACAATGACAGTCGTTCTATGGATGTCAGCCCGTCATCCAATAATCCAAAGCTTCTCCCAGATCCAAACTTCCGACCTCTCCAGATAAGGAAACCATAATGCCACTGGTAGGGCTAACGTAGCTCAAAAGCTAACAACAGTAACGCCTCGCCAGACGATACGAGATCTATTTGGTGGCGTTTACACGTATTTTATGCCTCGGCACGGATTAGGGTGAACAAAAGCGGCAAGGATAGCCCTCCAAGCATACTGGGGTGGTGAGTGAGTGATGCCAACAGCATGTTTTTGGATGAAGGACTTTCATATTTTCCAACCCTCCCCGTCATCTATATCTTTCTATTGTGCTCTTTTGTTGTGGCATTTGACCAGTATTACACACGGGAAAAGAAGCCCTCTGCGAATCTGCACTATACTATAGCCAGGGAATTGTATGATCCCATAAAAGAGCAAACAGAAATAATTCTTATTTTCCCCTTTTATATTTTCAACTTCTTTATAGCCTTTAGTTACTTTATTTCATTCTATGGACACAATTGAGTTTTTATATTTTGGCAAGAATCTTGACACTTCTTAATTTTTGCTAGCAGTGAAACCTCGAGCTATTTTGGTCTTCATTTCCAACAATGGTTAGGCTTCAGTTTTTTTTTTTTTTTCCTTCTGAATAATACAGATTTACCTTTGAGAATGATTCTATAAAAGAGCATACAATACTGTTTTTTTTTTATTATTATTCCTTTTTTTTTCTTTCACAGAGAGAGAGTTTCCTGCTCATGTCGTAAATAAGTCAAAAATAATAAAATAAAAAGATAGTAAAAAATTATAAAGTTTAGATTTCAAAATAAATTTATTTTGATAAATATAAATAAATAACAATGACAGAATTATTTTAATAAAATGAAATACTATTTTAAGAAACATACGCAGAATAATAAAACATGTTTTATTTATAAGACATTTAAAAACAAAAATAAAACAAATCAGTTTTCCTTAGCAGGTTTATATTTTTAACGTTTTGCATTTTTTTAATGAAAATCCCACCCAGGAAAGATTATAAGCTTATTAAGCATAAAAACTGCTCTAGAGATTAAAATAAAACTTGTTTTCAATCTACTTGAGACCTCCAATAAGTCTCATACTGGGAGGTAAAGTTCATCTCCAAGCAAAAGACAATCACAAAACATCCATGGGTGCGGTAGGGTTCAGATCCTGTACAGTGGAAAATGGGAACCCTGTTCCTCGAACAATGAGAAAGGCATATCTGAGAGAAAAAATCAAACAAGAATAATAATAAATTAGAGGTGAGTTGGCCGGTCTTATATGGAGATATTAGGACTTTTCCTTTGGAAACCCCACGTTGATAAACAGCTAGGTTTATTTTATTTTATTATAAACAAAATTTACGATTTAAATGTCAAAAAATTAGCAATTAAATTTGAAAAACAATATCACTTTATATTTTGGAAGTCGATTAGAACACATTTCCTTTATCCACATATCGGGCAAGGAATTCATCAGTTATTGAAGGCACTGAATCTGTAACTGTTGACAAAATCAGAACACTTCGTATAAGTATGAACAATTGATATCCAGTGATGTCTGCTACTAGATTTAAAACTATTCTTATG
Organism: Typopeltis vanoorti; assembly: GCF_054136105.1. Taxonomy (NCBI): domain Eukaryota; kingdom Metazoa; phylum Arthropoda; class Arachnida; order Uropygi; family Thelyphonidae; genus Typopeltis; species Typopeltis vanoorti. The sequence continues at coordinate 87,117,791 of NC_143549.1, forward strand.
TGTAGTCATTTGAGGACACTGTTTAATTAAATTCTGATTGCTAAGGCTTTTTTTTTTTTTTTTTACATTCTTGTTTATATTTGAATTTATATTATATAACAGGAAAGGTCTTGCGTGCCCCATCCTCATTTTACTTAAACACCTGCCCATATGGTTTTCAGTATTTAGTTTTTACAATCATCAAGATCAATCATAATTATTTTTTTTGCAGTTTGAGTGTATTAACACTCAATAGGTGGAGACTTCGTTTTTTTTTTTTTTTTTTTCCCCCCTATTCTGCCACAGACACAAATGCTGTAATAATGAGTAACGTCTTGAAAAGTGACTTTCATTGTCGTAGACGTTGATTTCCCACAAGAATAGCACTGTTAATAATTCTTTTTGTATCCAATCCACATACGAACACATGAAGAGTTTATAGTTTACTATGGGTCAAGCGAATCTTACTGAGTATTTAAACACTTTTGCAAAATGCAACTTAAGTAAAGAAATCTAATAGTCAGAGATGATTCTGTGTTGTTTACGGTTTACACGAACAGAGCTACGCACAAAACAATTCTTGCGTTCACTGTCATATATAAAACAGTGCTGCGTTAAAGTGCGCGGGGGTAATGCGCAAAGGACGTGACCCAATGAAACGGTTATTGTGCTAAGAGAATCACATGGAGAAATATGTCGAACATACCAAGATTGGTGAGTGATGAACAGAAATCATCAGGTCAACGTCAGTCAAATATTCAAAAAATATTTGAATCGATACTTGAGATGAATAAAACTAGACGTGATTTTGGATATCTAGTAGATGTGCTATAATTAGTCAGTGTGCAGCCCAATCAGCGATTGCGAGAGTGTTTTTGAAAGTTTTATAAAACGGACACTTTTTATATGAGCAATCCGTTAGATTATCTAGATGGGTAACTAAGATTATGAGCCCTGTCTTTTTATGTTTAACTGCACATGTTTTTCGCCGGTTTGCCTGTTTTGCAGAAAGAACAACCCCAAGGTATTAAAAGCAAGAAATTAAAAAAAAAAGAAAAAGAAATATTTTTCTTTCGCATGAGAATTCATAAATAAATGCGAAGCTATTGAAATTATTTGTGCTCTGTTGTAACAAAAGAAAACGTGGATCCTTTCATAGGAATGCGACCGATTGATTAAATCTTGAGAGTAATTGTAGGAAATTATTTGAAATAAATAAAAGGTGTACGAAATAATATATTATATTTTTAAAACTATTTAATTATTACTTCAATTTTTTAATAATTTGAGCATTATTTAATTTAATACATAAATTTTATTAGAGAAAATAATAATTGGATATGTTAATAATATTTTGTAATAATCTGTGTATTACTAAGTATTATGCGCAATTCAACTAAGTATAGTTGAATTGCGCACATATTCAGCCACTGCAAATTGCATTATTTATGTGAGGAATTATCCATAATATCTCAGAATAAGCAGCACTGTTGATGCCCTTTATTTTTTTTTAAAAAGTTCCTATTCTTTATTTGTTGCCGATTACAGTCAAATAAAACCCAATTCCAACAATTTATTTAATTTTTTTAAATTTTATTTTATTTATTCTTTTTTTTCTCTGGTAAATTTACTTCGATAAGTTTGTGGCGTTACTGATCCCAGGTGGCGCTGCAAAGTCAACGTGGTTATTTCGGGAAAGTAAAATAGATTTGAATATAAATTAGTGACTGACGTTTGTTAATATTGAATTAACTCAAAATATTAAGTTAATACGATAACTTCAACCAATCAGAAAATTCAGAAAATTAGCTCTTCAAAAGCAATTTTTTTTTCATGTAATAATTTGGTTCTTCTTTAAACATTATCTAACAACGCATTTTGTATTATTTTTTAAAACGGTTGTCCCCTATATGAGCTGTTTTCCTCTTTAAAATATCACACGTCATCATGATACTAGAATGTGATGATAATAGTTGAAATGTCTGTCACTAGATGTCAGAAGTATGACGTTATCATTGTTCAAAGGAGATGCTGTTGATATGGGAAGCTTAGGCAATGAGGCGAGTGTATGATAACCCTCTGAATTGTAGGTGTTTACAAGTCGTAACGACTCTTTTTTTGAAGATTTTAATTTCACTTGAGAGCGGATGACTTGGGTTCAGTTGGCTAACATGTTCTTTCATGCTTGGTGGGATTCAGATCCATATTTCTTCATTAAAAAAACAAAAAAAAAGCATAAACAAGAACAAACATGCAATGGAATTTTTTTTAGAGATAAATGTTATTTGGAAATGATTTTAATAAAGGAAATTAGAAATATGAACTAATTAAAAAATAATAAAGTAATAAATATTTATTTTTATGGTTATGCAAAAATAAAAAAGGATGATTTTAATATGCACGAGTATATGATGTGGATCATCGCTAAGTTTAAACGCTGCGAAAACTGAAGGCACAAATTCGAAGAGTTTTTCTTGACATACAGCAATGCACATTTCATACACGTGCACAAACAAGTAAAGAGTTCACCTTCTTCGGTTTACTTTCTCGGGATATCCACTTGGGAGGCCGATTTGACTCCATCTGACTTCCATCTCTTTCGGAAAGTGAAATAACATTTGAGAGGACATCGGTTTACGCGTAAGGTGATCACGTCGAAAGTGATTTCGCTAGCAAGATTTATTTATTTATTTTATCATAATGGACACTTATGAAGCCATCCGAGAACTGATTTTACGTCGAGAAATAACTATTCAAAATTTTAGAAGAAAGTTAGAGCGACGTTTAAAAAAAACAGAAAACAAAAAACAAAAAAAAAGAAAACAAAAAACAAATAAAACAGAAAACAAAAAAAAAAGAAAACAAAAAACAAATAAAACAGAAAACAAAAAACAAAAAAAGAAAGAAAGAGAAATAAAATAATCATTTCGTACTATTATTAACAATAAGAGAGCGTGCTGAAAATTAAGGCATTTTTTCTCCACCTCCTTTTATCAAAGTCAAATCCTCCCCACAAGAAAAAAAAAAGGGGGCAAAGATAGCTTTATCTAAGAGTTTAACTGCGAATTATTATATATTTTGCTTAGATAAGTGAAAAAAAAAATCGAGTATTATGGAGGCGCCCCAGAGGGCGCCCCGAGTTACAGAGGCTCCCAGTGGATATATGTTCCATATATCCACTGGGAGCCTCTGTAACTCGGAATCGACGATGCCCTTCACAAGGAAAGACTTGGATGCAATCTCGTCCAGAACACGAAGAACCTTTGTAAGGTCTTTTTAAGTGAGGTAGATGGTTTCATATGAAGATGGTAGGGCTTTTCCTTCCGAGAACTGGGTTTTTCATCCCTGAAACTAAGAGATGAAAAACTAGCAATGAAAACGTACGCAATTTATAGACAAAATGTACTCAGTAGGCATACGACTAACCAGTTAATCCAATGGTAGGAAAATCAAGGATACTTGACTGGTCGTGAGCCATAAATGCCTATAAATGTACATGATGATTTATTATTATTATTATTATTTATTATTATTATTATTATTTATTTTTTTTGCTGAATCGACATTAGTCAATGGAGTAGGATTCTCTATAAATATTTATTGACTATATATTTAATGAATTAAATTTCTGTGGTACTGCAAATTGAGCACCTCAGTGGCATCCATCAGTAGCGATCGATCTCAGCAATGATGACACTCGGCTGCTTTGGAGATGAGACTATTTTTGATAATTATGTAAATTCACAAAAGAAACTCAACTCATGGTACATTTCTGCATTCCTATGGCTACATAGTTTCTTCCCAATGAACTTGGAGCATAAATGATGCGTAGCTTAATCGTACACCAGTACCAGGCCTGGCAACTTCCATATGAAATACTCAAAACTGATGATATCTCTGATGATAGCTCTTTTCGAAGACATCAGTAGAGGAGATTCATCAATACAAAAAGCATAAGTATAAAAGTTTGAATAGGCTTTTCTTGAAATTTAAAATGGAAAATTCAGTTTACTAAGCAATCCACATGGCGTCCTAGAAAACGATAAAAAAAATTAAAAAAAACAAAACAGAGAATATCAAAGAATTTGATATTACTGGCCATCTGATTGTCGATTTTCATCTCCTGAAAGATTTTCTCATTGGCGCATGGGAATTTAAGTTCTCCACTTTAAATGGATCCAAACGTAGCCAATGATGAATTGGATTAAATGGACCAAGATGTACTCAACAAGATACAATGGAAAAGTTCAAGCATACGGGAGTAATTTCCTGATGGCAAACAACGATCGACTGGTCTTTAAAAAAATTAATCTTCGGAGGAACGATTGAGGTCACCTCTGACAACGTAGACTACTCGCGGAGGTTAAAGTTTGTTAAAGAAAGTGCAAGAGACACTGTAAATTCAGTAAGGGAAAAAAAGTCTTTTTTAGATTGCAGAATAAATATATGGAATGCAGCTATCCGATGGATGACTCGTCTTTTTTTCACGATTACAAAAATAGAAATAACAAGTTCATACTGTATAATTTGAGTCAAATAATATTTGTTAATTCAAGAAATTCCTATAATTTTTAGGAGTTTTCAAATAATTTTTAAAATAATGTTATAAATTTTATGTTATTTGTAATATTTTCTTAAAAGTTATTTTAATATAAAAAGATTTAAAAAATTATAAAACTTTTTTGATAAAATTTCCAACACCTTAATATTTTTATTATTATAGATCTATAAAAAAATTTTAATTCCTATTTACTTTGAATTTTTTAATTCCTATTTACTTTGAGAGGAAGTCAATTGACCGTGAGATGCGGTGATTGATTCATTCAATCGAATACCCTTGGAGGGTAATGGATGTCAATGAAGTTTTAACTGAGGCTCGGCTATTGCTATTACCCTCCTGCCATGATTAGAGCTTTAATTGCTCAATAACACCTTATCCCTACACTGTCCTCTACAGATAACGGGAAATATGAAAATGAAAAGCATTCTTACTTCGCCACTTATAAGCCCAGTCCTTATAAGGACTATTTCTTTTGATTTTTGACCCATAATAATAATCGACCGGGAGATGCGGTGATTAGTACCCTTGGAGAGTGATGGATGGCAATGCTATAGCCAATGAAGTTTTAACTGAGGCTCGGCTATTGCTGTTACCCTCTTGCCATGATCAGAGCTTTAATAGCTCAATAACACCTTTCCCTACACTGTCCTCTACAGATAACGGGGAAGATGAAAAGCATTCTTGCTTCGCCTCTTTAAGCCAGTCCTTATAAGGACTATAAGGTTGCTACTTTGGTTTGTTTTTATTACATGAGCTATTATATTATATTATATATATATTATATATTATATAAGCAATGTGAACGTTAAAAAATCCTCTTGAAGCAAAAGAGGAAGAAAATGGACCGTACAACCCAAAATCTTTTTAGTATTTATTTAATAAAGTCCCATTTCTAGTTTTCTTTCGCTAGTAGCATCGCGTCGTATGATTATTCAGTTTCATTCTGAATCACAAAACAAACTGAGGGAGAATCAATCCCTTTACAAATTTTACTCCCCTTTGCCAGCTTAGAGATGTCGACATCCAGATATCTGTCTTGTATGATGAACAAGACGATGATTGCTTCTGTCATAGTGTTTTCACGAGTCGCGTATAAATGGTTGAACCTCATCCTGAACGACATTACCTTTCTTTCCCCCCATTTGCCCCTTCACATCACCACCTCCCCATACCCCGTCTGTGTCACAGAAGGGAATTACTGGTGTCGGATTGATTTTTATTCCTCATGTAGCGTCCCGAGTGGCATTTTTAGGTTGGTAGCTTCCTAAGCTGTGAGTAAATTAGGTTTCCATCCCATCCCCCCCCTTTAACTTCCTTCCCCCCGGTACGTTTTTCATTGCCATTAAATCCGTCAAGAACTTTCTATCGGTTCTTTACACTGTTATCTGCTAGCTACATCTGGTCAAGCTCGTGCCCTTGCGGGCCGTGCCCGGCTAGCGTCAAGGAGGTTTCTGAAACGGTAAAAGGCCAACGGAGAATACAGAGAATGGGAGGTTCCACGATCTAATGCCGCATGTTTATGGCCTTTACTGCTTTTGTGCTGGATTTAGGGCCCGCACAACTCATTGTAGTCTTGATTGATGACTGGAAAAACCTCGCAGAGAGGTTGGAGCTGGAATATCGGCAACAGAAGCAGCACTACGTACACCCACCTCCGCGGCCGCACACACACACACACACGCACACAAGAGAGAGAGAGAGGGAGGTAGAGATATAAGCCCCACTCACTTGAATGGCTGATAGTCCTGATCTGCATTTACATTTCTAGTGACCCGAACCTCATTCACATTCATGCCATACCTCATTTACAACACACACTGTCATGCATACTGTGTGTGTGTGTGTGTGCCTACCGAACGGCTAGGGGATGAAGACAGTCAGCAGAGTGGTGCATAGCTATCTTTTTTTTTTTTTTGTCTTTTTTTTCTCTTTCCCATTGAGTTGTTCTTTCTGCACAAGACATTTGCTAGGGAGATTCTCTATGCAATGATGTATTTTTAGGCATTTGTCTACCAACTACCATGCCCAACTGCTATACGGTCCAAATGTATTTTGTATACTTTTCTTTTGGTAGGTTTTCCTGGAGAGCGTGGGGGGAAAGAGATTGTGGATACTTTGCATAGCATTTCTACGTTCTTTCTTTCTTCTTTTTTTTTTATTTCTCCCCCTCCCCCATCTCTCCCTCTCGCAGTTTGGTGCATATTTCAAAACTTCCCGAATCCCTGGCAATCTGTCAAAGTTTCCAATGCAAAGCAGAGAAGGAAGAAACTTTGGGTGTCTTTTTTTATTTGCGATGTTGTTTTATGTTCTTCCTATACCAGCTAGTGGTTGTTGGAATATATTATACGAAGTATGGTCGTCAGCACACGACGGAGAGGTTAAGATGCAAGTCTACAGTAAAAGAAAATGGACTTTTTTTTTTCCTTTTTTTTTCCGATTGTGAAGAGTATCAATAGAGATGACCATTCAGGGGATATCGACCCTCTTTTCCCCCCATTTCAGATTAGCCATCTTTCGGTCAGTAGCCCCTACTGAATCGAGGGTATAAGAGCGTACAAAATGACTGTCTTTTGAAAATAGTAAACATGAATCGAATTTCTTGTGCTTAATAATTATTGAACTCTCGTTAATATTAGCAGCGAATATGAGATGGAATAAAGAATGATTGGATGACCGAAAACACTTAGAAAATTGGGGGGAAATGCAGAAGCTTCGGCTGGATAAGGAAATTTATACTCAGGTTTAATGACCTCAGACTTAGTAGAGCCAGGTTCTAACTGAGGTTTAATATATATATATATATATATATACACATTTTTTCCCCCTTCAGTTGTTACCTGATTGCCTACAATCAGATTTCATTAGGATGAAAGAAAATAAAAGTAATAAAAGTTCCGTGTGTAATTCCTTCTTTCTTTCTTTCTACACATCAAAACTGATCCTCTTAAATTTGATACATTTATCTGCTTTCTTGGGTTGTCTTTTCATTCTTTCTTTTCCTCTTTCTGACTGTCTGTATCCAACTGTTTCTCTCTCTCTCTTCCTGTTTGTTTTGCGTATTTAACTATCTTTCTCACTTTCGCTTATAACTATTCTCTCTTTTTGTCTCTCTGTATCTCTTTATCTCTCTCTCTCTCTCTCTCTTCCTGTTTGTTTTGCGTATTTAACTATCTTTCTCTCATTCTCTCTCTCTCTCTCTATTTCTTACTTTCGCTTATAACTATTCTCTCTTTTTGTCTCTCTGTATCTCTCTCTCTCTCTCTCTCTCTCTCTCTATTTCTTACTTTCGCTTATAACTATTCTCTCTTTTTGTCTCTCTGTATCTCTCTCTCTCTCTCTCTCTCTCTCTCTCTCTCTCTCTATATATATATATATATATATATATATATATATATATATATATATATATAAGAATTTAAGCTAATTGAGAGGCGAATAAAAAAAAATGTATAAACAGAAGAGACAGATATCGAAAAATAGATTGAGAGAAAGAGAAAGAAATTAAAGGACAGATCATATAGTTCAGATTTCAATGGATAGAGAGAAAGATGCATTTTTTTTTTTAGTTTCTCTCTTTCCTGTGCTTCCTTTCGAGATGCACATTAGTTTGCATTCTTAGACAAAAAGACAGGTATTTCTACAATGCCGAAATTAGACACAGAGAGAGAGAGAGAGAGAGAGAGAGAGATCTGTTAGTAGAGTAGCTGTGATCTCAGGTGTAATTCTACCTGTTTTCTCGTCTTTTGTGTAAACTGACGTTTCCTGTTTCCATAGGTTAAGCCTCCAGTGCTTTCTCTTTCAACACGTTCTAACCATCCTCTCTCTTTCTCTCTCTCTCTCGCACATACATACACACTCTGCCGTATTTAAATTATCCCAAGCAGCAGCAGCAGCAGCAGCATCAACATTCTCCTCGCCCCCCCCTCCCCATCTTCCCTCTTTTCTCGGAACGTACGGAGCTGGTAAACCTGATCCCCAGTACAAACACAAGACGTAATGACTTCATTTAACTGGCTGCCATGTAATTTGCATTTTCCTGAGGCCTCCAACTTTAAATCAGCACATGCTACGAAGACTTGGATACAAATCATGAACAGTGGCCTTATGGATGAGGGGTCACTTTCCACACGAGCCGACAAAATCGACTTACAAAAAAAAAAAAAAAAAAAAGCGAAAGAACAAAAAAAAAAAAAAAAGAGGAAAAACCCTTGCCTATGACTCTGTAAGGTTATTTGAAAAGAAAAGAAGGTTGTATTAAATTTCTCGGCATTCACAGGATGAAAAGATCTTTTTTTACCCCCAGACATCCGTGTTCGTATTGTGTTACTAGCGGGATGACGTTATTTTCTCTAGAAGAAAGAAAAGAAAAACGGTGGCCAATATATTTACGTGTAAAAGGAAATGGAAGCAAACAGCAGACTCCAACCAACTATTAAGCTTGTGTGAACAATGTACTAATTATTGTTCGATGACGTCATGTTAATTGTTGATTCTCTTCGTTCGGTGTTCATTAAATGAATCCACATAATACTAAGTGTAAATGATGACTTAACTATTTAACTATATGACAAATGATAATCATTTTTCGAAAGGCTGGTAATTTTTGAGAAATTAAATAAAAAAACGACATTATATTAATTAACATAATCTAATTAAGTTTAACTGTTTTTTTAAACACCGATGTCCTCGTAGGCAGCCATTAATTAGAGCATTTCTCTGAAACAGACCCTAAGAAAACAAAAATCTTTTTTTTTCTTTAAAAAACTAAAACCAAACCATTACTGGCTTTAAAGCAGCTATTTTTCACAATAAATAAAGGGGAAAAAAAGTCACAAGTTCATTTCTATGAAGATTTTTCATTTTCTTTTAAATACTTCTATAACTTTTAACGTATCTCTTATTGACAATCGGATAAAAAAAAATATAAAAAAGTATATTTTATGTGCTTTATCAATAACACAAGTCCTTCTTAATCACCAACTCCACAGGAGCACACGCGACTCCTTCTTAACAATTCTTTGTCCTGATTATTGTGCAGATATCTTTGAAACTAATTCCACCTCTCTCTCTCTCTCTCTCTCTTTTCTCGATAGCCGCACTGTTTCATTGGATACAAGTCACTTAATTATTTCTGTCTGACTGTCTGTTCGGAGTATTTCTTTCATTTGATTTATATATCTCTGATCCGTTTGTTTGGACTTGGTTTTCTTCCAACCCAACTTCGTAACTTTCGATTCCTATCGTATTGTAAAACTCTTCATTCTTTTTTTTTTTTCTGTCCCCTGACTAATGATTAGATTTTCTCGTGGCTTGTCATTCCAAGTAGGTCCCCCAGAACACTCTCTCCCTTTTTTTTTTCTTTTCCATTTTATTGTTTATGTTTTATGCGAAGTCGAACAAAGTTTGTAGTTAAACATCCTCCCCGTGGTTTTCCATCTCAGACTTTAAACCTGGATAAAGTCCTAACGGAACATTTCATGGTATCTATGGAGACACACACGCGGTAACTATGGAGACTGCCCATTAGAGTCAGTCTAAACAGCTCATCCATTTGGTCCATAATACATGCATGAAGAGTAGACCACCGTAAGCCTATTTCACAGATTAAACCAATAGACACAGGGAGGCCAACCACTCTGTTCTTTTATCTATTTTGGCTTTCACTTTTAGGGGGGAAATACTGAGAGAGGGGGGGAGAGAAAGGGATGCTCTATTGTTCGTAATGAGGCGTACAGTGCCATACGGACGCTTCTCCATCGTCCTGTTGGGGAAGCGTCGACCTCTGCACTTCTCTTTTGTCACCATGTCACCACCAGGAGTCAAAGCGGTGAAAAACGACGATGGGGTGGTCTCCGTTCTTTCATGTGACGGAGCCTCTGTTTGTGTCACAACAAAACGGGATCCACAAACTGTCGACTTATGATGCCCTAATAAAATTAAGCGGATCGGTGGCGGGTTTTGCCGGCGGACGGAGGAGGGGGGGGAGAGCAGGAAAGAGGAGTGACGCCGCATTAGTCCGACTAGCTGCAGCGAATTACGTTCTAATTTCTCCACAGTCAGTCAGCTAATTGGCCGCACCATCGTTTATCTTTCGAACCCGGAGAGCAGCGAACTAGTCGTTGTTCTGGTTTCTATCAAACAGTGGTGACTCCCTCCCTCCTTCCACACATCGAAACATATCCTCTACGTTTCTTTTAAGCGGCTTTTCGAATCCCATCTGTCGTCGGGCGATGTTTTAGTGCTGCTGCCATCTTGCGACAGACATGGAACCAATCCGACACTGAACGAACCAAGTTGAACAGTCTTTAGAAATTGTCACACCATTGCCCTGTTCGTTTGACAGATGTTCAGAACTAGAGGGAGGGGGTGGAAGAAAAGTAGGGGGTGGAAATGTTTGGAACAAAAGGGGGGGGGATCCCTAGTTAGCATCCCCTTCAATTGTGGTTCTCTTCTACGGGGACACACAAGAATACGTGTGCTTCCAATTTGCTAAGCTTGTCCCTAAGTTATAAGACACAATACGAAACAGACAGATGCGCGCAGAGTGATTGCAATGAATGTTAACACTGAGGGTGATTCTGCAAGTATGAATAAATTTCAATCTGGTTTAGTAATCTCGTTCAGGAGCCAATAGCATATTAATAGCTAGAGCTTTATCCCCTCTCTCATAACTAAATGGATCTTTCTGAAATTTCAATATTCACGTCCAAGAATGTATTAGTTCGATCTTTCATCTGAGTTCTAAAGAATATCTTGCAACTGAAGAATACCAATCTTTTCAGGATAAAACTGTACTTTTCAACATCTTCAGAAATACGAAACAATAATCCTGAAGAATGTGATCTTCAGAAGGTGAAACTGCCATTCACCTGACTGTTGTTTCGTATTTAAATCCAACCTGACAAACAGAATTGGGCAGCAATGTTAATCTTTTCTGTGTCATTATATATTTCTAACAATATATATTTGTTTTATTTATGACAGAATAATTGCTTTTGATTTTAACAGCCCTTTTAATTCTCACTTTTCCACTATTCGATTTTGACACATTTAAAAACCTTAACAATGGGTGGGAACCCAACAATGTTATTAAGCGATAATTTGCAACAATGACAATAAAATGATCCCAACAACATACAGACAAACAAAATTTCGCTGATGTTATCTGATACTAATTGTACCACTAGATGGCGTGTCATTAGACAGTCACGTTTTTACTGTCTTCATGATGTATCAGAAAATCTCGTGCCGGACATACATCCAATGTCTCTTGGGTAAATAAACCGGATTAATTGCAATTTTCCCAACTCCTATCGATCACAAATAATAAACTAATGGCTGTAAGAACACACGTGGTGAATTTGGCTTGATTGTTCCCATTGACTTCGAGTGATTTGCCAGTAACACACGCCAATCAATAGTGCATACTAGAAAGTACATTTTACGTTAGTTTTATCAGCAAATACCTGGTACTAGGAGCTCTGGGAAATGTTGAATAGAGAACATTAGATGAACAAGTACTCCTACAGCGCGCATGACAAAGGAAGGATGCAACAGATAACAGTAATTGCAAGGATAAGCTTCCAGTTCCTTCTAAATCAATTCCCCTGAGCTATCATGCACCACCTGGCGTCAGCTACAGGTAATCCTTGTTGACGAGAGGTGCTTTATACGTAGAATTAGGTATTTTGCTAGTTGGTGTTTGCTATCCGGGATATAAAAACCCTCACGCAACATCCTCCTCCACAGTCCTTCCCAGATACCTGGCGTGGCTATTGTTTAACTTACGAACAATGCCCCTCCTCCTCCATGGAGATGACACGTTCGTCACGTTATCCCCCCCCCCTTGCTTTCAACGTACTAATCGTCAAAAAAGTCACGTTGTTAGAGCTTGAAAAGGACTGCTTATTTCCTCTGCATTCATGGAATTTAAGTATCTTTGTTCCAGAACATGATCCTCGTCTAGCGTCAACACGTGGCCTTGGCTCCGCCATGACAGAACAATAGCTGTTGGTACAGAGGCGCCATCTCTGATAACAACTCATTGATTTCGCACTTCCGGTCAGTATTGTGTAGCTGGCGTTGGAAAGAGGAACCGCGGGTTTTTGTCAATAGCCCCGACATGTTTATGTATACAAGCTTACTCGACTAATGGCATCAAATAGAATTTTTTAAAAGTGGGTTGGGCAAGTCGTGTTATGCATTAATTAAGGTTCTATTACCTGATGCTGGTTGGTGAGCATGCGTGTCCACTTAGGGGGGTTACCTAAACAGGATTTAAACAATGCGTATTTTAGAATCTTATATCGATGAAAGAAGAGCTTCCCTGAAAAAAAGACAAAATATTAATATTAATAATAATGGCTTATTATTAGTAAATATTGACGCGGTCACAAACAAAAAGTTTTTTTTTTTTAATTAAAAAAAAAATTCACCGCAGACGGGTTTGAACCCAGACCTTTCCAACGGAAGAACAGTTTTTCGCTTCATCTCCTCATGGCTGTTTGAGAGACATATAAGAGAGTCAATTTACGGACCTAATATATTGTAGTCATATTCTGGGTTGCTTCAGCCGTAAATACAAATCAATTAGCTTTAAGAGTGCACTACGGGGCCACTGAAAGAAACCTTTCCGCAACTCACTTCTAAATTTTATACGCATCAATATGTGAACCCTCTACACAAGAAACAAATTAGAAAAATGAGAATTAGATACTCAAATTTAATATTTATTAAATGTACTCTTCTTTCTAAATTTTCTCGACATCCACTTCCTATCTCAAGAATCACCAGTGGATCGGAATCTTTGAGTTCAAAAACACTAGAGGACTATCCTTAGCGATATCTAACATGAATCCCCTGCAGTGGATAGACTTTCAGTCTGTCTTTGTAATCAGCTGTTTTGTACTTTGTAACGTGCCCATTAGTTGTTTACAAAATTTTTGAAAAAGCTGAATTTTATCCAAGGATTCAGAAGACAGTTTTTATGGATGTTCTTCAAGTAAGTGAAGAAGTGGACTGCTTTGATGGTCATAAACAGTCTGGTTCTTTTTCGTGAACAGGGTCCGGCTCGAAATCAAAAACGGTTGGCAAGCAAAACACTCAACTTATATTGCAAAAATGCAACACGCATATATAACATTAGTACTTGTGATAACCACCGAAATGAAACAATTATTTCTCTGTAATACTAATTTAAATAATAATTAATGGCAGATCCACCAAAAGAGTGAAGCTGATTATCAAATGAAGAAAAAAATTACAGAAAATTATTTAAAAAAAAAATTAAAAACAATTTGAAAATCAGAACAAAACCTTGCAAAAGCTTTGAAAATATTTAAAATTAAAACCAAATTCCAAAAGATTTTAAAGTTTCTTTTAAAAACTAAAAAATAAGTATAAGCAATTATTTAATGAAAAATTGGATTCCACACTCATCTCTATAAAACTTCAATCACTCATCTTTCAAGAGATTTCTACATTTGTAGAGCTATTCCAAACCTTCTTTTGAGTTTATCCTTAAAACTGTCTCATTCTTTGAGTACACTTCCACCATCATTCTTTATCGGAAAAAAATAAAATAAAATAAAAAATAAAAAAATATTCTGCTCATAAATTCAACAGCAAAAATCTCCTTCCTTTTCATTATTCAAAAGAGGGGAGGTGCCTTTTCCCCTTAGACAGCTGTGAACACCTGCTAAGTTCCTTAGAGAGTGTGTCGAAATTTGCACAATGCCATCAAGTAAATAAAAATAATTTCTGTATCGCCAAACAAAAGAGTTTCAGACTTCAAAAGATATGGAATTGTCTTTTTTTTCCCCCTTAATATCGTAGCATTAATAATAACCGGCATTGCTAAAGTTAAGTGCAAGTTATAAGGTCGAGAGAAATCTTTGTTGTGTTTCGAATAATTTAGTGCAAAAGCAACCATCAGTTAGAAAAGTGTGTGTGTGTGTGTGTGTGTGTGTGTGTGTGTGTGTGTGTGTGTGTGTGTGTGTGTGTGTGTGTGTGTGTGTGTGTGTGTGTGTGTGTGTGTGTGTGTAATATATTATATTATAACGGAAATATATAATAGAAATATTACTTTTATAAAAGACTAGCTCAACAAATAGATAGATAGTACGAATGGAGATTGGAGATCGAAAGATAAAGGAGAATAAAGAAGACAACAGAGAGAGAGAGAGAGAGAGAATATATATACAAAAAGAACTACAAAAGATAATTTACAAAAGAAGTAATAATGAGTATTTGGTCATGAGTATCTTACTTCCGATGAGTCGTCGTTTTCGTTCGTCAACCCTTGATCCTGAATTAAAATTTAAATTGCGATGTGGAAACAATAATGCTGCAATTTTGGCTTATCCTCGAATCTAAAACAATATTTTGCACCTAATCTCGAAACTTAATATTTAGTGAGAAATTATCGAACTCTAGTATCCCAGCGAACTGAATAGATTATAGTACTTACAGATTTATTTAATGACTTAAACTTAAACTGAGAGGATCCGACATATTAATATACATAATGTATTAATTAACTATGGGTATTAATATAATTATTAATTAATATTCCTAAGGAGTGAAAAGAGAACAAGGATGTAACCTGAAATGATGCAGCCAATTAGGGAAGTTGGTGAGCAATCTCATCCGGAAGTGGATGTTTCATCTTTTATAGAGGGTGGCTTTGTTCAAGTCAAGTCGGGATCTTGCTTTACCAATATACTCCCGTTTTACAACGGTGACAATAGAGTTAGATATACCATGATCCGTTTGGATTTTGTCAAAGTATTTGACAGAATTCTACATGGGAGGTTATTATACAAATTCAAAGGGATGCGTATGCAAAACAGGCTTGTGGCACGGATTGGATCGTGCTTATCTGACAACTATCAAAGAATGATGTATGGAGAATCTAAATCTAAGAGAATGAGTGTGACTAGCGGGGTACCATAGGGTTCTATGCTTGGACCACTCCTGTTTGACTTGTATGTTAATGATATTGGGGATGGTTTGGAGGGGAAACATTCAGTTATATGCGGTTGATGCAAAGCAGGGCGGTGGGGTGATAGGAACCTTATGTGATATAGATTCCCAACCTGCTGCTGGGATTCTACATCAGATACGTTCCTTATCCTGCACGCTAACTCGAACAGACTCACTCTATAGGCGAATATTAAGAAGTATCATTTCTACTGTTTCAAGTGTAAGGTGATGCACTTCGGACATTGCAGACTCAGTATCATATTCATGGAAATGTACTGCAATTATTAGTTGATGAAACTAGAAACTTAACGGTAATGGACAGTGAGTTAGAGTTAAGAAGTCATGCCAATGTGATTAAGGCGTACGTGACACTCAGATATGAAGAAAAGGTTGAAAAGGTCCGGCAACAGCTAACCAAAATTATATCTAGCTTGTCCAACTTTTAATATGAAGATAGACTGAAGGAGTATTGCCTTCAAAGTTTGAGAAATGGAGTATGATAGAAGCATACAAACTAGTAAGGAGATGTTTTAGTAAAGATACAACGGAAATTTTGCATCTGATGGCAGGTGGGGGAGATCTCGGGGTCGTCTCTGGAAGTTGGGTAGGAGTGTGATCAGGAAAAATGCGGTACGGGTTTAATTCATAGCGTGTGTGGAGAGTGAGTGGATAAGTCGCCACCAATTGACATTGTGAGTGCTACTTTGGTGCAAGGGGAGATATGATAGGTACCAAAAGAATCTTCAAAGATCCTCCCTGTTTGATTCTGTGACTCCCTGAAGATGTTTGTATAATAACAATAATTAATAGATGCAGAATATCAACTGCAGCTAAGCTAGGTTCTGATAAGTGGGTAGATGGAAGTTCTCTGACAATTCTTAATGCTAATAAAATTAACGATAATGAAACAATGTTCGAAAACTCTGTTGAATCTCTTTTTTTTTTCTTTTTGTATCAACATTGTTGCCGATTGTTTGGGTTCTAGGGATGATGTAAATGAAAACACGAGAAAGGTGGAGGAAAATAGAACAAAGAGAGCAAGAGAAAGAAATAAGAATCGAGTTAGGGTGTTTAAAATGAATGCTTAAAACTGCTGAAATCTATTTCACAGAAGGGAAAGAAAGTAAAAATGATAAGAAGAGAATGTATGAGAGAATGGACAGATAAATTCGGAGGGGACAAGTGATAGAAGAAATTAGAAGAATAAACACACACACACACACACACGCACACACACATGGTGTATAAATTCGGTTGTTATAATCCACGCTCGATCCTCAACTGAAATCGAATCTTGTAACAAACTAACTCAGAACCTACAAGAAAGACATTTTCTCTGTCAAATAAATTAGCAGCTATTTCAGATCATTTAAAGACACGAGTCCCTAAATAGTTCACAATTAAAATAGCTGAAATTCATTGGCCGTTAGATGGCGCCACTGATTTTCAAAGCACTATAAATGTTAAAAGTTAAGTGTTCTATTATGCCAGATATTCTGCCAACCTAAATGTCGCTATTATGTGCTATCTACGGGATAATATTCCCCGAAGAATCTCTTTTTCGTTTTATCAGTCGTGTGTGTGTGTCCACTACTCTGATACTATTCTTCTTATTTTTCCCCTCTCTTTCTTTCCTGAGTGAGTGACATTTTAGCAGTCATAGAAAGAAGAGAAGGGGGAAGGGGGTGGGGGTAGTTAGGTGTTCGTTAACGCAAAAACAAGTTGAAACAAAAGACCTACGGAAAACAGGGCGGACGTACAACCAGAGGGCGTAACAGAAGATAGGTGAAAGGAGGGGGTGGCTGTAGGGATTGCTTCCACGTTGTCAAAACAAAAGAGTCTTCTTGGCCTTTGGCGATTCTCTCGGTAGCAAAATACAGGTCTGGTAACGGACGCTTGCGTGATTAGAACAACATGGCCGCAGTGACACGCTTATCTACTGCGATCAAGCAGTGTCCCATTTTTTATATATTATTTTTTTTTATGTTCCTTCCCAAGAACAAGTCCGAGGGGCGACCTCTGGCGTGCCTACGTGCAACCATTTTCTTTTTTCATCTGTATTCATGCGTTTATGAAGTAGTTGATTATAAGTAACAATTAAAACTCTTCCTATTTTATTAATATAATTAATTTGAATCGATAAAAGACATTTAAAAATAAAAATAAAAATATTGGTATAAAATTTTTACTGGAATCCCCCGGAGCAAAACTGACCTTACATTAACTGCTCAATGGACGGAAGCAATCTCTCTTTAACACCGATAAAAAGGCAATAAATATTGGAATATTATAATAAAATTTGATGGTTAAATATTTCTTGGATAGTTTATTTTTATCCCGTTTGCTACAACAGAAAACAGTCAGCAGAGAAACAAATTTATTGAGCAGAAGCAATCTTAAACTAAATGCATCCGGCACGGTTTGTTTTTACCTGTTCTGCAACTATCAAACAAAGACTACACTGTTGACTTATAATGGAGATTATAGCGGAGGTTGAAACAGGTATGAGAACATCTTTTACTGCACACTTTACGACAAGATTAACCACTACCTACCTGCTTTCATTTTTTCCTACCCCCCCCCCTTTCTCTGGTTTGTCGTCATGATCAGGCTACTTTATCATTGTGCAGGAAACAGGATTAAGTATTTTTATGGTTTGTTCACAGTCAACTCAAACAACTCCAGTACCTGTTTTAAAACTCAATACCGCTTGTATGTATGTGTGACTAACAGCTATAATTTTAGTTACAAACTTCCTGTGATTTTTTTTTTTTTTCTGTCTTAAAAGACGAAGATATAAGTGTACAGAATGCACACCATATTTCCAGCTAGGCGACCAACAAGAAATTGCAGCTTTTTTTGCTTGTCTGTCGTTTTCATTTGATATTGCCACAATATCACGTGACGACAACGTCACCCAACAATTGAGTTCGTGATTTGAGAAATAACGTGGCATGTAACTCATTGTAATCTGCAGAACTGTTATTTTAAGACTATTGCAGTGCTAATTTGTTTATTGAGTGCAACAAATAACATTTTAAACAATCTATAACTTCTATTTTAGTTATTTGTGGCTTTTTCGCATGCCTATACTAACATCGAAATGACAGTTTTAATTAAGGATTTGTAAAGAAGGTGTCATAAAAATTTTATGAACTAACCAACAATGATTTATAAAGTCTGATAATGAAAATAAAATAAGATAAAAAGACGAGTCCACATGATTTTATGACAGTCAGCCATTTACAATAAGAACAGTCAAGAAATAAACTGAACAAATTACCATTTTTCTCTCATTGTTCTTACATATAAAAAAAAAAAAAACTGGAAAGTCTGATAATATATTAAAAAATTCTGAAAGTAAAATTGAATAAAAAAAATCATAAAAAATAAAAATACTAAAAAAATTGAATTCATTAAAAGCACACAGGGACGCGTGCATTTCGGGCGATGTCATTTTTAAGCCGCACTGAGGCAGGTCAGTCTCCGCAATCACGTTTGCCCCCTGACCCTACTTAACAAAAATGGAGAATTGTCCCCAAGCCTTGTATTACTTGTTCCCTATCTCCTTTTCTTTCTTTTAAACTATGCAAACGCGGAGAGGGGAAGAAAAGAGTAAGGCCGTAAATAAAGGTCATGACTCGAGCTACAGAATTCCGAGTCTCATGAACAGACTCAATAAAAGAACAATTATAATTCAGGACCGATGGAAGATAGACATTAGTTTTTTAAAAGGGGAACGGTTATTGCTATAGATAAAGAACGACCTTTCACTGTCCTTGCCAACTAGCTTTAGTTTTCCTCCAAATGAAGGTAGATTGCGTGACGGAACACGTCATGTGCAGCCCCCCCTCCCCCCCAACGAGGCCACATATGACGGATGAGTTACATGACTACTGAAGATTTCACACACTGTTATAACTGCTTTGGTGGCTCTTTAATTGCACGTTCTCCTCTGCCATCCTTCCGTTCGAAACCGTATGTATTGCGTTTTGCCAACTAGGATGAATGATGACGTCACAAAAGTAGTTAATCAGTACCGGAAGTATGGTGCGGCATGAAATCATATCAGACGAATTATTTATTTGATTCTAAGATGGATTTAGGGGTGATATGAAGGCAAAGTTTATCTTAAAGGGGGGGGGGGCTATTCGAAGAACTTGAATTTATCTTGAATAACTTGAAACTGAATTAGTTTAGACTTAAAGTAAGAATCAGGTTTCGATTGTATAGATCCTTCGTACCTCAGTCTGTATAGAAGTAGCCCTGTGGTCGGAAAGACCTGGGTTCGATTCCCCTCGGTGATGTGAGGTACCTTTATCTGGTCTCTTTCGACGAAAGGTGAGTTAGTCGGTCTCGTACGGAGACAGGGGGGTTTAACCGGAAACTCGAGTTTTTCGTCCCCCAGAACAGGCAAACCGGCCCCGGAACACATATGGATTACAGTCAGGGATACTGTAATCTGTGTGTGTTCCGGGGCCCAGCCATAGGCCTGATTCGTCAGATATGCCGGTCCCGAGCAGTATAAAATTAGGGGAGATTGAGATGGTGCGTACTTCCCTGTAAAAAGGGCCTCACGGCCGTTGTATCATCATACGCTAAATAAATTCGATTGTACGTGTCTCATAAATTGAGCTTTTGTTATTATTCAAGTGAAAACCATTTAGATGTCTTTCAATATTCTTAATTCTTTTATATAAAGATAAATGTCGTCCAAACAGACTACATTCTAACTGCAAAAGAATAGTTCAAGATGTAGGAACAATTGCCAGAAAGTATTTTGATATCTAGTCCACTATGAGCCATCCTACAAATTGATCAAAAGGAAAAAAAAAGAAAAGAAAGCAAATATACGGGCAATCTCAAACCATTCAAAGCGACAACCAAATATTTAGATCTTGATTTGTTTAAGCAATCTGTTGATCAAATAAAATATTACCGAATATGACATTGACAAGGATTATGACACGCTCCTGGAAAATCTAAGTGCGTGGAAATTCTAACGACGATCAAGAACACCTCAAAAAAGAAAGACTCTCTCTATGCAAACCTGGAATTTAGTACAAAAGAGAAGAGAACTGGAAGATAAACCAAACTCACCACTTGAATATAAAACTATTTTCAAGATATTAAGAAAAAATATCCCAGAGGACTATCAAACTTGCAGCGAAAAAACACTGAGAAACGCCTCCATCTAAAAAGATTTGCAAAAGAATTAACTATGAAAGGCCAATCCCCAACAACACTACTAGATTAAGACGGAAGAATACACACAAACAGAACAAAAATGCAAAAGATAGCACAAAACTTCTACGACCTTTTTTGCATCAAAATGTCCTTTACCCGAACCAAAATTTGATAATATATACGATGTACCAGAAGTGCTCTCAGACGAAAAAGAATATGCACTCAAAAACATGAAATCAAATGCATCGATCAGATGAAATTTTATTATATTCAACAAGAAGGACCACAACTTTATAAAGCTCTGACCGGAAGATTTACTTGATACCTAAAAGAAAGAAAAATACCATCAAAATAGAAGACATCAGAAACAATTCTTCTCTTCAAAAAAAAAAAAAAAAAAAAAAGAAAAGCAACATAGAATAATTTTACCATAGAAAGTGTAGACCTACACATACCTTGGTCAAACAATAAATATAGACAACGATATTTCTGAAGAAATATCAAAAAGAAAAAGCTACATGGACCTCGTTTAACCTTATCAAATTCAAAATCACAGATCCTAAGCTAGATATCAAAATAAGAGTTAGCATGTTCAACAGCTGTGTCCTCCCATCTCTAAACTACGCCTTTGATACTTGGAGCACCACACAAAAAGACGAACTTAGTCTACAAACCACCCATGGAATGAAGAATCTTAGGGATAAGTAAAATAAGACCACATTAGAAATACAGCTATCAGACCGGAGTAAAAGAAGTAGCGAAAACCATATATGACAACAAGGCACAGTGGGCAGGTCATATTGCAAGACTCCACGACAAGAGGCGGACCTACCGTGTCACAAAAAAATGGAGAAAAATGACCCAAGATCGCCATTACTGGAAATTTTGCGACTTGCATTCGCGGAGAGACACCAAGAATGAAACAAAAGGTCCATCAAGGTAAAAGGTCGACTTGCTCGGTTTGTATGGTCTCCTCATTTGATACGAAGCCACTATTTTGTGTATGGCCTAAAAATATACTTTTTCCTTTCGGCAGATTTCAAGATTTCCTTCCAGAAACAGCTGGAAGGAAATCTTGAAATTTCCTTCATTCCACAGGTTTTTCATTCCACAAACCTGCCACAGAACACAGTCAATTAAGAGACATAATACACTCATTTCGTGACCTTGGTTCTTCAACTTATTTCCAAACAATCCAACCATCGTTCATTTATCTTCGTATCTCCATTATTTTTTCAGTATCAACAAATTACAATTATTTGAGAAATAATAACTTTCATTTCTTGTATGGTAATATATTACGTGGTTTTCGAAAAATGATTCTATTATTTTTCATAAAATTAGAAACTTCATTCTTCATTGAAAAAATAATATATATATATATATCTATCTATCCCAATGGCTTTAACAGGCCTTTAAGGCCCACAACCTTCCAAGCATGCTTGGATTTCGTAACCGAAATACGAGGATAGAATGGTCACTCCTATGCCTCAAGGTATTCTTGGCTGTAGATCCGTGTATGTTCAAGGGGCCGGTTTGCCTGCTTGCGGGATGAAAAACACCAGATAAACTAAATTAGGTATCGGAATTTCAAAATGATGTAAACAAACGGTTAACTCCTACGAAACCGTCACACTGATTAAATATATATATATATATAATTTAAAATATTTTATATGGAAATATAAAAAATGACTCTCTTTTACAACAGAAACAAATTGTCATATGTTAAACTAATTCTGCTTGTACAAAATATAACATTCAATTACAACAATGAATGTTAATTGTATCGACTGTTGGTTGATTAACAATCACCTAATTTAAGTTCTTTACTAATTGTTGTCCTTCATACACATTAATTTACATCAAACTTCATTCGTTTAATTTATTGCACATCAATTACCTCAATTTTGACTTTGGTAGTTAAAAAATATAAAATAATTGTTTTTAACACGTCTATAATTTAAATAATTCTCTTCCCCTATTCACTTCCTTCCTAAAATCTAATTCATTCAGAACTGCTCATAATATTTGGCCCTGTCACGAGCTAAAAGTATTACGGACCAATTAAACAGGTGACCCGATACCACCAACAGTGTTAATACTCGGTCAAAAGACACCACTACCCTCAAATTAGTTGCCGTGTTTCTTTAAGTGTCCCTTGATATATGATAACGGTATCTGGCACGTGATCTGGTGTAGACAGGAAATGTCTAATTACATTAATAGCGGGATGCTGGAGGAAACCTGTTGTTCTTATCTCAAATCTTAAAGGCGACACCTTCCTGTTCACTATAAGGAAACCATTACTTTCACACCTTAAGAGAATAAAGGCAGTCTTTTTTTTTCTATCTCTTTGTTTCATTTTATCTGATTTATACACATTGTTGTACATATATGTACATGTGCATACATTGATTCAATTAATATTCGATGGAATTTTTTTCTTTCAGTAAGGTACAATCGCTAAGTGTCAGATTTGAACAATTTATAATTAGCACATATTTTATGCGTATGAATATTTCATACTACTTAAAACATATATGACGTCATAGTACAAAATTCAGGCGGTTTGTATATGCACCCGTAAATAAATGATTTTAATAAATATTATCGAAGAAACTTACATAGGCCCAGTGACATCATTAAGGATTGATAATCTTTGACAGGGTGTCTACTGTGAGACAATAAAACTAGTATTTACTCATTTTAAACGTAAGTCATCAACTTCCTGATAAGCACCCTCAAATGTAAATCACACCTATTCAAAATATTACTGTCGCCCAAACTCTCGAGACTCGGCAGTCTTAATGAAAAAAGGTTGCAGGATCCTGCCCATCTTAATGAGTAAAAAGTTCTTTGGATTTAACAGCTTTAACTTACAAACGTTTCAGAAGCGTGCAGACTTTTCATACGCTGATGCCAGCGAATGTTGCCCTGCGTCTCTTCCAACGTACAATGAGCTATGCGAAAAATTACCCCCAACTTCTTGTTTGATTTGACTTTAAAGAACCTAAAGGATTCCAAATATAGGATATGCTTTCTAATTCGAAGTAGGATCGGTTTTTTTTTTTTTAATTCCAAGCGTAGAATCGATTTTTTAAATTCTATTAAAAATATATAATTTAATATATATTTTAATTTAATGCCAGCTTGGTTGGCCGAGTGGTTAGCATATCAGCTCTCCAGCCAAAAGGCTACGGGATTCGAACCCAAAGACAATCGCAAACAACCTTGTGATTGTCTTTGGAAATAGTAGTGGTGGTGGTCGGCGGTAGATGGCATTTGTGTAGTTGTGGTCAGTTGGTGGATTGAGTGGCGGTGACAGAGTTGTAGAGTAGGTGCCCTCCCTCGATGAGTCCTTGGACTCCCTGGAGGTGTTATGTAATAATATTATACTTAATTTTATGTATTATTATACTTAAGCTAATATATAAAAATATTAGCTTTAGTGCTACAGTCCATCTTATAAAACCTGAACAAATCTGAATCTTATATATACGTAAATGTAAGCAATCGTGAATATTAATCTGTCCAAACATTACACCTTTTTTTTTATTATTATTATTATTGTTGATTCAGATTATTACCAAAAATAAAAAGAAAAAGAGAAAATATTGGAATGAAGCAACCCTATGACTACGGAGACTTTAGTAAGCAAGAGGTCAAGAATTCCCGCTCACACCCATGACCAAAGCAAGTCAAACCTGAATGAACTACCGACGCTAAAACTTCCGCCATAAGATTACAGAGAGTAAAACTAAATGAGGCAGTCGGACCATCCATGGAAATGACCACTCTACTCGCAAAGCCTCTGGAAGTAGAAGAAAGGGGGGGGGAGTACTAAGAAGACGTAACTTTGCCGCTTCTCTATCCCCACCTCCCCCTAATAACAGGCCCAACACTCTTTTGTTAAAGCGCTTACTATAGAGACTAAAGTCACCGATACAAAGATATGTACACATACGTCAGTGGGTACACACACATAGGCCTGTCCTTGCAAAGTCTAAAGGAGTTCTGCTACCTTATTGTAGCTGCCCAGTGTAGTCTGCGCTCAAATAAAGGGTTAATCTCCATAACTGTTACGTGTCAACAAAGATGTGATTTACTTAACAATAGAGTTATCCGTTTCTTAGTAACGCGCGCATCAGATAGAAGATATCTGGTTGTTGAGTCTGTCCTTCATTGTGGTTGGTGGATGTCACAAATGGAATCTGCTGCCGAGATTACAGAAAATTATTCGAGGCGTCCTACTCAACATTTGTCGGGTAGGTTTTTATCTTTTCGAAATACGAGGCTGTGAAGGTTACGCTTCATAATAGACTTGCAGTGAAAAGCAATGATTTGATAATGAAGAAAGCCGCTGCCTATTTCTATATACTCCGACTAAAAAAAAAATTAAAATAATAATATAGTATATGATAAAGAACATCGGCAATATGTAAAATACCTGAAAGGCGTAGAGTACGAAGTGTGAACAAATACAGTCTAAAATGTATTCACCCCCCCCTCGAATGACGACCCCTTTGAAGCAGTTTTCTTACTGCTTGATACAAGCGAACCCAACTTCGCGTTATTATTGAAAGTATTTGATGAAGTCACGTGTTTTGAATTCTGTCAGATTTCTTCTTTAAGTTTAAAAAAAACATTGCCCGCATATGGGTAATAAGAGGGATGTCCAACAATTATCGTACCATTTTTGTCATTAATTCCAGTTCAGTAAAGGAGAGTGAGCTGGAGCATTGTCATGGTTAAAAAAAAATCAACCTTTAAATTTTTTTTTCTACGGTTATTTTCTACATATTTTTAAAACTAACACTTTGAAATAGACAGTAAATGACATAGCAGGCAACGGGGAGGGGTTACTAAGTGCTGTCATCCCTCGAATATTTTTAATTCCAACTCTTATCTGCTAATAAATGCAACATTTTATGTCATTACAATATTTAAATAGTTAGATTAATAAAAGGGTTAAAGGGCTAACAATGATTAGAACAACAAGCATTGTTGAATCTGAAACAATTAAAATATGATTTTTTTTTTAATGTTTTGAGAATGTCGTTTGTTGATGTTTCTTCTTCTGTATATAACAGTAAGATAAGTAACAATTGAAATAATCTTATCAACATGGCCAATTTTCTATTGATAATTGCAAAAATAATTAAAGTTAGATCCGTTGTATCTAATTTCTGCCACATGCAACAAATGAATAAAATGATTTTGCAAAATATGTTTAATCATGCAAAAATGTTTTCGACTCAATAACATATATATATATGGATGAACAGAGACGTCCTTTATCTATGTCGATTTTTTTAAAAAAAAAAAATCCTTTGTTGACTGTGCATAAAACAGAACTTGTCATTATGTATATTAATGAGAACTTTTTTTTACAATAAAACTGCCATACATTTTTAATACAGTATGAAAAAAATTCAACAATAGCAATGATAACAATAAACTTATAGATGCTCTTTTTTTTTTTTTAATAACTACGCATTCTCAATGCTTTTGTTCACTGAAGTAAAAATGTATGTTCATTTACGTACATTTCAATCATGTTACTGTTAATTAAAAATAAATAAATAAATCGACCTATATGATTAATTATAATGACAGTAGAGGGCGTGATCATCAGATTCCTTCCATTTATTAAATAATTAAAAAAAAACCCTGCATTTTTGGTATTTTTCTTAGGGAAGTCGTCCAAAAATTATTTTTCCTAGCAATGTTTAATATCGTATTAATAGTCCATAGAAATAAAGCGATTCTCCAGGTTTACACAACACTGGTTTTTTCCGAGCGACTATCTAATGGAAGAGTGGCTTGTATGAAGCCAAACCCACACGATCCCGCCCTCTATTGTACTGTCCAACTTCCACACAGATAACTGTTTAAGTCTAATAAAAGCAAAAGCCTGTTTATCCATAGAAATACCCATTGTCTTGTTGTGACGTGGATCACAGGAACCTCCATTCACGACCCCTTATGCCTTCAGGGATCGAAGTTTTTATCACTTAATCGAAAAATGAGATTAAGCAGACTTTTATTTCGACCTCTTAGGCTAATACACGGCACCAAATTGAATTCGATACGTGCACCGACTCTGTCTCTACCCTCCGAGTTCCGATAAAGATCCATCCCCTTCGCATGAGACGGCTTCGGCTTGTTATTCGGCCTTCTACTGCTACGGCACTTGTGTGAATAGCAGCTGAGCCCAAGCAGACGGGGGCGACAAATTCTACTGATCGTCGCCTCCGGAATTTGCTCATCGATCCAAGGCGCTCGCCAAGAGATGTTGCCAGGCGAGAGGACCTTTCGCTTGTTCGTCATGTGACTGGTCGGTGAGCCAAGGCACGAGGACAGAGGTTTCGTATAATAAAGGGGAGTAACGGGGATCGAAATAAGAGAGATGCCATTGGTAGGAAGAGGATGTGTGGAGATGAAGCTTGCTACAGTCCGATAGTGGAGGCTCGGAGATGCCAAATGTGCCTCCTTTATTAACAATACAGAACCACGATCGCATTGTCTTTAATAATCTCCACATTGCTGTAGATAAAAAAAATACAAATTGTGTCTTGTAGTAGTGAATACAATTCATTTAATATTGGATAGTTCGTATACACAGAAAACGGTTTTGATAAGCGTCTTCCTTTCCGTGCTTTTCAATAGCAAAATGTCGCTCACAAGTTCCCCCCAATATTTATTCGGCATGTTTCCCAATATGTTTATTCATCTGTGATTAAAGAATAAAAAAAAAAAATGTTTGTTGAAGAAGCATTTGTTTCTTCACTTAAACATTTCCTGGTCGCTCTTTCGCCATAATTGCATCTCGTCAGAACGGTATTTATTTACATGGAGAAAATCTCTACATTAGGATCATCCAGTTCTTCTTTTAACACGATGTTTTAGAAAATGCCAGTTTAATTAATAAATTAATATTATTGTTCAGATTTTGTTTCTCGTCTTAGGTACAATTGGTTCATCACGAAGAAGTAATTTCACATCTTTGAAAAGAATTACTGCTTATGATCGGGTAGTTCATCCTATCTGCATTGTCTGTAAATTGCATGGTCCTATTCTTCTGGCCAGTTTCACTAGTTTGGGGGATGGAAAACCCAAGTTTCTGAAAGAATAAACCCTGCTACCCCGTATGAGACCGACTAACTCGTTGTTCAGTTGAAAATCCCCGATAGAAGGCCTTTGCATCCTACACGGGATTCGAACCCAAGATTTTAAATTAAAGGGCATCGTCATTACCAGCATTTTTATAACTAATTTATTATTTTAAGTGTTTTAATTGCAACTAATTCGTACCTGGAGAGATTAACGTTATCCTATCCTGTGTACCAAGACAGGCTGATCCAGTTCTAAACTTTTTTTACTTATTTTCAACTAATGCTGAATTTTTCGGACTCAGATGGAGGTGGAGTATTTTTCCCTTCAGTGAAACGTGACGCACAGGCTGCACTTATTAAGAATATTTTAGATGGATATTATAGAGGGATGTTTCACACCAAGACTTCATCACCATGTCTGATCCCTACTGAACCAAGTCCACAATAAACATCCCTCCCTATTTTTAATTCCGTATGTCACAACAGTTAAAAAAAAAAGCTCCTTTACACCACACATATAACGTATTTAACGACAACGTGAAATAACAGTAATCCAGACATTCTTTCTCTCCCTAAGGGGTCAGCTAACGTGAATGGCGTCTGAGAAGTAAAGTGTCCACTTGGCACTCAGTGGCTAAACTGCCATAATATGTTCGATGGCCCAAAGCAGCTCGACCTTACCTCTTAGCTTGGAGCACCTTTTCCCTTCTAGATAGCTCTTCCCCCTGACAGATCGGTGATAAGTCGTTCAAACGCTGACCATATTGCTATGGAGGTCCAGACCTGTTCACGGTATACTCGGGACATGTGAAGTGCCCATAAGTGGTAACTCCCCTTTGCAAAAGCATATCCGTTGCGCAGAACCCGGAAGGCTAATGAGAAAAACATCATCCATCGGAGGACCCTTGTCTAGCTGATAAAAGGTACCCCAATCGCTCGTGTCGGGTGAGTGAAACTTTCGTCGAGAATAGCCAAGGCGTCTTCATGTCTAAATATCCCCTCTTATGCTTCAGGGAAACCCATAAAAATGGGAGTAAACAGTTGAAGTACACATCGCCAACTACTTATTCTTGAAAAAAGAATGAAGTATTCTAGAAAACAATATTTATATTCTTTAAAAGGGATTTTTCTTTTAAATTTTGGTTTTTTCTTCTTTCAATTTCGTAATTCAATTTTTTTATCGAACGCAACATTTAAATTCAACATCCAACTACCCAATACTGGGAATCCAACTGGGAAAACACCACTTAAACACGGTAAACAGTTCAAATAAATAAGAAATAGGTTGGTAAGAGTATTTAATAGAAACGAACACGACCTACGTATGTGAGAGCTTTCTTACTAAAATAATAATAATAACCTTACTCGAGTTTCATTCCCCTTTGTTTCGGAGCTAGAACGATATTTCTTTGTAACAGTTGCCTGCCTAGATTCCATGTCCATACTGAATTTCACCAAAATTCATCGAACAAACCGCCTTTTTAACATAACTCCTTAGTTCCACAAAGACACCTCCTTTATGTTCTTGAAGGAGCTTCCTTTAAGTTATTGTAAAGGAATTTCCTTGGTTCCACTAAGGTGCTTTCAAACAATAACTTCCTTTGTTATATGGGGAGATCACTCAAGGCAAAAAATAATAATTTTTAAATTTGCATAACTACGTGAGAAAAATATGATAGTAGTGGATTCTTTAGTATATTTTAGTATATTCTTTAGTAGTAGTGGATTCTTTAGTATATTTACTAAAGACCCCACTAATGGTTATCCCCACTAATAGTTGATACTTTAGGTTTTTTTTCTAAGGTTGAGTATTAGAAATGTTTAGTTTGGGAAACAAAACTAATCGAGTTTTTCGTAGATTTTGTTCTTACATTATTTAATGTCACTTACTTTTTATGTATTTCCCCCCCCCCTTAACGGCGCCGTCAGACATAATTAACAACTGAACAAACCACAAAAACTTTATATTTGCAATCTTTTGCATGTAACAAACCTTTTTCCAACAACAAAAACACCATCTTAGCCGAGGTTAGAATGTCACTTTTTTGTTGACAACACCGAAGAGAGTTTGCTGAGAACATTTCCGTCAATTTTTCTTCCGTAAACCTATTTCGGCTTTATCGTCTAAAATGTCCACTTTTAGGAGCGCGAGAATTGTCTCTCTGTCACCTTACTACGTATGTAAGAAAAATATGTCTTGGTTACTATGGAAAGTCTTGCATAAGACCGAACATCAGTCTGATACAACCGTCTGTATAAATGTGCTTGGCCGTGAGCCGCTCTACGGGCCCGACAACGTACTTAAGATCGCTCTTTGCTGTTTACCGTGTTCCTCTCCAAGTTGGGTATAATTCATCATTGTGAGAGGATGTGCTGATTTGAGGTGAGATTTGGGCTCACGAGGAGCTGTGCCGGACACTTACCGAAGGCCCCGATGTAGCTTTCCATCATCTTGGCGCACTTATCGCCAGCTCCCGCGGCGAATAGCAACCATACGAGGACTACAGTGATGGAAATCTATGGCAACCTCCATTGTGTGAACAGCCTAAGGCTGATGAGTTGTGGAGAGAGGATGTCAAGCGTCTCTCTCTCTCTCTCTCTCTCTCTCTCCCGCTCTCTCTCTATTTTAGGTACGGATCCATCGACTGACCCGCTACACTACCGATCAAGCGTACCGTTGTGGTTTAGCGTTTTAAGTCGGACAGTGTAAATTTGAAGCTTGGGCTAAGAGCGATGGGTTTTCTCCATATCTTCTCAATCTCTCGCTGATCTGTTTTTTTTTTTTTTTTGTTTGTTTGTTTGTTTGTTTGTTTCACGCGAGTTTCAAAAATATTGTTTGGACAGCGACTTGCAGTAAGTTTTAGTTAACATTCTTATTGCTCTCCCCCCTCTTTCTTCTGCACGTATACAAACTAGTACCATTCTTATCAGATTTCTAATAACTGCGAGTTATAATCAGATAATTATGACACGTTTACAGAAGCGATTACACGGCCTTTGCTATCCCCATTCCCAGTAGGCTCCCGGATTTAGCATATTAATGATAATCATTGGGTGTGATTTATACGTAACATAATTATTTATTAGATTTTCATTTATTTCAAGGGAAGGTCACGGGCCTTGAAAATATATCCCCTACTTTTTTTTTTTTTTTGATAAGTGCTTTCCAGAAAGAGTGGTGACTTAAATCGCATTAGTAAGATGGCGAGGTAAGGATTTCGGAAGTCTTACCTCGAAACCAAATATGATTTTTTTTTTCTAGTCACTTTAAACCTTTAATAATTAGCATTGTAGCAAAAATCATTTGAATACGCCATTGCTCACACAAATTGATATCAAAATGGGAATAGATGACATCCCTTCCCCCTCTCTACACACTCGTTGAATCCCAAGGACACACTTTACTCTCGACAAACATCTTCAAAAGAAAACTGGCCAAAGAACACGTGCAATTAATAGACATAATACAATGGCCTCGTAGCTTTAGTCGCTTGGTCATCATTTTAAGCAATCGAACCAGAGATCTACAAACTATTCACTTACAGAGCATGCGTACACTTCGTAGTTTACTAATTCAACCAAGAAGCTTCCTCCAATGATTGTTACAATTCTCAGGATGACTGTTAACAATTTATTTTCATAAATGATTGTTGATCTCAACAATATTCGCTGTCGACTGCATTAAAAGTTCGATGCGAGTACGGCCTAAGTATTCATAATGAATTCTGGTTTCTCATATACCAGCACAATGAAGAATAGGGAGTTTGAGACCGGCTAATCCACCTTCATTTGAAAAGTCCTTATGATGGTTCTTCGACTTCTAGAGAGGCTTCGAACCCTGGTCTTTTCAGCTAATGGCCATTCTTATCAACAACTGAGCGTCTGAAATTAACCAACTATGGAAAAGTAAAGAAAAACTCAGTTATCCACTAAGTGAGCTGTTTGCGCAAAATACAATACGGAAATTAGTTGTTGTGGTTAATTGACAATTAAAATATTTTGTTTCAACTCCTGAACAGTTTTTAAACTGAACTCGTTACCAATTATGGTTCAGTGAATTATAGTATGTTTATTTTCGACTTCATTCGATTTTATTCTTTCTTTGGTTTTCTTGTACTGTTCCAGCATAAGTAACTGAGTGTATGCATTAACACGTGTTGAGTATAAATTCACGTTATTATACTAACCCAAATCATTATTATTATTTCGAATAGGAGAGTCAGAATTTTTTTAAGTAATAATAATAATACTTCACTTATTTCGATACTTTTTTGTATTTCTATACAAATTTAATTGAGTATTGCAGCATAAATAGGAACAAAAAATAAGCTAATTATGTATTGAATTGTCCGTTAAATTCTGGTACTTACGGATAATGTTTACATTCCCAAAATGCTTAATATTGTCTAAAACGAGAATTTTCATAATACTTGCCTTGCCTAACGCACTAATGTGTGATTCGTGAACGTTTTTTCTTATTCCTCAAAGTCTTTTCCTTAAGCATCTGTCATATTAAGAATTATCTTCTCATATTTATGATATATAATTTTCTTATTAGAGGTAAATTCATCCTTTTTGAATTCAGGGTTCAATCCTCAGTGTACAATTTGGGTTCACCACACTCGGGCTATTTTAGATGCCCATTATACTCGCTAATGTTACTATCTTTTACTGTGTAATCTGAGGACGGTTTGTCCGTTTTGCTGGATGGAAGGAAACCCTAGTTTTCTTTCCTAACTCTTTGGACAAACAGTTGAGTACCTGTCAAGAGTTAGGGTCGCAATACTAGCATGCATTCTCTGCCTTACTCATAATAGGCTACAATCAGTCTTTTTCGTCTGATAATATTAACTTAAAAAAAAAAAAATCAGGAAGAATCTTAAATATAAAAAGTTGGGGGGGGCGATGATAAAATATTCCTGTACTCGCTGCTAATTATTTTCTATTATATGTGCCACCTAATCCATCTCTGCTATTAAACTATATTTCAATTTAGACTAGAGTTAATATTACGATTGGTTTAATAGAATGTGATTATACTCTCGCAACGCAAAACTTCAAGGTCTCTCATCTTCCCAATTTTTTTTTTTTTTAATTGTTCTCTTCTTTTATAAAACAAAATTAAAAATGGTCTCATAGAGTTGGTTCCATCTATCTATTATTAAGCCTACATTCTCGATTAATCTGTGTTTTATGTTCGGTACAAATATGTTCGCTCATCATTGTTTTTATGCCTGCATTTTCTTCTGCAAGTGTTTTTCTGTTTCTAAGACTTCTTATTAAGCCTGTTTTCTCTTACTGACGTAGCTTCAATGATCTAAAAACATCCTGCAGTAACTGATATTTCAGTAATACCATTCGAGCGACTAAGCGCTGTGTAGGTAGTTATCCGTGGTGCGGGGCAGACACAAATGATCGCTCTTATCCCCCCCCATCATCCCCACACACACTCTTCACTAAACACACGCCAATTATGGCAAAATTGCCAGAACCAATTTTGTTGGAAACGGAGTTCTGTCTTTGTTTGCAGGCTGTTGGCTGTTATTTAGGGGGTTCTTGTGTCCACGTGTTTCATTTAAATTGCGACGATCATCGGACCAAAATCAACGTGTCACCATTACGGAGTGTGTGGTATTTGCGAGCATGCAACGCAGGTCTCCAGCCACACTATCTATTAAACGATACATTCGTGGTAAAAGGTGTGCAACTAAGTTTGAAATGACACGCAAAGGAACTATGGACTGTTTATAGTATAGTAGCGCATGGCTATAACACAGGACGGTAACATAAGAGGGAAAAATCATTTCCTCCCTCCTAATTCCTTCTTGAGAAGTTAAACCTGCTTATTTTATATTTAAATGAAGTTCGATATTGGCAGGTGTTGGAAAATATTTTTAATAGTTTAAGTAGATTGTAGGAATAGGTTATTATAGATAGCATACTATTAGGTCAGAATAATATTCAATAAACGTTATTCTATACATTTTTTAAAAATTTTAATATTTATTACATGTGAATAACGAAATAAAATACGATTTTAATTATACCTTTTAATACTGTTTGAACAAACAAATACAGTATTTTCTCCTGTTAATTGGCACACCATATGATGAATACGACAATAAAATGCCGTCTGTTGTAATTATGTAAAATCATATATCACCTGACCAAAGTATTAAAATACCTTTTTCTTCAAATAAATAATTTATTCCTAATATGAGATTAAAAATATCTCTATCTATAAAAGCGTTGCTTTAATGTCGGATAGCTTGTCAAGATATGTTAAGTCATGCATGTTTCTTTTATTTCGTTTATAAGTTTTATTGAAAAAATGTATTATTCTTCAGAAATAATTAACTATTATAAAATGTAATTTATATTATAAATATTTAAGTAATTTTAAATATTAAACTAATACTTGTAAAATATTTCAAACACCATTAAAGATTTTATATCACCAAAGTATAATAAAATTATGCGTATAATTGAAATCTATCTATTATCTATTAGGGTTGCTTTTCTTTGATTCCTGTCAGAATCGCTGGTGGCTACAGATGACAAGATGAATCCATTCTGCAGCTGATTCCATTCTCGTAGTAGTTAACTACAGGAATGGAACGACGTGTATGTACTGTATTTTTTCGGCTGACCCTTCAACAGCAAAAATTTGAATTGTTTCCTAGAAAGCAAATCCTTCCACATCTGAAATGACCAGCGAATTCACTCTCTTTTTTTTTTTTATGTTAGCTAGTCTCATATAAAAATTCCTAGTCGGGATTTGAACCAGTTTTTGCCAACCGAAAGACATCACTATAAGAAAATATTTATTATCACATTCTGCATGGTAGTTTTTCTGCGTGTTAAACGAAAGTGCACTCAATCTCAGACTTGATATTTTTCTCAGGGTGAGGTTGTTGTTGTCAGCCTGTAGAACCCCACTGCTGGGAAAAGGCCTCCCCCATGTATGGAACCAAGGTACGGTTCAATTTTTCACAGTCAGACTTATTCAGAATGTGGTTTAAAGCGCACAAAAATCCAAATCGAATCAAGTTGTTCTCGTTAATTTTACGAACAGTTATCAGGCCTACTTTTTAAATGAATATTTCGTATTGCTCAAGATGCCACTAACGCCATCATGTGTTTGGATTTTGTATGAATTACTACCATTAATACCACATTAATGGGATGCCCATGTACCATCAGTAGTGAATCTCTCTCTCACTCATAGCATTTTCAAAGACAAACTTCCATTGACCTCACCGTGTCGGAAATTTGTTCCATCCGGAAGATATTTCGGTATCTTAATGACGCGTCATAACCTCTCTCCTCCATATCTCTGCGTGACACATGGCGATAGCCAGGCGATATTTGCCCATTCAAGAACCAGTTGGAGAAAGAGAGAACGTGAGGGACTCCTCTAACCGGTCTAAACCACGGAGTTCTTTACCTAAGACTCTATTGGGAATGAATGAAATTTAAGGGTGGAGGCGATAGGATTTTTCTCTCTAGACTTCCGACTGCCGTTACGAATGTCAAAGGTTAGAGTCGAGTGGATCCTTATCTCCCACTTCAATGGGCTCGCTGAGCCAGAGCAGTCCAGTAAATGGGTGTCTGACTCCGTCACCGGCCTTCTAACGCTTGTGATGATGAGCACTGGTTGTTTGTCGACCTGCCCACCTTCAACCCCCCCACCCGCAATGTGTATGCACAATCAACGTACATTCCGTATGCCTGTGACATCGTTGCCATTTTGCTACGGGACGAATACAAGCGGCGGGTCCATGCACTGTGCGTCGGTGCGGCTAAGTACCGGGCGGAACCTGGAGAAATCCTCCCTCGCCTATTAATGGTGAATGATTACAGAGAGTCGGACACTTCTGTCGGCATCTTGGCGCCAATCCCCGTTGCATTTGTGGTGTCTCGACTAGCAAGAACGATATTCAACGTAGATACCTTATCCCCCCCCCATCACTCTCCCCTTGATATTCAACGTGCCCCCTCCTTTATCCACTGTGACTAGGGGTGATGTAATTTTGTTCGTATAAAGGAACTTGCCGGAGAAAATAATTTAGCATCCGGTACATCTCAGTACTACACCTGTTAATGTGGCCTCCCGGATAATGGTTCTAAGCCACGGTAATAAGTACGTGAAGAAGGGGGGGGGGGTATGATGTATCCGAGTACCCCCCATTAGATCCAATATGTCTGTTTGAGTTGAGTAGTTCAGTGGCACTGCTCATTACCAACGTTATCATCATGCTAACCCTAACTGATGATATTGTCAAAGAGAGAACGATTAAGAAAGTTCCATCCTACCCCTTCAAAGCAGGTTGAACAATCTCTCGTATTTCACGCGAAGTGCATGACGTTCCTAAATCATTGCAGAAATTTGACTTCTTTCATAATTCACTCTTCAAAACATTGATTTTTAATAACTGCATTTGTAAAAAGAATCTCAGAAAAATCTTGACGTTCCGTTCTTAACTCGAAAGCGAAAACTGAAATCGGTTAAGAAAGGTTAGTTGAGATACCAAACTCCTTCCAGAATCAAGCAGAAAGATAAATCAGTGCTAACGAACTATTGTTCTTGTTTTTTAGATGGTTGCTTAGCTCGTGAGTATATTATGTCAGTTAGTTGTAATCAATGTGTTTAGGACAAGTATGCTCGTTTTGCATGTAGGAGAGAGAGAGAGAGAGAGAGAGAGGGAGGGAGGGAAGGAGGGTATATAATCCTACTTTTCGGAAATAAAAACTCTGTAGCTCAACATAACACCAAAAAAGTAAATTGCAACCAAGATCTTGGCTGACTCCCTTAACTACAGCGCCTCCATACTACAGTCGCTAGGACTATCAGATATTTAAACGCTTCGGTTGAAAAGACTCAGGTTAGACTCCTCTTCTAAGAACCTTTTTTTTTTTTAAGGGCTTTTGACAGTTGAAGATACGTAGGCTGGTCTTAAACACGACAGGAGGTTTTGGATCTCTGGAGAACGCACCGGATTTGACATAATATTCACTGATCTCGTGGTCATAGATTCTTCGAGTAACCAGTTTCCGTTCTTTAACTACCCTAGGATTGTTCTGAAATCAGAAGAATTTTAGTCAAGCTCTTCCTTTAATTACGGTAATGTTAATCTGAGGTCGGGTTTGGATTAGGAATCTTTTCATTTGGCTTAAATATATTTAATATGAAGAATCAACGACTCTAAACGAAATATGAAGACTAAGTCCCACTTTTCAGAAATTCTTTCTTGATGAAGAATAAATAAAAATTTAGGACTGTGGCAGTTTTTTTTTTTTTTTTTTTTTTAACTATTTTGAATACGGGAACACTATTCTAGTAGCATAAAAATTTTATACAAAACAATCCGTATTCGAACTCAATAATGCTAATACATGCTATTAAAAAAAAGAATACAAATGATGCAAGCAGACAGGTAAAAAACACTGCGAAAAAAATGCTGAATTAATTGAGGGATCTGTTAAAATTCGACACCAACTTAACATGGTTTCTCCCACTTTTAAAAAGAGTTACATTCTATAAATAGCGCATTTTGTAGAGGACAACATAGCGATTATACTTCTATAATAACAAGGATGCGGCTCTTTTATTGGCTTTTAGAATTACCCTCATCTCTAAAAAAAGGGGAGGAGGGTCATTATTCAAGTATAAACAAGCGAGTTTAGTGCACGAAAGGGCAAATAATCAAATCATTGGAGGCACTCATCACCCATGTTAAAAAATAATCACATCACCACAGATAAGGGGGGGAAAGGGTCAATGGGGGAGGGGTTGTTACTTAATTATATGAAAATGTACTCGTACTCACCACAGCACACCTTCGATTTGGCCCGTAAAGTTTAAAAAAAAAAATTCAATTTGTGTGAAAAATTCTCTACCCGCTTGCGGAGAAAGCCTCTCGGTGCAATACAAACCTCCCTAAACATTAGGAAAACGCACGAACGTTAACCGAGGGTAGGAATCGTCACCCAATCAACGAAGGCTGACGGCGAGGCGTTCTGCGCCGCAGGGCTTAATAGTAGAGTCGTCAGTTTGTGCAAGTGTCGCAAACTCGGTTGGAGATAAGGTTAGCGTGGGCCCAGGATGAAGAGAAGGCGGAGGTGTGTCCTTTTCAATTAATGAGAGGACAACTGATGACAGTCCCCCCCATGGATCCCTGTCTGTCAACAGGGGAGGGATCACAAATGAAAACGGTTTATCAGGTTGGTCTGTTAGTCCGCGCTTTTTGTCTGAGAAAAGTGCCGCCAATTAGCTTACGACCGTTGTCTTTGAGCGGACTGCATGCTAGCGAAACTGGCGCTGCATTAATCAGTATAATTATTGGCATCAAAGACGTTCACCTCTCTGCTTTGCTAATGAATTTCGACGCCTAATGAGCCAAGCCATGTTTCGCGTTGCTCCACAAATATTGTTTCGAGGCTGCACTACCAACTAATAGGTGCAGACAAAGAAAAATGCCCCGTCGCTCTCTCTCTCTCTCTCTCTCTCTCTATCAACGAAAGTTGTTACAGGGTTCTATTTGTATGAACTAGCTGAAATGAGGGAGGGGGGGGGACGGAAGAGAATGGGGATCGTTTTCAAGAGAGTAAACACTCGTAATGTAGTACATCATTTTTTCCTCCTCTTTTCGATTGCAAATTCTAACTACTTAGAAGGTCGTAAGGTTTAGGAAAACACGCAGTTTAACATGGGGATTCAATCAGCTTTATCCCTTTTGGAGAATTTCTTTTATTCCATTCGAATTCTGTGTGCTAATACTTAATGATTCCAATGTAAACTACCAGCAAAGTGAAATTAACAATTAAACTAACAAATAAATTAGCAGCTTTCCATGTTGCCATAGTATCGATTCACGTAACAATGTACATTTTCCACTGACAGTTTTGAAATCATTTTTTTCCTACAGCCATCGTGACGTAATTCCATTGTCGAACACGTAACAATAAATGCTCGACTCAATAAAGTATTCTTTAACATGGAAAATTACAAGCAATTAACATGCTCTAAACTTAATGAATGAAATGCATAAGTTGATTTATATTATTACATTTTTTTTTGTGATTATATTAACTCAGATGCATTTGAAAAGTGAGAACGACATTACGCTGCAACTCGAAGAATATTTTCAGATAGAAAGCGACTCACATAAATCTTTACCTTTCGTGTTATTGTCACATAAGTGTAAGGTTTTTCGACGACACCTACACAATACGTCATGGATGGAAGGGGGGGGACGAGAGAAACGCCTAGAATGAGAACCGCCTATGGTAATGTAATTGAGGACTAAGAGGGTTTAATATGTCTTTACGATTATTGTTATTGCATTATTGTTTTGTAGGGACTTAATAAATGGTGTACAGGATATCGTATTCTGATCCGGAAACTGCCAAAAGTTTGCGTTTAGAGAAATAGGACGGTGTTGGCAAAGGAAAGAAACAGCAACAGCTCAGTGGAGGGTGGAAATAGAGCAGAGTGCTGATTGATGGCTGGAATGACTTGTCGTGATATTTCAGAGCCGGCCCACTGCCTCTTGATGGGTTTTCCGTGACAGGGTTTAACAGAGTTAGACCTACCGGTCCGGAAGGCTGTTGTGCTTCCCCGCTTGCTCTACAAAAAAACACAAACAGATAACTGAAATATGGAAGGAAAGAGGATAAAACCTGTAATTTTGTGAAGATGGGAGCTTTTCTTTAATTATCATAAGCTACTTGAAGTTGAATTGGAGAAATAAGTCTTTTAAGGCCACGAAACAATAACCAACACGAATGATAAAAGGGGAAGCCAAATTGAATTCTTTTTTTTTTTCTTCTTTTCTTTATTGGTTCTAGGTGAAAATCACTGCACACTCTCCTGTGGGTTGTCCTCGCAATTCGTAGAACCAATGAGGAGTACACATGCGGCCATGTTGGATGTTTCTTGCGATCCGACTAGGCAGTCGTTACCAACTGGTGAATTCCACCTCTAACTTGTATTATGTTCAATAAACATTTCTGAAATTATCTTTCTCCCATTACTTCGTTCTTTTTAAGCTATGTTTCTTGATGTTTTTTTTTTTTTTTTGGCGTTATTTCTTTCTTCATTTTGGTGCTAATCTTACTTCCTCTAATTCCTCTCTCTCTCTTTTGTGTGTGTGTGTGTGTGTGTGTGTGTGTGTGTGTGTGTGTGTGTGTGTGTGTGTGTGTGTGTGTGTGTGTGTGTGTGTGTGTGTGTGTGTGATAGACTGAAGGACCAATACAAGATAAAGAAGTTCAGAGAAAGTTCTTTATCTTGAGTTTATCCATAAGAGAGAGAGAGAGAGAGAGAAGAATCACAAAAGATAGAGAGAGAGAGAAAGAGAGAGAGAAATAATAGAAATAGACAGACAGAGAGAGAAGAAATCATAGAAATACAGACAGAGTGAGAAGAAAAGACAACAACAGAGGATTCAACAGAGTGATAGAAAAAATGACATAAGATTAAAAATACATATAGAAGAGACGGAAGAAAGCAGAGAGAGAGAGAAAAGGGTAGGCAGATATTGAGAAAGTCATAAAAATAGAGTACTGTGACCATTCTCTGTGAACGTCCCTGTGTTTTTATGTTCGTTGAACAACAGTGTGTCCAACAGCACTTCAGCCGGACGTATCCATATTAATGAGTTTCGCTCTTTGTGTACAAGAACCTGTATTTATTCTGCATATGCATTTCTGAAGTTCGTCACGTATATCCGAAATATCTCTTCGACACGACTACCAGATGCTTAACATCCACCAGTTGGATGACAAGAACAAGTTACCCAAACAAATAAAACCCCCTAAGCCATTGTCGGTGCGGTTGGTGACAGGCTCTGTGTATGCGTGCACTCACGAGATGTTTGTCTACTTCTCAATTTACTTTTCAATATTTAATAGCGCCGAAAAGAACAAAACAAAAGCCATTTTTATTTCGTTATGTCTTTGTCTGTGTTTTGTCTTTTTTTTTTCCAGTTTAGGTAGCTTCATCAAGTCACCAGAAAACGTATTCGTCATCAAAGCTGTTAATAAAAGCCTTCGGTAGTAAATGCCGAGTGGACATTTTAAGAGGCTTCAATGAAATTCTAGACTCACCTTTATTTCTTTTAGGTAACGCGATATCATCATGCAGCTTAAACCTGATATGTCCAGCGGGTATAAAGTAAATAAGGCAAGTAGAAAAGCCATTTTGTTAAAGATAAAAACAATGCAAGATAGGAATGAAGTCACACTGTATAAGGTAGGAATATCAATAGATAATGAACAACATGAAATAGGTGGAGTATCACATCGTAACTAAGGACAAGTAAAACAAAATTCTCAACATATTTAAGGTAGACGTTGAGGTTTAGAAATGTCCGTTTAGGAATACAAATTAATGACTTGAGTTTAAAAAATTTTGCAATACGAACTCGTCTTCGTCGAAGTAACCCACGTGACATGATTAGCCTTCAAAATCCTTTGATTTCGCACGCCATAATATTTTCCAACGGAGTTAGAAGTAATACGAAAGTCATCTTCTCCGCATGCTTCACGAGAAACGGTCTTCACTACTCCCATTGATGGCAACAGGAGACTCCTGAGATAAGGGGTCAATACTGGAAAAGGTCATAGGATCGAGAATGTCTGATTGCGGAAAGGGTGTCACACTTAGTACAATGTCATTTGTTGTTTTATGTTGACCGATTCAGAGAAGCATGCGCAGATGTGACATTCCTAAATCACTTGAGGTGCTAAAATCATCGGTAAGTGTGACCTGTCAACTTCCATATAAAACATTCAACAGTGATGACCTTCGATCGCCTCTCTGTAGAAGTTACCACGGTTCCGTCCGTCTATTGATTACAGCGACGATAGTCTGCCATTCGGAAAAGTGTACAAAAAAGCACAAAAAATGGAATCTAATTATTACGTGATATCTTCTTAATTGTGATCAAATGTTTTAACTTGGAAAACAGAGACACAATTAAATAGAAAAAAAAAAGAGAAAGAATAAAAAAATCAATTACCAACTTATTTCGATTGGTCCTCCACTTCGTTTAGTTTACCTTTGACATGGATTCTCTTTTATTGCGAGCAACAGCTGAAAAAACCAGGAAATATAAAACGTGATCTCAGGATGAGATATTGTGATGTACGTCTCCACCCCTCTTGGTATTTGTGAAGCGATTTTGACATCAAGAGAAAGACACTTTGATATGCATAGAAAGATCCTCTCAAGTGTGTGAGGTGTCCTACGAACTCGTTCGTGGCGTTATGAGGTCAGGATAGAAGCTCTCTTTGCATTGCTACACGGAAAATGGCGTGCGCTGGGAATGCTGAGTATACAGGAACTTCTAGGTCTCAGCTTAAGTAAGACTGCAAGACAATGTGTATTAGCGGAACCATGAACTATTCTCCTGACCACTTCATTCTGTGTGCTCACGAGCGCGCACACACACACTCCTAACATTCTAGAATAGTGCGTAAAGAATAATGACAGATGATGTCTGTTTATTTATGACTGTTGACATTGTTTGGACCGAAAAGAATTTATGCCTTAGAGTCCTCTTTAAGGAACATGTTCACAGTGCGATAAATAAAAAAAAAATAAAATAAAATGAAACAGTCACATTCTGTACTCTATCTTCGAACACTTCATACATTTTCATTATTTCCAAGTATTCACTCATTTTCACTCTTTCCAAGAAAGAGTGTAACAATCCGTCCTGAGTGTTATTGACAATTCTATTCTAATTAAAATACTCACTTAGATATATATATATATATATAAAATATACTTTCGGATTTAAATTTTGTTCTCTTTTTTCCTTAAAATAGACCAATTCCGAGAAAATATGAAAGCCGAAAAAATTAGCCTTCTCTTTACCACCTGGATAACCCGGAATCGGACCTATACAACCCTTATGATTGAACCAACAGAATTCGTTCTTTTTAAATTCAACATAACCATTAAAATAGAGTCAGTTCAAAACAGCAATTCGCTATCAACAAATTCCAAATGCTTAATGACATCTAATCATTCCCGAACTACCCATTCTTATCAATTTCAAAAATCCTGTTTAATATCTTTCGGGTGGTCACCATATATATATTTCAATATTTACAGCTGCAAATGGAACGCCACGTGTACCA
Organism: Typopeltis vanoorti; assembly: GCF_054136105.1. Classification (NCBI taxonomy): domain Eukaryota; kingdom Metazoa; phylum Arthropoda; class Arachnida; order Uropygi; family Thelyphonidae; genus Typopeltis; species Typopeltis vanoorti. The sequence goes on from NC_143549.1 coordinate 87,160,766, forward strand.
ACACACGTCCAGCTGCCCCTTCGTGTGTCTCTTAGTCTATTAAAAAGACAAACTCCACGCGACCGACACGATTCGACTACGAGATCGATAATATTTATCCATCCAGGTGGATATCGTAACATTCAAGACCCAAACTCACTCCCTATTAAGCCATTACAGCAGTAACAATGAGACCTTCTCACTTTCCGTTAGCACTTCCTCCTGCCGTTTCATGTTGTTGCCTAAACCACTCGCACTTCCTTCCGGGGTGGCCAGTCCCTGTAAACTAGGCTGGAACTGTTGGACACGCACATTTGTAACTTGTACCACTACTACTACTGACTACAACAATATAATCTCGCGTGTTATGTGGATTGCATTATTTCGTCCTGATAATGATGCTATTATTAACAGTCGGCTAGAAGGAGTCGAGATGCTACCACCTACCCACTACACCTGGTTGGATTAGTGTTAATTGCAGTTGATAAACACCCAACTCGCTAAATATGCTTGTTAACTTAGGAATCAACATTAGCTATTTGCTAAGCAGTTCATCCTCTTTGGTTGAGATTAAGTTGAACGGAGTGCAAACTTAATCTCGACCCAAAATATATATTATTAAATTATATTTCGTATATAGAATACCATCTTAAATCTTGATTATTTTTGTTATATTAGACACGTATTTGTAACCTTTGTTTTTTTAACAACATAAGACTATTCTAGCATTTCTTTTCTTGACTGTTTGCGATCGCTTGAGTTAGCCTACATGATTTGTATGCTTGTGTTAGTTTTATCAACGCAAAATTCAGTCAACCACGGATAATATTTGTAATAAAATAAAGCAACTTCGGTTTTAGACACAAAGTGGAATTCAATGAAGCAAAAATTATGTTTTTTTTTTTTTTTTTTTTTTTTCACATGGCTAGCGACATTGTAAACACAGATGTCTTCATGAATTTAAACAATATCTACACGTGTGTTTGTTAATAAAGGAAAAAATCTTGGAACGAAACGGCCATTTCAATATGCATTGAATAATATTTGATTTTGATGTCTTTAATTTTATAATTTTTAACCAAAATGTTTTGTATTTCCTTAAAATTTTAATATTTTTCTGCTATAAAAGGAACGAGGTTAAGCAATGTTTTTATTGTAGGGGAAAAAATATCATGTTTCATTCAAGATTAAATAAATAGTAACAGTTATCAGGCGCTAGATTATTAAACTAGAAACAACTTAATCATTTTAATGAATACACGACTCCAACAAAGAGTTTTTTTTTTTTTTTTTTTTTGTTCACGTGGCTCGCGATGTCATATACACAAACATCATTCTCCCATTGTTGTCATATTTCCATTATTTCCTGCAACCCGCTACAAGGTCTGTTTATTGTTTCAATTAAAGCTAACTATAGATAGCTGATTGTAGACTTCAAAAGATGTACGAAGCTCTTTTCTTCTGTGGAATGTTTTTCTTTCATTATAAAGAAAACTAAAGGCGAACACTTGGTAGAGAATTTAGTGCTACATATAAAAAGAAGACTTTAGTTATCAAACTTAACATACCCACTTTAAAAAAAAAAAGGAAAAATAAAAAAAAGCATCCTTGCAAAAGCTTTATAAAAGAGAGGGGATAAACTGTTCATAGTCTCTCTCTCTCTCTCTCTCTCTCTTTTCGCAGTCTTGTAATAGACGACTCTCCTTCAGCAACGCGGTTTAAAAAATCGTTACTGTTGGCTCTGGCGCGGTTTTCCTGCCATCTGGTGTGGGCACAGAAAATTCTTCCAGCAATGAAAAAGAAATAGGGAAGATAAACAGTAGGAAAAATAAAAAAAAATAATAAAATAAAAAAGGGGGACAAAAATCCATCTGGTGACTACATCTTAGTGATGCAGTCCCAACTTGCTTGTTTAGTTGAGCGTTAAGTATTTAGCATTCTCTAGCCAAATGGGTTGTGAAAAGTGGAAAATATCACCCACTTTCTAGTTTGTGTAATAATTTGTTATGGACTGCAGTACATTAGTTTCAAGAGGGTGACACTAGCGACACCTGGACGTTGAAGAGCTAATATATGTATTATTTTATTTTGAAATTATTAATGATCAACAATTTAATAATGATGTGTTTTTTTTTATCTGCTTTTAAGGATCCTTTCTGAGAACTTTTGGATTCATTTAGAAATACTCAATAGACTTTTAACATATAGAGGAATTTGATATGAATTAAATGACTAAAATAGTTAAGAAAATGTGTCGAGTGAGGGTTTATTGGGGTTTTATTTGTTGAGTTTCACAATTTTATTCTAAAAGTTCATCATGATAAGCAGTTACAAAAGTTTGAGGGGTGAAAACCTTATTATTGTTGATATATTTATACAAACTACCCCTCTTTCTTCCTCTCTTATCTATCTATCAACACGCAATATTCGTATTGAAAACTATTTCCACCCCCCCTACCTAGCCATGATTGGAGGCGCGATCTTGAGAGGGATGAAACTAATCTATACGTCACTTTTAATAACTTCATTGTTTATCATTAAGCTTTGTATCTTAACATTTTAATTGTTAAAAGCTATTCATTGTTAAAGTGACGAAATCTCACTATCATTGTTAAAGTGGCGAAATCTCACTATCATTGTTAAAGTGGCGAAATCTCATTGTCATTGTTAAAAGCAACTCATTATCGAAATGTTAAAAAATGGTCACTTTCTTTCTTTGTTGTAAAATTAATTCTTTGTTAAAAAGCAGTTAATTGTTAAACTATTTTATCTTGCAATATCCTTATTTATAGTATTCGAAATCGGTTTTTCATTGTTAAAAGCGATTCATGTGTCAAAGTAAGTGTTCAATTGTCACCCAACTTATAACAATGCATCTCACAAGTTACGCAAGTTATTGCAAATACATTGTTAAAAGGAAGAATAAGAATTGCAGCTGCAACAAGAATATAATGTAATTTATAATTGAGAAAAACTCAAATTTTTATTCAATGAAAAATAATCTACTATGACTGAAGATTCCATCCAATGGCATCATCTACCACACAATTCGTCAATAAATAAATAAATAAATCAACAATAGTTACCCATTTGATATTTCCTACTTTGCTATGAATCTTCCTTATGTGTATGTCTCAAAAGAAGGTTTTTATTTGCTGATGATTGCGGAATTTCTAATTAGACAATTCTTTTGATAAAGGGTAGTAACTACATCTTGGCTCCATAATGTTCGCCACTTCGTTTCTCTTATATTGGTTATCGATTAGTTTTCCTGGTGTGTACTTAACTGGTTCTCTAAGATGTGAAGTTGGGCGGGAGTGCGATGAAAGATCAGAATCGGATTTGTGGCATTACGTGCCAGCCATCCAACTGTCACTTTACCATGTTCAAACAAAACTGCCAATCCTGGATTGGATTACTCCGGCACCATCTAATCCAGTAATTATTGAAGTCTCCTTGTTGGACAGTTGTTGTTGTTGATATCGATAGGTAGTGTAATCTAGTTAAAGGGAACGTCTTCACCTTTCCGACGTTCAAACCGTTAAGACTTTCGCAGTTTATTTGCGTCACCCACTTCCGTACATGAAGCTACCTAGCAGCCATCATACAATTGTCAATTGAGACAATTAAATTCAACTACATTTCTCCGTAAGGAGAATCTCACTGCTAATATGGTTAGGAAGCATCAAGTAGATGCCTTGAAAATGTTCTCTGTCACTCCTATTATTCGCAACACAGTAAAAGTCAATTGCAAAATTCAATGGAAAACTTAAGCCTAAAAGACGCACGGTTGAAAGCTAAGCCTATTTGTAATGTTTAGCCTTCATAAATACGTTCCTTGATTTTAATTAAAATTTACTTGTCGCTATTAAAAGAAATAGGATCTGTTTGTTCGTAAATGTATGTTTTTAAAGATTAGTGGAAGGATGTGTGTCTGAATCCGGTTTATTCGTCGCAGATCGAAACTATATTTTGAATTAATCAGTTTGACTTTTTTAAGACAAGCACAAATCTTTGAGCATTTTAAGGCAACTCTGGAAAGAGTAAAATTGCAAATCATCGCATAAATTATATAATTGTTGGTTGGATGGTTGTTTCGGATTATCGCGCGAGTTTTTCTGGTTGATGTACTTAGTTTTATGTACCGAAAATCCTCCCACCTCGGTATGAAATCAGCTAACTCACTTTCAAATGAAAAGTCCTAATAAATGTTCTTCGGGTCTTTGCAACCAAAGGACATCGTCAAACCGACTGAGTTAAGAAGGCTCTCAATTAAACAAAGAAAATTATATATTATAGTATGTTGATTATAATCACAATTGAGATTTAAGCTTATGATTCTGCATTGTGCCACATCGCCCTGTGTGTCGCGGTAGTACACGTGTCAACTTGTCTGGACATGTTACTGTCGAATGTCAGACAAAGTCTAAACCCGTGTTGTTTCGATAATTCGCAGAACTGTTTAAAGTCAGTATAGTGTTACCACATATTTCTCAATATCCCCAATCAGAAACGCGTGCTTTAAATGAAATTGACCGATCAACAATATTTATCGAATCCCAATGTAGAAATTTTAAATTCTAGCTACGGCAGTCAAATAGACAGCGTTAGGTAGAAATAAATCGATGTAATCTTTATTGAAATATCCTTAAAATGATTATTAATAACTCTAATGGAATAAAATCGAACTCTTTCCTGGAAGTAAACAAACATAAGCTAGGTCAAGCATAAAAGAATTCGCTTACAACTCATAAAAACAAGTGTAATCCAATAAATAGCGTGAAACCGCCCAAACTGACTTGAAAAGTGTTGACCACACACACACACACACACACACACACACACACACCGATTACGTGTTTTTAATATTCTAAGCAGGGATATGTCCTGGCGAACTGAAATGTTTACTCCTCATAGATTTTTATGGAGGTGTAATAGCCGTGGTGGTATGCGTTCGTTGTTGACAACCCCCCCTTTCCCTTCCCCTTAAAGCCTCAATACCATGCACCTTTACTAGACACTGTCCCCAATGTGTCATAGCAGAAACGTATTGAGGAAGAAACTTGTAGCCTTAGGTGAAAATATGCGACTACACCCTTCTTATCATATCACTACCTCACCCCCACTGACAGTTTACTTGCCAACATCATACTCATCCCCCCCTCCTTCCCCTCCCCCCGAATCCTACCCAAGATAAGAACAGCATGACGCATCTATTTCCTTTAACTAATGTCTGTATATTTGTTTTATTTATTCTCTTCTATTTATTTATTTTTATTTGTATTTTTTTTTTTTTTTCATCAGCCATTGCCGAAAATTGTAGTTTTCGTATGACGATGAATTTGTCTATCTCAAGTAATATATCTTTCCACATCGCTTCATCCACCTTCGGAGTGTTCTTTCACGCATGAGCAATCATGAAACTCCAGGCCACCATATGCCTGCACAAATCGCCTCAGATAATGAGAGGCGCTTCATTAGTCTTTTACTAGCTGCTACGGCTGTGTATGTATTCGTGCATACACTCTCTCTCTCTCTCTCTCTCTCTCTCTGTCGAGCTTTGACTGATAGACGCAGTACCAACATTCATTGTTTCCGTCATTTTCTGTCCAAAGCCTAAATGCACAGCGATGCGTTAACTGTATGATAACAGAAAACTATTCAGCCGGTATGGTGGTAACATAAGTCCCTATTTAGTTCTTCTGCAAGCTTCTACCTCATGGCGCGGCTAAGGTATAGTGACCCATGTCTCTTAAGCCTAACTGGATGGGCGTTACTGTCGTATATTACTAGAACGAAAGAGTTGTTAGATACTTTAATGCACTGTTTTCCCTGAATTTCCTCCCCCCGTCCCCCCCCCTACTTACCAAGTGATAATTTGTTTCTTGTTGATGTCGTTTACTTCTTGGAATGTGTTGAAAGGATTAGAATTAGAAATAAAGAAGGAAAAAACTGTGTACAGATTCATGTAATAATACATGTATGGAGAAGTGATTATTCACTCAAATGATTACAGCAGTTGGGTGATCTGACAGCGTTCCTCAAGGGGTGGGGGGGGGGATCTTCATATAAGAACAAGGCAGAAAAAGGAAATTTTGAAAAGAAAAAGAAAGAAGAATATTCAAAAAGAAAAAATAATTTTTTTGAAAAAAGAAAAATATTTTTTTTTTGAAAAAAAAGTTTTTTAAAAGAAAAAATAAATTTTTTGGGAAAAAAAAAGAGAAAAACTGAAAGAAACCATTTCGAAAAAAAAAATATATAAAAAAGCCGTTTTTTGACATAAAAATATTAGATTAATAAATTTTTGATTAAAAAAAAAGAATTATCGTGTTTATCTTGTTGTAATAAAAAACATAAATATTTAAATAAATAAATCGGACTGGACGATAAGAAGAAGGTTAATATCATTTGTAGCAAATGATCTTTTACTGCTCAAGTAAAACGATTCAAGTCTGTTTAATCAAGTAATTAAAAACATTAAAAACCACATCGTGTTTATTAATCACATTTTGGGATATGATAAAGAAACAAAAGAGAGTATCGTATCGGTTTGATATTTATTATACGAGTGGTGGTGGTGGGGGGGGGGGGCCTGGAAAGTTCTGGTAAACACCTGGAACAAAACGGATATTAAAGCAACTGACATAACTACAAGAAAGAACATACGAGGATATAAGAACACAAATTACCTTTATAACTCCGCTACTAGTATGTTCTTTATTGTGGTTATATCAGTTACTTTAATATCAGTTTTGTTCTAGGTGTTTATCGGAACTTTCAAGACCCCCCCCCCCCCCTTATACAACGTACTTAGAAAAATCCTTAAGATGTATGTATACAAATATAGTTACTTGTCTGTGTTACTTTTGGGAAATCAGATAGTAAGATAGTAACAATCCCTAAAAGGAAAAGAACAACCGTATCTCGTCTCTCTCTCTCTCTCACACACACACACACATACACATTTCACGATTTGATTAAAATGCTCATCAGAAAGATGGCAGGAACGAGATCATCGATTTGTATGATTCTGAGGCGAATATATTTCCTTCAAAACTGTGTACCTTTAGTGGCTATTCGGATTATTTTTTGTAAGCAAAATACTTGACACTCGGGGGGGGGGGGAAGCTTTCCGTATCCGTCTGAAACTAGATACAAGAGACACAGTTTCCTTTTGTATAGGCTCATATACAAAAATCTGGGACAGGCTGTATGGAAATTATTTTATTTATGACAGACAAATAGTTGCAATAACATTGAATATTTTTAATATGCATTATACATCGCTTTCTACCGTTTTATGTATTTATCTCTTCACTGTTATGATCTCGCCAAAGCATCTGCACACACACGCGTTGCGCGTGACTAATAATGCCCACACATACAGATGTACGGGTGTTCTATAATTGGAGACTGAAGAATGTGCCACCGGATCTCACCTGCCTCTGATACACTCATGTTGATACCTTAACCGTAGCCAAACGAAGGGCGGGAATTGGCTTGTACTGCAAAAAAAAAAAAAAAAAAAAAAAAAAAATGTTCGGTAGCTGATCACGACAGATGGAACGTGCTAATTAAAAATTTTGGGAGGGGTAGGCTTAGTTAACGTAATGCTTAAGCTACCATTGCACTCTTGTAAATAAGCATTTACTTGGCCGAACCTGACACCATCAGCTAAATGAAAAGGTCCTTTATCTACAGAGGAGGCATTTTGTATTTACAATTTTTGGAATATTTGGCCATGTTCCCAATGTGATATTTCATTTATTTAGTGTAAATAAATGAAATACTGTGTATTTTTTATTATTAAAATAAAAAATGAGTCCGTTAGCACAGATAAGCAAAATATAGCAGAATTAAATAGAAAAAACTGTAATTGTACATTACACTTAATGCCATTTAACATAAGTTAGATTCCATACAGACTTCGATATTAAGTTGTTGGTTTTTTACCATTTCTGGGTAAATGGTTTTTAGTGATCTATGATTTTGTTTTATTTTATTGATTTTTTTTTTCATTTTATTGTTCGATGTAACTTTTACGTATTTATCAAACAATGCATAAAAACTCGTCACAAATCAGAGATGCTAATATTCTGCGTATTTCGATTCTCTTACGTCTGTTTTTTTTTTTTGTTTTAATTTAAATAATCGTTTTAATATTTGCTTCATTTGTTTCTTATGTGATCTATCTTTTCTTAAATCAGTAGACGGATTTATAAACCTCATTTTTCGTTCCTTTCTAGTCCGATCTACGAAGTACTGTTAGGAGTGTAGGTATCGTTTGGAACGCAAGTACTTCTTAAATAAAACTTAGGAGTATTTGTAACGATTCTTATCGTTTTATAGTAATGAGAAGATAGAAGAAAAGACAATGCACGTGTACCATATTAGAGAACTTCTTGGTTCATCGAAAGAAGTAATAAAACCAAAGAGAGAGAGAGAGAGAGAGAAGGGAAAAAAATGCTACCTGTAATTACATCCGCTACATCAGAGCCGCCCAGAACGATAGCGAGTCATTTTTTACCAGAGAACCTGTGTCTGTCTAAGATTTTAACTTGTTTTAAAGCTACAGTGGAATGCATTATGCTCAGAGGAATTGTCAATTTAGGGGCCCAGCAAATCTGCACTAATGTCATAGCCGTTTGGCAATGCAGGAATTAAACTAATATATGCACCGTACCTAAGTGCTGGCAGGGGGGCCCGAGAGCCTGCAGTTGGAAGAATGATGCCATAATGAATTTCCTCAATTCACAGCAGAATCAATCATTCAACCCTGAGTCTCAGTTCGTCTACGGCGTAACACTATATTCAGGCAAATGGCACACACCGTTTAACATGGCTGCCTTCATTTGCACACGTCAGTCCTTTGCCAGGGTCTGCCTGAGGCAAATTTCCCCAGCCACATAGGACTTCATCTGTCAAGACTAAAAAGGTGTCTGCCCCTCACACACACTACCGGAACCTTGAGCGCGCGCGCGCGCGCGTGCACATTTTACATACGTACAGACAGAAGTAAAAGAGAAATGGAGCGACTGGTACTTGGCAATGGTTAACATCGCCTAAGCGCTTCTTTCACCCCTTCTTTCCTTTGAGACTAAAAACATTTACGTTGTCACCCTTCGTTTCAGTGGTGAGTGACGTTGGAAATGAACGGACCGTCTGCTACGGTGAAATCTAGAATGTGTTAATTAAACCAAGCAAGTGTGTTGCATTTACCTTCTTGATTTCTTTTTCTTGTAACGATTCTCGGGTTTGCGAGAATTTTTTTTTCTTCTCCTCCTCCTGCTCGCATTTTCTTTTTTTTCTTTTCTTTTTTTTTTTCTATCCTTTTTTTTTTTAAACACTTAAAGCTCAAAAATTCTAAATCTGTCACTTGGTCGAATGTCCGCGAAATATTAAATTACAAGTGAAAACGACTTATCGCTACTACAGAGGGGAGGGGGGTAATGGGGGGGTGGGGGGGGTGGCATAAAAGCATAATGCTGTTAAGAGTGACTTTATATCGTCTGTTATGTCAACAGCGTATTTCACAAAAATGAATCCCTAGAAAGTAAAAGAGAAAAAAAAAATGGACATTTTTACCTAAGTGGTAAGGAAAAGCGGTAATTTTTTTTATTAATACTTAAGAAAGACAGATAATAAAAAAAAAAGGAGAAAAAAAATAGTGAAAGGTTTCCATGGGAAATAACTACAAAGTACATCACCACCGTGGTGTTTAATTCCATTTTTATTAGTTTCATAAAATGAGGTATTTTATTGGATGCATGTTACGTTTAGAATTTTGAAGGCTCACCAACAAGACCTGGGGCTTCATAAAAATGATAAACAGATTCACTTTCGAAGGTTAGACATGTTGTTTTCTCGAATACAAACTCCCTAATGACAGAGCTCCGTTTGTTTTCACCGAGATGTTCAATTTTTAAGATTTGTTGACAACGACTACGAGCTAAATGATAAAGACAGATTGGATTTTATTAAGAGAAAGGAAAAATGTGTTCTTGGCTTGTAAGTGACAGGTGGAAACTCTTTGGAGGCGGTACGCCTTAGCCTTTGGATTTTTTAGGTACGAAATCTGAAGATGAATTCTCAGATAACATGAATTTTTCCAAAAAAAAAACCTTTCGAGTAAATATTTTAAATATTTTCTTCCTCTTCAGAAATCTCAATTTGCTTTAACTCCCTGATTCCACGATAATTCCTTTGAAATTTTTTCTTTATTCCTGAAGGAATTTAGAACAGGTATTACGAATCATCATCAGATTCTTGAAGATGAAGACTCAGGTTCCGAATCATCATCATGAGCATCAGATTCCTGAAGATGAAGAAGAGACTCAGATTCCGAATCATCATCATCATCATCAGATTCCTGAAGATGAAGAAGATTCAGATTCCGAATCATCATCATCATCATCAGATTCTTGAAGATGAATCTGAGTCTGAAGATGAATCATCAGATAACATGAATTTTTCAACAAAAAAAAACATTGTGAGGAACATCTTCAGGAATATAAAAATAATTCCTCAGAATTAAATATTTCTTTTTAACTTTAATATCAATCTTTCAGGAATTTGTAAACTATTCCTAAGAATTAACTTCGCTTTTGCTCTCCCCCCCCTTCCTCAGAATTATCTTCAGATTCCTGAAGACGATCCTCTGGAATTCATGACTACAGAATGGAGATCTAGAAATAGTACAAGATAGAAAATTAACCAAGCCGATTCCTATTCAAATATTTCGGTTCTTCTGGAATATTCGTCTATTCATAGATTACAAATAATACGATTTTTTTCGCATTCCTTTTAATGCAGATGAAATAAATACCGAGAATCAGAGGACAGTTATCTAAGCATCATTCCACTGACAGCAAGGCGTCGATTTACTATCAGTCCATAATTGACGTTCAGTGTTTGTTAATAAATGTATCTACATGTTGACGAAAAACCCGATTTTACAGGAAAGAAAATCCTACCACCTCAATATGAAGCTGGCTAATTCACCTTGAGTTGAAAAACACCCTTATTGAAGGTTCTTCACATACTAGAGGATTTGAATCCATAGCCTATAGGATGGAAAGTGGGCACGCTTTCTTCTCGGTCAACCAGGCCCACATTTACATAAGTTCAATAGTGAGAAACTAAACTATAACGTCTCTCTCTCTTCACAACAAAATACGTCACTTGTTTAGTCTACTAGGGAGAGAAAAAAAAAAAAAAAAAAACCAAACCCAACCAAAACATGATAATCGTGTCATACTTAATATTCAAATAAAGCTATGTGTGTATATATCGTGTATAAACCTGCGCAACTGTTTCAACAATGCTACTGTTTCTTTAGCAATAACGTTGCGTAGAAACCGTTTCTACAAAGCGACAGCATGCGCTTGGAGTTCGCGTGCCAAATGCGCGTGCTGAGGTATGTAACAACCAACTGTTTCTAGTCAGTTTCTATAGAGGGTGAATAATTTTTTTTTTTCTTCTCTTTCTTTTCATTTTTATTTCGCAGCTGTTGCACACAATAGAAGTGAAAACAATTTGAATGCACGAGCCAGTGCTACTTTATTGGTGTTATTATTGTTAATCTGATCTTCGTGAATCATTTAAACTGTATTGCGTTCAGTGCAAGATCTGGTGCAAAATAATACTAATATTTATTTTCCCGTGGTAACACTGATACGAATAGAAATACAAAACGGAAATGACGTCATCGTCAGAACCATGCTATTGGCTAATAGGCCTGTATACATACATTAACATATCGTAATGGTATGTAGCGATTTTTTCTTTTCGTGTTTTTTTTTTTAATTTTTTTTTTTTTTTAATATTAACAAATTTTAACCAGTGCAATATGTGCAGTGCTATGAATAATTCTATAGACGTCGCTTGAGGAGAAAAAGATGGGCTTGAACAAGACACAGACGTGTAGGACATGTTGTAAAAGCAGAACTTGCTATATCGGCCCAGTCCTTTTCTCTTGTTAACACCAGTCAGCTATCTTTCGCTAATTCAGTCTTACACGTCTGTAGTCTGGAGCGAATCAGCCATCCAGGAAAATGCAGGCTGGGCACAGAAGCAAGAAGCCGAAGCTATCGCACGTTCATAGAGGTTCATTTTCTCGCAACGGTCCCTCGAGAGCTCGGTAGCATAGTATCGATGTGTCAACAGGGCCAGCAGTTCTGACTGCAACTTCTCTCCATAATCCTACGCTGTTGGCAGTCTGTGGGAGAGAAGAGAATGCATCCATTGGTTCCTATCACCGCCGCCCAAGTGGAAGAGGATGATAAGAGTTCTGCGCTACCTCTATCATCTTCTCCCTTCGCTCTCTCTCTCTCTCTCTCTCGCTCGCTCTTTCTGTCCGATCGGAGCCGCTGACCACGCCATTCTATTGACGTTGCTTCCGCTTGCCTTTCACGGACAAGAAAACGACTTTCTTTCTTTTTTTTTTTTTTTTCCTCTCCGTCGATTGTCCTGATCGCGTATGTTTTTCTCGCCTTTCCCATGTACACCCTTTGGATTTCTTTCATACGAGAAAAGCAAAGCGCTCAGCGGAGGATGACAAAAAGTATCTTGTAGGGAAGCATTCTAAAGAATGCGTTTTTTTTTTCCCTCTAGTTTTTTTTTTATTTTATTTTATTTATTTATTTTTTTTTGCTTCGATGTGGGTGAAGAAGTAAGCTCATATTTCCCGCCCACCTACGGCATACATGGTCAGCGGTGGAAGATGGGTTCACAACATTTGACACTTCAAGCAGATACGTATTCAGTGAACAAAATAAACAAAAAATGGTGGCTATCAAAGACACGTCACTTTTTCTTCAATAAGAAACAGAAACATCTTTTGAAAAGCACGCTTTATTTTATCTTTTTTTTTTTTTCTTTCTCTTTTGCCTGGTTATGAAACGAGGTTAATTTTTTTTTTTTTTATCCCAAATAACCTTTGCTAATTTAAGCTTCCTAAAATGTCTATTCTAAATGGAGTACCCATTCGATAGAGAGATAAAATAAATAAAGAAAAGAAAGAAAGGATCAACGTTATTAGCCTTTTGGCTGTACCAATGGAAAGAGATATATGTGAAGGTCAGGACAGGATTTTTCTGATGGAAAAATCCTAACCTTTTTCCGTCTCTTAGAGAGGGTATTCGAATAGGTCTTTTCAGCTAAAGGACTTACTACGGAGGCGTTCCCTTAAATGTCTACCTTCCTTTAAACAATGTTCTTTATTATTATGATCTCCCCATATTCAGTGTTCTAGTATCAAAAAATCAATACGATAAATTTTGTCTAAATTTGTCATAAATCGCCACATTGATGTACCGATATTTTGACACTATTTATACCAAATTCTTATTATCGTATAAAGTATTCACTTCTTTGATCCTATCCTACGCACCAAACTTGTACATAACTATTACAGAAATTCTGTGGACAGATCGGAATATTAGAAATCTCTTTTTTTTTTTTTTTTTAAATTCAAAAATGTGTGTGTGTGGCGAGTGGACAACACAAATATCTTAAAGAGCAGGAGCGGCTCGTGCATAGGCACTGCAGCATTCCCAATTTTTCACGATATATAAATATATATTTATTAATTTATTTATATTTGCTTGTAATATTTAATTTTATCATCAACAATCCTATACAATTCTCTTATTTTGTATAAAAAATAATGAAAATCCATCTTGTAGCACTTAGGAGAGCGAACGACGCCAGCAGCACTGTGTTTACCACAGTGTCATATTGCTACACGCGCAAGCATATGTACGTCATAGTGAGATGCGAGCTATTAGCGTAATGCGGCACTGTCCGTCGCGCAGTTCCACTGTTGTTTATATGCAGTTTGCGCCAATAGCAGAGTGTTCGTAGTGCTTATCGTGTTTACTCCGTCTCTTTAAATATTAGGACATTACAATTAAAGGATTAAATTGTAAATCCATTCCTTTAATTACAATTAAACAAAATAATTAATGTGGGGGAGAAATTCTAGAAGGAAATGATAGATAATTATAAAAGTAAATGCAGACAGATCAACAAACATAGAAAAATATATCATACAGATAATAATGCATATATTATGACAATGAACACATCAGGTTAAACATTCTTCAGTAATAAAACCCAAAGATAAAGAAAATTGATATGAATCTTACGGCGCAAAAATAAATCGGTTTACAGGGAAATTAGGTCTTCGAATTGGCAACAGTAGCTTTTCCCGAAGTCTTTAAATATTAGTTACTTAAAAGTTATTGTTGCTAAGTTAACTCTGAAAGGTAATGAAACTGCGAGTCCTTTAATTAGATGTTTAAATTCATACCAGTAATATTGTGGTGTTTTTAAAATTTGGCATTCGTTTTGATTTATTCGTTTAATGATTGAAATCCTAGAAGCGTATTTTTAATTATTTTTTTTATTGTTGTTCAGAAATTTCTGTCGAATTCTGGGAAAGTGGGTAAGTGTTTGTGTGTTCTTGGCTATAGAGTTTTTCAGCTGAAAAAAAAAAATCTAAAAATTCCGTGACGGGATTTGAACCCATGATTTTTCCAAAAAAAAAAAAAGTGATCGTTGACTACTTTTGTTTTTGTATGCATTGTTGAAGTATATCGGATCTGATAATAAGCACCTAAAGCTACTTTTTAGAGCGATTATTATTATTATGTAATTAAAATTTTATCGTTAGAGCATAGGAAGGCGAATAAGTGATTGATGTGTTGTATTTACAAACGAAATAAATAAAGGCCGTCAGAAATAAAATCAAATAAAGCGGAGCTCCCCCCAAAAAAAGTAGAACATTAATTTTCGAATATGAGAAAGTATAATAAATTTTGTCGCGTCTCTAAAAATTACCTTTATTAAATTTAAGACATGACTAATTGATCTTAGCGCTAGAACAGTAAAGATCCGTTAGATACATTAAGCAGCTGTTCAATAGCATTTCTTCATTTTTAATCGCTTTAGGTGAATATTTGCGAACTAAATTTATGTATTTTATGTTTGGTGCGTTATAAAAAAAACCTAACTTTTTTTTACTGATTAAATTTAATTGTAATAAAATAAACACGTGGGAATATAAATGTCACAAACCCAGTCTTGAACAATATTCCAATTACATTCACCAAACCCTCATTTTTAAACAGGATGACTGAATGAAGCCAGACTTCCAACATGGTGACTCTTAACCCTTGGGTATGATCTTAAGTCATTTATTACACGGTAAACAATTGTCAGTATTTCGATCCCGTCATTGTTAAAAGGTACAACAATGATTCAACAATCGGCAAATTCTCATACACACCGAGATAGATCCCGAGTGAGAGAATATCGGCATTCAATACACGCAAATGAACCGACAGCGATAACAGTGGAATAGCTATTGTGTGTCCATTACCGAACACATAATGGTCAGCCCAGGAGCTAGCATTACACACTAAGGATGTGTTAATAAACAGTTGTATTCGTCGTCTGTGTCCAACTTGGCTGCCTGCTAACAGCTGCAGAGGGAGAAATGAATCCTCCACAGAACTCTCTGTATGTAGACTTGTCACTGTCACACAGCTGCAGGTCCTGTTGTCTGGGATAATTATAAACCATGACACGTCATCATTATGGGAACAGTGTTAACCCGGACATTTATTATATTCATACATCGTAGTAAGCACGAAACAGAGGCGAGCCTTTGCACTTTAGTTACCAATTACAAACCACAGCGTCGTAAGGGGGATAATAAAATTATTTCTTAATAGAAGTGGAGCATTTAACAGTTAAATAATATAGTTGCTTCATTCTACTTTGTCAACTAGGTTAGCAAGGCATCGATTATTAATACAACATTCACCGAACTTTTGGTATACGAAGTGACAAGAACGACCAAATGGGTGAAATAAAGCTATATCAAATACCCAAGCCAAATCAGAAATACAGAATGATTTAATCAAAGGAAGATTGCATGATTTGAGCCAAATCAAGTTATCAAAAAAAAAAAAAAAAAAAAATCCAGCAAAAGCCAATGGCCAAATATTACGCAACTAGAATACCAAAATGTTCAATGCTAATGTTAGATTGTGACACATAACGTTCATAACTTATATTGTGTATTATTTTATTGGATTTGACTCATTTATTCTTCCTGTTTGGGCTCATCTAATCTTTCTTTAACCTATTCTAATGTTTCTACTTTGACTCATCTTTATTTTTATAGCTTCGATTGTTGTTACTTCGAGATTTGAAATGTGTCATTTTTGTTTTCTTTTCATATAACTTTCTAAGAAATATTCATCAAATTTCGATATTTTGCGAGTTTCTAATTGTTTCTGGCAATTCTTTAATAAAGATTTAGCAAACTCTCTTCCGTTTAAAAGCGATTGAGTGATGACAAGGCATCTAACTCATCCTTATGTTTTTGTTTTTTTTGTTATCTATAATTACAGATTACAGAACTCTTATTTCCTGTGCATGTGTGTGTGTGACCTTGAATATCTTTTTCTCCTTTGCCATTCACTCACAAGAAACAGACAGCCTCGGGACTGTCGGCATCTTGCTTTGACTCTTGCACGCGCGCAGGTAGGATTTTATATTAGTTCCAACGCAAAGGGGGGGGGGGGAAGTGAGAAATTGCACGTAACCCATTCATAAATACACATGCTCATTCAATACGTTACATAATCTACAGTCATTTGTAGTTTGCGCCTGAAGAAGGTCGTCAGTAATACAACGAAACGTCATGAACTCACCTAATGTTTTTTTTTTTTTTAACGGGGGGGGGGGGTTTAAGCAATACAAATATGACTTAAGAATGTTTTTAGATTCACTTATGTGCTTTTTTTTTTCTTCTGTTAATTCTTTTTCGCAATCACTACCTTGAACGTTCAGTATCTGTTTATGTTAGCCACTAGAGTGAATGTGGAAGAGATAGAATGATACTGATACTATTATTCGTTATCTTTTTTTTTTTTTTTCTATGAAGCCCTGCAAAGAAGGACGATAGATCCCAAGTTATAGGCTGAAGATAGCCCCGAATGATAACAAAGAAACTAGCAACAAGTTACACTCGAAAAATCGTGAATGGAAGAACATATTTTTGCTTTGTATTTATTTAATAGTGTTGAACGCACTTGGGTTGTGGCATTACACAAAAAAGTAACATTCAACGGATGTTAGTCGAATCCACTGAAATATGTCACATTGTTCGGTGAAGCATGTACCTTTTCTCGTGAGTGTGGAGCATGCGTGCCTTTGCCAAAAGCCAAAGCAGTTAGCTCCTAACAATGAAAGCACACATTGTTGCTCCTCATAGGGACAAATGTATCAGACAACAGATCGGACATCCTTGTATCTACAAAGCGCTTTGTATATTTGACTTTTACAGCCCTTTTATTTTAATAAGGATGCGTGCGTATTTCGGTGTATACGCATGCCTCTGTATGAATATAATAAAATCATGCGGAAGAGATTTCTCTATTCGTTCACTAGAGCGATTTTTTTTTTTTTTTCAATAGAAGAGAAGTATCACGATTTAATGGTAAATTTTTTCAATAAAAATGAGTAATTTTATTTTACGTTATTGAAGAGAGTTTGGGGATTGTATTAATCGGCACATTAAATTTATGACCTGTAGATTGATTACTAATTACTTTTATTTAGACAAACTACTGTAAGGATCTCAATTAAGTATATCCAATAAGATTTATTCCATTCTCTCTCTCTCTCTCTCTCTGTGTGTGTGCGCGCGCGCGCGCCTATAACGACAGTATTATGTGCATTACTGAAGTCTGAATGAGAAGGTTGTTGCTGATTCAAAACGTCTATTGACTATCTTTAATAATAGTATAATAATTCTTCGTTAATGGGTTTTGAACTACATTGCCATGTTTTAAAAAGCACAGTTTGTTTAAGCATGGCTTTCTTAAAACAGTTATTTTTCCTAATGAAATTGGAATAAATTTATTACACGGTTGGGATTAACTATTCGTAATAATAATAAATATTATTATGGGCGTCCACAGAAAATTTTCAGAGGGAGGGGCAAAGCTTGGAGACAAATAATTACATCAATACATTTTTATTTAATTACTTAATTTTTATTTTATTTTATTTTTTTTTTCATAAGTAGATCCCGGCGGTGGGGGGGGGGGCAAGTGCTCCTTTGCCCCACCTCTGTGAACGCCCATGAATATTATTATCTAATTTAATTTAAAAATTACAATTATTTATATATTGGTAACTTATTAATTTCTAAAAATAACTTATTCAGTGATAACTATTGAAAAGAAAAGAGATCGCCATATTTTCAAGGACAACAGTAACTGTAATCACTCTTGAAATTGTTATTTCAGTATTTAGGACTTTGCTATAATTGGGGTTTTCTAATAAATTAATAGAAAATTTAGATTATGGGAACGATCTTCAGTCCCTGCTTATACAAAGAAAAGTGCAAGCTGTCATCATCAAATCCCTACATATAATCTTAAAAGGGGGGGGGGGGTATAAACAATACAGTACTACATAATAATGATTGACAACAATAACTTTAAGAACAGAATAGTCAGCTGACTGAAGAATTATAAAATGTTATTGTTGTCGTGTCGTTTGCGGAAATGTGCATATAGGAAGGTAACATAACTAATATATGAATCCTGAAATAGCCCAATATATTTGCCTAAGACATACTCTTTATTTAGAATAATAACAATGATTTAATATTAGTATAATTTAATTGATATAAAATTATTGTGAGAGGTGTAAACCCTTGTAAATAAAATGCAATTAATAATAATAATAATAATAATAATAGTTAATTCGTAGTTAAAGGTTCGAAATAAAAAAAAAATAATTAAGTGTCTTTGAGCCTGTTGAACCTGAACCACGTTGCCAAACATGTAATGAACCAATTTTCAAACACACACACACAAAAAAAAAAACCCGTAATTTATTTCATACCCTTAACTATTAATTAACCGTTGTTATTGTTCTTCTTGCATGAAACACATCGAACAAGCAATTTCCTGCACTATTTTCTTGAGGACAAAGCAATAATTAAACCTTGCCTTGAAAGAACATCCACCAGAATTCCTTCCTGATGTAGGAAATGCGTGCTGACCCCCTTCACCTGTCGAGTGATTCAACCCTCCTCCACTCACGAGACAGTTTCCACTCGAATCACGGGGTTGCTGCGATAAGGACAATGACTCAATAATATTTGAATAAGACGTCTATCTTATCTGGTTAGTTCAAAGAAAGGCTTACGCGCACACACACACACTTCCTCAAGGTCGATCAACGTCCTTCAGGGCGTTCTCGCAATTAACGAAAAACTCTTGAATTCTGGTGGAAACCCTTTCAGGCAGGATGAGCAAATAAGCCAAGGACGGAAGCTGAGGATACAGTGGCGTTCACCCCAAGAAGGCTATTTTTGAATAACTGGGCTTAATTTTTGCCCACCAGGCGTAACATGTAAGATTATCTCAATGACACTGCTGGTGATAGCAAACCTCACTTGCAACAACAGCTTGGAACTTGAGGAAATGGCTAAGGAAATGGAGAAAGACGTCATGGTTGTCTTAATGGAGATGCTAATCTAAATCAAGAAGCTTTACGAACTGGGTTCTTTTTGTCATGTCTTTCCTTTCTGTTATCTTTTCCATGCCTTTGTTGTTGTTTTTGTCACCCATTTTCTCTCTTTCTCTGCTCTTCTTGTTATTTTCTTCCGACTGTCTAGATTTATTTTCTTATGACAATTAACAGACACGATGCATTGGCCTCATAGCATTAGCTACTTCTGCCTTAATTGCTACCGATTGAACCGGACTCATATGGAGCTTGTTTCTCCTACAAACAGACAAACCGTTTCCATGAATACGTCATCCGCAGACTTACTATTCACTACTTATCAACGTTAGCCGGGATAGTATTAACATATGTGCTAAAACTTACAAAATATGCCTTAAACTCCCCTCCCCCAACACGTATTGAGAAAGGGAAGAAAAAGAAGAAGGGATGTAATTTAAAAAAAAAATACGAATCAGGAGTTTTTGTTGAAAGAAGATCCGTACATCACGTGACCGTTGCAAGATAGGGAAGATCAGTGGACTGGCATTGGATTATATCGAATAAGTTGTAATGGGAGGATACGCCGAACTTATATTTTAATGTTCTCCTGTTAAACATTGTCCCACTAGAAAGCTGCGTTTATTATTATTACCAAACAACCCCAAATGAACTGAAAGAGGAATGTCAAAGGGTACGCTCAGCGTCTTTAAGCGTATCATTAAAAGTCTTCCAGAACAAGAGAGAAAACTGCGAACATCCTTCTCGACAAAAAAACCCACTTTAATCCGGCAGAATATTGACGACGGCAGCAGTGAGACTAAGAGCGTATCAAACACCCCCCCCGCATCATCACATTACCCCTTTCTATTGCCTTTCCTCCCCACCCCACCCCACTTTCTGCGTCCACCATCTAGAACTAATTACTGCGAAAAACAGAAGCGTGCGAGAAGGCTACCGGTGGAGGGCAGACGGACACGTCGGCCGACAAAAATACGGCTCGTTACGCCCCTGTCCACAAACACAGATACACAGGTTTATCTCGTTTACCATCTACATGCAGGCAGGAAGCGCGCGCGTTAGTACCGCCCTCCACTGGTTGCGCTAGGCCGATAGTAGTTGTGTGAATGGTTACCTTGGTGCTGTCCATGGGCTCGAGACACTACAGTTTCCGCTCATTATATCTGTGTTTCATTAATCTAGCTACACTTGGCGCACGCTCTAGCCACAAAATGCACGAGATAGAAAGAACTGGTCGTTTTTCCTTCTATGGCGTTCTCACTACTGCTTGTTTTTCCTTCACCCCCCCTGGTTCGCTTTTCCTCTGCTGCTTTTTTTTTTTTTTTTCCCTTCTCCCTACACGTAATTAGAGCCAGAGATGCTTGCTAGCTGGACAAGATGGCGTGGGTGTATTTGTCACTGTCGACGACAGCTTCTGGTTAAGGGGGATTGGCAGTAATGAGGGTGCTGTGAAAAACTAGCCTGGGTGTCTGGGGAGATGATCACACTAAAGAAAGGACAGTTGTCTCTGTCCTTTCTCCTATTCGATCTTCCTTACCAATTCATTGTCTTGCTGTTTCTGTGTTCCCATTGGTTCCTTTACTCCATCTTCATTTAAGCCTTGGAATTATGAAGAACATTTCCTTTGGTCCCGCTTTTTGTATTATACGTTGTTTGTTGTTTTATTCTCTATTAGTTATCTAATAGTGACATTGATTCATGCCGATCCCATCTCTTTCTAACTGACGACTTTTTAAGATGACACACACACTCTCTCTCTCGACTCTAGATTACAAGCATATAAGAAAATCATTTCGTTTTGTTTGTCGTTGAATAAGACGGTGTGTGTGATGCACCGTTTACATAGAAGAAGGATTTCTACTTGCGTCGTCAAGAACAAAGTAGGCGAGCCATTATAGATGAATGATAAGAATGTCGCTTTTAAATATTTATTTGTTCGAGTTTGACACCATAAATACTGGAAATGGAAATTGGAAACATTCCGATTCTAACAAATTATGATTTATTCTGAATTAAATTCATACAATTTCTAACATAACGTTTTCCCATGACAATGTATAGCGAAATAATAAGCATTATTACAACACTTATAGCTCTTTTTATAACAACAATAAATAAACAGGTGTTCGTCTATGATCGGTGATACAAAACTCTTAATAATACCTAAGGCATTGGTTTTTGAATGTATTATTGTTTATTGCGTTGTTGCTTGGTGACCGATGTGTTTAGTTCTTGTATTTTTGTTAAAGATGATTAGGACAACGCGTGTCTGACGTATTGCTGATAAAGTGGAATATCGTTAATGTGATTGGTTAACTATTGTTTGAGTAATTGTTGTCATGATGTTGATTATGATATGAATGCCTATAAATAACTATTATGGGACGAAAGATTATAAACTTATAGTTCGTTGTTAAGGATTAGATAATCCAATCATTTGCTTATTGGAGGCCTGAAGTGGCTTGAAAAAATACCATGTTGGGTCTGTTAAAAAAAATACCATGTATAAAAAAATACCATGTTTTGGATTCCGATGAAGCCATTTCCACGCACAGCAGTGGAAGTTGAAAGTTGCCGACAAGAGACGTCATCCGCTCGGCCAATGAGAGTCCATAGATATTCATATTAATGAACTTTGTAATACAATATGTTCTTATAGTGGTAATGTCTAATGCTTCAATTGTTCAGTTTGAATGACTGATGTATTGTTACTATAGCAACTAACGATTTTGGTATAGGTAACTATTCCATTATCGCTAAGCCTAAGTGTAGATGATTAAATATTATTAACGTAAAATGTCGTATCGTATTGTCGACACTAATTAAACATGTTTTGAATTTTCAACAATACACAGAAATGCTTTAATGAACTTTTTTTTTTTCATGCACGAGATACCCTCGTTCCAGGTAGCGAGTGTGTCAGGCTACTGTTTTGAAAGCAATCACTTGACATTAACGTAACATCATCACCAGGACCCACCTTGTCCAAGGCCTTGAACCAAGACGCTAAACCTTTTCGTGGGGGTAATTTGCCGCACGCTACATCCATCCAGCCACATCGAAGTCTCTCGTATAGGACAGAACGCAATAGAAGCCGATGTTCAGTCGGGCATCAACCTGTTTTCAGAAGTGGGTTACTAATTGATGACCGCCGACAGAATTGAACTCCGTGTTTCCGTTTAACCCCATTGTCAGTCCATCACCTGGCTTAGCCGAAAGAAAAAAAAAAATAGGAGGTGGAGGACACATGAAAGTAACGAGTATAGGATGCATGAACAGGTGCGGCAATTTAATTATCACTTTCCAACGATTTTACTGCCCCCCCCCCCACGAGAATTTCGTCATTTGAGTAACGGACAATTGTTCACCAATGAAATACAACCAAAGTGTTGGTAATTAAGAACACCGTCTCTAGGGGGCGTGGGTGTCTGCATTCTAACGAGATGGGCTACGGCTCCATAAGAGGATGAAATCACCTTCTCCCCTTACCTTAACTGCGCAGTGTGAAGAGGGAGGTGATGTTCTTATTATTTCGGCTAACGACTATGAACTCTGTGGCGACACGGACGTGATCCGCAGCGAAATCGTCACTTCGCAAACTACACTACAAAGTGAGGTCATACGTTGCCATAGAATAACATGTTTATTAGCAGTGCGTCGGTTGGTAAACACGTTCTACGGATTTTTCGGAGAACGTGAGAATGCACCCAGCTATTCTCGACCGTAATTAGCGTTTTGTGTTGTCAAAGAGTGTGAAATTGAGGGGTGTAGGCGGGAATGCCCCTTCGTCACGGATCGTTGGTTTCAGGGTCGAGTGACATGATAGTGACTCTCCCACTCGCCGCGTGGCAATCTCGGCTCTTAAATATATCGGCCCAGGTCGGCATGATCGTGAGCTTATCTTGACCTTCTGTCCGCATCTTGCTGGCACGCGCCGCCTCTTTAAGAAAGGCGAAAAGCGGGGTGGGGGGGGGCGGAGGCTCTCTCGCCTGTTGTCGTTTACGGAATGAAGGTGAACCACACATTCTCGTTAATAATCCTCATTAGAAATTCCAGTCGTGATGGAGGGATCGGCAAACAAGGGCTTTCGGTTCACAGAAATTAAGATGGACAGTGGATAGACAGATAATGGGAAGAGAGAGCGAGATCGGTGGAGAGTATTTGCGACTTATTTAAATGTATTGAAATAATCTGGCATTTTTCAAGCAAATTTCTTATTTATATTAAGAGGAATAGGGATATTATAAATCCATCCATATTTCATAGCCAATTGCGTAAAAACTTAAAGTTTGGAAAACAGACCGGACAGTTTACGAGAATACAATCCACGGCATCGGAGCTGCCTTAGTTTGCACTACTTAAAAGACACGAGCTCTTCCCAGGAGTCCGTATATTCGCCCTTTATTAGTACACTGATTAGATTTCACTTATCGGTATAAAAATAAACTGCAGACATCAACTAATTACTGTGTTAGCAAAAGGATTACGTTCCATACACGCACATCCTAACTCTGGTTGTTGAAAATATTCTCATTTGATCGTATTCATTACTACTTGGTACCGATCCGAGGTGTAAAAAAGTTCTGGTGTCAAATGCCATGTCGATCAAAGTTCACTTTAGAAGAGTGAATATGGAATGTATTATATTACTGAATATCGTACGTGGATGATCACATGTCACAGAGCCGACTCATTATACTTGCAGTGATCAGGCTATGCACTAACTTTATTACAAAAAAATGTTTTTTTTAAAAAATTAGTTGAGGTTGAACTCATAATTTCTCTCATCCATCCCTACCACTGTATTTATGTGCATCTTTATGCGCATTCCACCTTTTTGTGAGTGGGATGCACATTTGAAAAAAAAACAAAAAAACTCACAATTAAAGTATTTATGGATGATATTTGGATAGCATTTGTTACACAAATCAGATGAATACGTCATCCTATTTGTTTAAAAATATCTGCTGTAAATGCGTTTGTCTATTGATGTTCTGCCGCATGATTACAAATAAAACAGACTTCAAATCTCCTGCTGTTTTTTGTGAATATTAAAAACCATTCGTGGCAATAATTCTAATTTTAATAAAAGCAACTTTAGTTTTCTGTATAAATATAGAAGTTCTATTTCCTACTTAAATTTTTAGTTTTCATTTTTGTGGACATTATTTGCTCTTGTTATTTCATTCCTTTATACAAACTAACCAAACTAGGAAAGAAAAAAAAAAAAAAAAACACGTCCTCCCATTTCTTAACCTTCCTATCCCCCACCCCTCTATTTTTCTTCTGATAATAACCGTGTTAACACCTATTTCCATACTGCCTTAGCTGGTCATCTTTCCTGAAATGCGGGGGTCTCATAAATTGAATTTCCTTACCACGGACTTGCCATAGACTCACACTAGCCTGAGGGTAGGATAGTCTGCACGGCACTTGGAGATATCCATATTAGCATAATCATTAATATTAATGTTGATAATACTCTTCGGTCACGTAGCAAGTCCTACAAATATTCCTTTATGCCTTCTTTTATTTTATTATTTTTTTTTTTATACACAAAACCCCGTCAAACAGTTCCTATGTAGATAATCAAACTTGTTAGTTCCTCTGTCGTGATGGGAACTAATTTTGCTCGAGATGAAATACATGCAAGTGGCGTGTAACGTTCGTCTTCCCCCCCCCCCCTCGACAATTCTTCGTTTCCTTCACCACACCTATTATATGTGAATACAATTGAGTATAATTCACATATAACATCGATGAAAAATTATGGATGTGACTAACGATATTATTTCTATGTACATAAATTGAGTCCCGTTGCCAACATTATTTTGACGACTCAACATACAAAATCTATCGATATTTTCATCTATTTGTCGTCCCATATTAAGCTAGCGTTCACTATACAGTCCAACACTATCAATTAGGCCATAGTCATTGTTGAAAAAAAATTGCAGATATTTGTTATTCATAAATTTGCGGTTATTTAAAAGAAAACTACCAAAAATAGGACATTCGTAGTAGAACACATTATTGACAATCTTATTAGAAAAAGGGAAAAATCAAACTAGAAAAAAAAAGTCGAAAGAGATAAGATATTTAAACATTAGCTTTGTCAATCAGCAGGAAACTTGAAGCAATAATAAAGAAGGAAAAAAAAAAAAACATTTAAATAGGACAATATTCACCGACGTCCAACATTCTTTTGAGCTGTTTATCATCAAACATTGACAACACTACCGCCGACATTCCATCAGTCCACGCTAAACCAGCTACTAAGGGATATATAAAAGTTCAACAGGTAATCAAATATTTTTTTTTTTTTTTTCTACGGTCCGTGTAACATGCAAGAACAACTGGTTGTTTGCTTTGTTCTGGTAAAGAAAAAAACGCGTCCAATCTTTCCTATTATATTCTACTTTTCCATTATTACATCCGTGAGTGCTGTGTATAATTTTGGTTTATCTTCCTCAAATTTTATTGTGCCTACTAGAACTGATGGGCCATTTTGTAACAGTTCCAACTAACTGCCGAACCTGTCCAGGTCTCCCTAAACTGTGGAGAATTGATCACGGCTCACTTGCTAACAAATGAGAGCACTAGAGGCTGATGTATGTATGTTCTAAATAGTTAAGAAATACGCGGAAGATAAGGAACATTGCATTGAATAGCGTGAAATTCTAGACTTTGCCCTTTTATTTACATTGTAACAGGTTATGGGTTTGCTGACTTCCATAAAAATTGAATTTTTTTTTTTTTTTTTGTAGTTAATGTGTTCGCCTTTTCGAATGGGTTTAATTCTGTTTATTTGAACATTGTGTAATAGGTCGTAGCGTCTAAGAGTTGTTTCTCTCTCTTTTTTTTTTTTTTTCTTTTAAGTGTTTTGAAACGCTATACTTTTATAAGACATGACAGCACGTGGATCAAAAATTTACTAACAAAAATAAACACGTCAACACATGCAGAAAAGTGTCAACGTGTATTAAATCCAGGAGGAATGCAAGGCATTTTTTTAAAGCGAATTTCATAGGAAAACTCAAAAAAAAAAAAATCAATAGTTAATAGAGAAAGTTAATGAGAATCGTAATAGAAACGAATTGATACTTCTCCTTGTATACCATAACACAAACATATCTACGATCAAATATTTTTTTTATATAACTTCCCGCCACAAAAGGTTATAATCCTCCCATACGTTAGTATCATAGGTGGGCTAAAGATTTTTATTCTATTTTTATTAATTTTTTATATATTTTTTTTCATTCTTACCTAATCCCGAAAGTCTGGTCTAGAGAAAACATAGAACTTTTTCAAACCACTTCAGACCTTCACTAATCGGGAAAGTAATGTCACACCGGGCGTTGAAAATCATTTCCCACCTAAAGACAGTCACAAACGTTCATGGCACGGCAGAATTAGAACAAACCCACACAGCCTGTTGGTTAGAGGGGGGGGGCGATATGTTAACCACTCGGCCAATCAGGTCAGCAGTAGTTATATTTTATTATCTGTTTCATTATTGTGGATTATTTCTACGTTTGTAGTAACTAGACGTAAAGATGATTTTTATATACACACAAGTAGAGCTTTGGAACCAACCAGCATCAATTTTTTTTTTTTTTCATTTTGAAAAAAAAAAAAAAACTGTATGAATTAAGCGCACATTAAATCCAACATTATTTCAAAACCGAACACAGAAACTATAAAAGTTTCGTGAGAAAATTGACCAGAATGCTTACGGGAATACACTCGCCGCCCTACGAGTTGCTCTAGCTTCGAGTTTCTTAGTACTGAGAATTTTTACTCTCTTAGGTTTCTGTCTGGTCTCTAACGAAAAATCAACGAGTTTGAAACAGCTCTCAGGCCAGTGAAACCTTATCAAAATGGACCAATAGGAAGTAATATATGGACGCTCGGGCTAGCGTTCATGTCACCTATAAGGTTCGGTTAGGGCAACTCGTAGTATGTCGACGAGCGTATTCCCGCAAGTTCTGGATTAAATAATGTTGGATTTAATATCCACTTAAATTATATAATTTTGCATCGTTGAAGTGAAGCCTTTTGGCTCTTTATTTTAGTAAAAAAAAAAACTTATTTTGTCATCTATTGCTGCTATGGATACAAGAAAACCTATTTTGCGACCAACTAAATCTACCACAATCCACTGTTGCTATGGTCACACACACACACACACACACAAATAATAATAAATAACTTTTTGCCACAACGTAAGCAGGACTTTTTGCCAAGGCACACAAAAATTATTTTACTATTTAGGAGACGTTCCTATAGTAGACTATATGTATAGTGAAGATGTTGAAAATGGAAACTTCACAAAGACTAAAGAGACACCCAGTATGTGTATATATATATATATATATATATATATATATATATATATATATATATATATACACAGTATAGTTGCGGTTTTTCTATCTCCTGTTCCACGTTGATGATCTTAACTTGATTTTGTGTGTGTGTAGATAGAACAATAAAATAGTTGCGTATACTTCTAGTTGCATGATCAATATTTATAGATTTCTTCTTTCTTTCTTTCTGTGTGTGTGAGGGGGGGGGGGGAAGACAGAAGACCAATGTGTGTGTGTGTAAATGCTCAGACTGAGGAAATTATTCCTACGAAGCTCGCACTTCAACCACTGCCATCCACTTTTGCACATCGATCAGTGTAGGAGAAAATTTCGAACTCGTTTGTTCATCTTATTCTTCTCCCTTACATATTCTAACTCACTTAAGGAAAGAAAAAGAAAAAAAAAACGAGCGAATAACTTCATATTTCTTAGAAAAATCGACTTTCCTCTCCGAGGACCCTCAGTGCGAGCTTCACTCGGCGTATTAATCTCTCCCCGAGGAATGACTTCTTTCATGGCGTGTTCACATTTGTCGTTGCTTGTTGTCCTCCAACTTTATAGCGTGTCAAAATCGGTCTCGCAGCT
Source organism: Typopeltis vanoorti (assembly GCF_054136105.1). Classification (NCBI taxonomy): domain Eukaryota; kingdom Metazoa; phylum Arthropoda; class Arachnida; order Uropygi; family Thelyphonidae; genus Typopeltis; species Typopeltis vanoorti. The sequence goes on from NC_143549.1 coordinate 87,189,259, forward strand.
GTAACTCCTAAGACATTTATCCAAGAAAATTCACTTCTTACTTTCCTTTGCCATTAATTTGCAAATTTCGAGCCTGCGGGACTATGTGTGACCTAAGGCTTACTTGCAATACCCCCTTCGCATGAAGAATGGTCAACCGTACTAGATGGAGACACTGATCGATTACAGTTGCCTGGAACCATGTCTGTCAGCAATATCACGAAATGTACAAGTAAACGAGAGAAAAAAAAATAGTAAAAGGTCGCGTCATAAGAGGGAGGAAACTTCTATCCTTGTTGAAAATGCTACTCTTTATGACATGAAAAAAAAGTCCCTAAAGGCTTGTGAATTGCCAATTGCGATCTCAGAACTGCAAAGCAAGTCAAGGGAAAATACAAGGTAGTTACTGGCTATTTAAGTCCGAATGTGCATGGATACGAGTCTACCTTTGTACACATTAAAAGTCTTCTGGATTTTTCATTCATAATTCCAGATTTTCAAAGAATTTCTGGAATTGTTTTCAGCATGTTCCTGAAGTTGTATCTGGAAATTTGTAAACTTTCTGGAAGAGATTCCAGAAAGTTTGTGGAAGTGCTTTTGAAAATTTCGAACTCTCTTTCCAGAGTGCTTTTGTTTCCAGAAACGATTCCAGAACTTCCAGACAACTATTGCAGAAAAAACTGTTTCCAGAATTTTTTCTAGAAAGATTCTGGAATTACTTCTGAAATTTTTAAACTCTCTCTCTCTCTCTCTCTCTCTCTCTTTCTAGACTGGAATTGTTTGAAAGTTTTAAAATTGTTTCCAGAATGTTTTTTGGAAATTTCAATATCTGGAATGGAATCGTTACTATAAAAATTCTACCGCAGCTTGTAGAAATAATTTCTGGAAATTCATTTCCAGAAAATGAAACGAATTCCATCACCTTTTTTTAAGTTCATCGGATTTGTTTCTTTCTCAGAAAAACCTGTACTTCTCCACTCATTATGAAGACGTTAATATTCTCTTCGCGGTTTCTGGCTATCTCCCAGTCTACCCTAACTCCGACTACATCAATATACGACAACGCAATCCTTTCGTTATTTTTTTTTATATGGGTTAATTACTCCAATGGCTATTTGACGTGTTTAAGTACGCAGAAATTATTGACAATTGCTCCTTTACATTAACTTAGTTAATTAACTTGCCACGAGCCATTAACTGGCTCACCACACCTTGTGAATATTTTATAACCTCCGATCTTCTCCATGTAGCTGTTGAAAGCTGATTTTTTTTCCCCATCTTATACACGCAACAACTAATGGCTATGATGCAATGAAAGCTTTTTAATAGCACGTTCGATAGGGTTCAGAACACACTGAGGGATCGTATCCTGTGCATTATGTCAATAACGACCCATTGCATTAGCTAAAAAGGGAACGATTTATTATTAGATTAGAATTCCATGTATTTCTAATGAATTTTTATTTCGCTGAATTGCCTGACTAACATTATGAGAAAACATTCCTGTATTTGAATGATGTTAAAAAAAATCAGTACTCGCGATACCAGTACGATTAATACTCAGGTTCCATTGACACTACTGATTTCTATTTGTTTACGTTGGCGGCAGACGATTGAAACTAATATTATGTTCTGATAGTTATAATTCTTCGCATTACGCCTCCGCAGCTCACTTAGGATAGATAGAACCTCAGTCCGTATAGAAGCCCTTTGGTCGGAAACACCCGGGTTCGATTCCCATCCATGAACCTGAGGAAACTTTATCTGGTTTCTTTCGACTAAAGGTGAGTTAAGCGGTCTCATACGGAGGTAGAGGGTTTTTTATCACCCGGACACGCAGGTTTTTTGTTCCTCAGAACAGGCAAACCCGCTCGTGAACACACACACGGATTTACAGTAATAAATACATACTTAATCCCTCACTAGGAGAGCTCAACCAGTCCTAAGGGAAGATAAGGAATGGGGGGCAACCCCATACGAATAAATAATAAACGTGGTATAGATGAACTGTTTGTTGGAAACACCTGAGTTCGAATCCCGTGAAGAACTTTTATCAGGTTTCAATCAAGTGGTGAGTTAGCCAGTCTCATGCGGCTGCAGAAGGTTTTTTCGTTTAGAAAATCTAGTAAGTTGTTTATTATTGTAACCAGAAAGAGTTAAGGCGTGTTCCGTAATTTAGGATAAGTTCGTCCCTTAGATACTATTGAGAATATCTATCCACTTTAGGAACCCTAAGCTTTGAAATCCCTATTGTAAAGTCATTAGATATCTACGTATTAAAATAAATTATTGTATTCTAATAATAAACGAATTATTCTATAGATAATTGCTTTTTCTACTCTCTATTTATAAAAAGATAAGCCGAAATTTGAAACGTTTTTATGTCACGTTTTTTGTCTTCGGCTTACCAGCCCGGTAAGCCGAACTCGGGGGGTTGGGCGCCGTAGGCTTTAGGGGGGGGGAATATATATATATATCAGTTTTGTTTTATAGGAAAAGTAACCCATTTGATATTTTATTATTTATCAATAGCATGCCGTACAATAACTGCGTTTGAAAACTCGCTGTAATGTAATTACCCAAATATTTCTACGTGGAGCAATGTTGGTATGTTTAACACGCAGTATGAAATAAAGACTCACAAAAACATCGTATTGACTATTTATATAGCCAACAAAATGTTGAAGAAACTGAAATGCCCAGACATTAAGAACTGAAACGTTAAGACGTCCAAATCGATTAAATAAATAAATAATAATTAAAATTAAAATAATGTGATATTTTTGGTATGGTAGTGTACTTTATTACCAACATTTTATATTATTTTCTTTTCTACGATTCTAAGTAATTACAATTTTTTAATATATATATATATATATATATATATAAATAAAGGTAGAAGAATACGTGTGATAACCATTTTTGAATATGATTGGCCATCATCATCGATGCATTCAATGCATATTCTTTCTAGGGAAAAAAAAAAATGCTTTATCATACTCAGGTTTCAGTGAAGACGGTAGCAACCAGAGATGTTTATGCTACTTCTCTGATCTTTTACAAAATACCTGTAAGTGAAAACAGATAGAAAGAAGTAGGAAGAGAGTAAAAAAAAAAAAAATCTTACCAAGGAGTCGATTCAAAAGTATCTTCAGCATAGAGAATTTTTACTCTTTGGCCAATGTGACCTCCCTGTAGATTATGATGCCATATAATATACACATCCGTATAGAAAAAAAGCACCCCAGAGAATTTGATGACATTGTGAATCGAGCCGACAAAAGAACATCATTCAGCTCAGAGTAATGGAACACCCGGTAAGACAAACATCTACGAACACCTGCTGAGGATGCAGACACCAAAAAGTAGAAACAATATGAAAGTCGCGTGCGGTCGCAAGGGAGGGATGACAAACATTGCTTCTCACCCTGGACTCAAGCTAAAGTATCCTAAGAGATTTTAGAAGTGAAAAATATAGTCATAAACACAACCGTCAACCCTCCAGGCGAAATGAGTAGGTATTTGGTAAGCTTACCCCGTAACAGGTGCAGACGTAGAAGAGAGATGTATGGAGGGAGTGCTCTTTCGTGTAGACCCTTTATAGGAAACGGGAAAAAAAAAAAAAAAAAAAAAAGAAGATAAGAGGTAATATTTAAAGTCATCTTTATATTGAATGGCAATGACCCGTTCTGTGAACAGGAAGTAAGAAATTTTCATTGAATTCTTTTTTTTTTTTTCTATAGTCAAATAATATTTTTTAAAAATGATATATCGTTTTATTTATAAAGAGCAAGAATTAGTTCTGAACAATGAGTATAACAATTGCCAGTATTTTAAACAATTGGAAAGTGTTGTGCAGGAAAGCAACCTTCAGGGGTATAGATTAATATATCATTTACTTCATAAACGGAAAATAATAATAATAATAATAATAATAATAAAAATATCACCATACTTGTGGGGAGTCCTGGCATATAAGTAAGTTTTGAACGATGACTCGCAGAAGGATAGGATATATAAAGACTTCTCCTGTCATTGGGGGTTTAACCTAATATCGCAACCTGTCCAGACGATAACATCGCCCAATACGGGGGTGGAGAAGAAGGGCAAGAAGGTGTCAGACACTGTAGAAGACTGATTACTTACTGTCATTAAGATCTCCATTCCTTTCGCCGTATGTCGCTACTAGAAATGTCCGAGAGACCAGCGAATAGTCGGGAGTTCAACTTCCTCAATCCACAAGTTTATGTTTGCTCGAGATAATCCGTTAATCCACCTTACGGACACCCGTAGTTACCTAGACTGTTATGGCCGACTAGCAGAAGATTACTGTAGTGACGACCTCGCCTGCAATTAACAGACGGGAACTTGATCTCTTTAATGATGAGGCAGCTCTCTTCATTTCCTTCTCGGGGGTGTCTTTTAGTCCACGTGCGTGTAAACCTGTTTAATGACCCCTTAACATATACAGACATCGAACAACTCGGCACAGATTCTATGACGGACGTGTTTGTTGGTGTCTGCGGAGCGTTTTAGATGCGAACAAGAAAAGTGATTTCAGATTGATTTTTAAACCAATCTCCAATTTACGATGCAAAATTTGATAAGAAAAAAAAATTCTCTTTTGGATGAGAAAAATCGTCAAATAATTAATATAATAGTTATGAGTTTTAATTAAAACATTTATAGGCTACAATCAAACAGGTGTCCCTGTTTGCTCATTTATCAATCAGTATTTTAAAATAAAATTGAAATAATAGCGGGTACACGTAAAGGTAATTCTAATCCATCACAATTTTTCTACGGAAAATTTTAATGGATAATAATGACCGTAGCTCGAAGACAACAAACCACCCCCCGATGCTTTTTTTTTTCACTGTTTGTTTTCATTATACTATACTTCCGCTGATATTGCAATGAACGTATCATATGTTGGCTATGTTGTTAATATAAGTTCTAACACATGTATCAGATGATAGAACACTGATCGATCACGTGATTTTGGATTATATTGAAGTATTTAGCAGTCACATGCGACTGCTAAATATTATTATTCAATCAAGTTGTTTCTTTTATTCAGCACACCCTGCTTCACAAACACGACAGCTCACACTATGATAGTTTCGTGTAGCAACACCGTTGGACTTTTCCTCTGAAGGTAAGTTGTTCAATTTCCTATGAACGTTAAAAGGCAGGGTTTATTCCACGCTCACCGGGCCGAGTATACACGCCATAACAGAATGAAAAGAGAGAGAATGCAGGAATTTTTAAGCAATGATACACAAACTCATCAGATCTAACTTGATTTTCAATCTATTAAAGTACACTCAAAATACCTTCACGGAGCAATACCACTTCTAAACCTATAGAGAAATATTCTTTCGTACAGACGTTGTGATTGAAGTATTTTGATTTAGGATCATAAAAGCTATTTGAAATCTTTAAGATGCATTACAAGTACTTGTCGGACAAAGTGTAATTATTCAGCTGTCATTTCTTTAATTTTTTTTTTTTAAAAAGAATACAATTCCTATCCGTGGATTCTAATTAAAAATACACTTTAGATTATATCAGAACAACATCTTATTTCGATTAACTCTATCTTTTTTTTACATGTAAATGTAACTATTTCATCGCTAACCAGTAGTTCCTGTGTCTTTCTTACTGTTGGCTTTCCTTCAACCATTTCTAGTGGTGGGGGGGCATCGTTGCCCACCTGTAATATACTCCCACATTCTCCCATCCTGACAACCGTGAACTTCTAAGGTAGAAAATGATCAAGCATTAAACATAGAGCACACCTTGCAACAGCGCATGCTCCGAGTTGGTCAGTTAGGATAAGCTATATAGGGATAGGCAATCAGTGATGCGCTGTGGAATAGCAGAAGAGAAAGAGGGGGGGGAAGGAAACAAAAATGAAGAAGAAGAAAAAAAAGTACCTAGAAGGCGATCTCCAAGTTCTCTCTCGGACCACGCAGGGGACCCAAGGTAAAGCCCACTTTGACTCATCAATCTCCCTGGCTTGGCCAATGTTTCCCGAGGTGGCGGGCAAAGCCGGCTGGATGTCTCAGGGGCCTTACAAATGACGCACTTAATGCTACTGCAGCTCTTAACGCTAAGTACTGGAGACAGAGAGATGGAGGGTTGCTGTCCCGCTCCGCAAGGCCTCATTAACCGCGCTCCTCGGAGGACGGTCTCGCATACAGTCGCCATTGATCTTCGCAAACTGTTTAAGCAGCGATATCACCAGTGGCAGGGGATTACTTAACGTGTTTATTAGGATACTGGCAGCCACCCCCCTGTACCAAGGGGAAGAACGAAGAAATAGGGCCTTTGCCGACTTCTATTTACACGATTGACCAGAAGCCCTTTTGGATGTCGCTTCTAAATAGAAAGTGCGTACAGAAAATCAGACGGAAGGCGTTAGTGACGTGGTTACATGTGGTCGGACAATTCGGTGACAGCTGTTTTATCTGCAGACAGACGGAAAACAAGCTTAGGACAAGGCTCTCAATTGGAGAACTTCCAGCAAGACATGACCTTAACGGCAGTTGTGCATTAGACCTCGCTAAGCCACTAAGTGTTCCACCGCTTGATCGATAGATTGGTTGCATTTTCCCACTAACTTTTCCTTTAAAAACAACCATGTCCAAACATTTAGGTTACTCGGATGCCGCTCGCAAAGCATCATGGGTAACCGGAATGGTTGCTGAACCGGAAGTAATGATTATGTACTCGACTTATATCTACCTTCAAACTGCAGCATTCTCGAGCATTCGTTAACTTAAAAAAATATTAATTTTCACGCATGCTTATCTGTGGGCTAAAGTTGTGGAGAGTCTCATCATTAAATAAAATATCGGTGATTCTTTTTGTCCTTTGTTTAAATAAAGATTACAGTCACTTCCGGTTCAGTCGGATTGTATTTGTAGCCGTCATGAACATTCCTTATGGACATTAAGAAGTGTATATTTTGAAGACAATTTTTTATTATTTAGTATAAAGAATTCATATTTTATTGCTAAAAGGAAATCCAATTTTATTTGATTAACCGCTCGAGTACGAATGGCAATTAGATGCGGTTTTTGTTTTTATCAATTCTAAGGTGAGTTGAGGTCATCTCGAACAGCAAATTAGTTGGAGAGTGCCCATAGAAAGAGACAGAACAGAAATGGGCATTTTTTATGATAAACAGCAGAGTAAAAGCAATAAAAAAAAAAGAACAGCATTCAAGATTATATTCGAATTCTGTTTGGATCTTGTTTGATGTTCTCGTTTGTTCTCTTTTGATTTTGTTTTGATACATGGATATTAAGAGTTTAATCTTGATTTAGGAAAGTTTGATATTGGTATGTATTTATGGGGTGGAAAGTAAATTAAGAATGGAAGGCATTTGTCAGTTGCATGTGTTCGATGGCTGGTTTATCTGTTTTTCATGAAAAAAAAAAAAACGAGAGCTTTTGGCAGGGAACATCTTTTCAACCACAGTACTCTTGCTTCTCTAGACTGTATTACGGGGACACTTATTCAGGGGAGAGAGAGAGAGAGAGAGCAAGGGAAAGTGTGCCCATCTAACAGTGAGGTATATTAATAGGAGGAAATTGAGATTCAACAACATCAGAAAGCTGAAGAGTTCAGCATTATTTATAGAATTAAAAAGCAGTAACTGCAAATAAATTTTATAAAATGAGGAAAGTAAATTTTAAGCCAAAAAATAATCCCAAAGAAGACATTCCCATGACGATTTACTGTTGGTGAGCTTTTGCAAGACAACACGCGCAAAACCACAGTGACGCAACAGTGACGTAGCTAGTTATTATTGGATAACAATAAACAGAAATACAAATCAAACAATGCATCATTTTAATGGTACAAACATCAATTGTTGTTTTTAACAATTACACTTTTATTATTCAATAAACAAAATGCACCGCTTGCTCATTTTATGTATCAAGAAACTTAACGAATAAAACCGTCTGTAAAAATGAGCTAAGAAAATTACACATTTCACGTATAGGAAACACTATCATTACACCTCAGGCTTGTATCCGGAAAGGGGTTGAACACGGCAGATGGTTGAGAGTAATCCCTCTTGCTTAAACATGGCACCGAAATTCTGTTAACTTCGTTTCATTAGTATTCATCATCATCTCCTTCCATTTCGCTATTTATATTACGCACTCAAAGCATCGACTACTCTATAAAAACCCTTTGAAGCCAACTAATTCGTGACCCTTGTGATTTATGTTCTATGACTGTGGGCGGAGTCCAGATCCACACCCATCTTTCGGGACCGTTTGTATACGAAACCGTTTCATTTATCGGGCTGCAATGCGTGCTTATAATGCGCCCACCCCTTTCGCGACCACTTCAATAGAGCAGACCACTTCTAATTGACTCCAGAGAAAGTAGACCGGGTTATAAATAACGTTAAACAACGTATAAGGTTTAGCCACGGTTAAAAATCAAATATCACGTGATCAATTTATAAAAACAATCTTTCAAAAATCGATTTATTTAGTTAGAATTACGTTCAAACGAAAGCTCCCTCTAGCGGTTGTAGACAAAGGTTTCTTTTTTTTTTAAATCCAAACACGATAGAAAACACTGCAATAATAATAATAAAAAAAGAAGCAGGTGTTGGTTAACTTCTTTTTAATTGGTACGAGATGTCTAACTGGTCAGATGGTAGCTGAAGACCCCCCCCCCACTTTTACCCTTGAACTAACACCTGGAAGAGAATAGCTAGAAGGTGGAACAATCTATAATTACAAGCCATCTTGGTATCGGAAGTGTTACGTGAGATTAACCTGAATTTACAAGCAACAAAGAGACCTCCCCCCCCCCCCAGATAAAAAATCATGTAAAGTTTTTTGTAGCCTGAGTTTATTTCTCTTACATTTATGTTGTCAACTAGCACGTGTTGTTGGTATAATTAAATACTTCCTTGACTAGTGAGCTCTTCAGGAAGAAATTCACACACACACACTCTCTGGCATGTGTTTCTTTTAACCTGCTAACGATGCAGACAGATTGTTAACCATAAGAATTGAGTCATCTGCTTTAAATAGATCGGTTGATGTCTTTCACCATCTGGAACATCTAATAAATGTTCTAATCCATCACTGGAATATAAAATTTTTAAGATAAGACATGATCGATTTATTAAACCATCTGGTTTAAAGATTTTCTGAAGTCTAGTCGTTCATTAGAACCAGTTTAAAATGACCTCATTGCTTAACGTCTACTAAAATCATCCGCTGTTCAAACTGTTCATAGATATCAACCGTTTCCCTAGTTTATAACAGCCAACCTTTCATATTATGCTGTTTATATTTGGTACGCCTGTCAATTCTTCAAAGCATTTCTAATAATCAAAATCCAAGTTTACTTTAGATTGTTAATAACTGAACAATTGATTCCCTGCTTCGGCTGTTATTAATATTTAACAGGCATCCCACGTTTAAGCTATTAATAATTAAGCAGATGTTCCAGCATAAACTGTTAGTAATCAACACATTGTTCCATGTTTAAACTATGAATAATTAACTAGATGTTAAACTATTAATAACTAACCAGACTTTCATTTAACCTATTAATAATTAATCAGATATTTATCTGTTTAAAACTACTAATAATTAATCATATCTTCCGCTATCAAACTATTAATAATTAACTGGATGTTATGTCTTTAAACTATTAATAATTAACCAGATTTTTTATTTTTAAACTTGGAATGATTAACTAGATGATTCACGTTTAAACTATTAATAACTAACCAGGCTTTTATTTAAACTATTAATAATTAACCAAACGTTCCACGTTCTTATTAATAATTAACCAGACATTCCATCTTTTAACTATTATTAACTTTTACGTTTTTTATTTTAAAGTCTTTGTAATTAACAATATTATTAATATTCCTATCCCATCTTTCTTCTAGTATTGTTTAATGGTCTATTCCGGACAAGAAACTGGACATTTTATGAACTTAATCTTATCTTGGTAACAATAAAGCGTTGCTTTTTCAGTTATGAGTTTTCTCCGGCTATTTGTATGTTTTGCAGTAAATCTAATTTCCCTCAGGAAGAAAGTTGTCACCTTCAGTTGAAAAGTCGTTATATATGTCCCCGAGAGGAATTCATGTCTTTCCAAAGTGCATCAATGCTATGTCACGAATCATCTACTACTGAAAATGTTATTGCGTTTGATAACTGAAAAGTCTATATAATTAGAATTTTCAGTATTAAATTGTTCACATAAATCGCAGATTAGCCATAGTTTTGTTTTTAATTATTATATTTATATAAACAGTCCATGTTGAAAACTGTTAATAATTTACTAGGCTAATATCCTCGTTTTTTTTTACTTCTAAGCGCAATTTAGTGAATAAGTGGCAGTTCTGAGATTAAAATCATAAACGAGTCTCATATAATAATGATAATTGTGTTTGCATTGTAGCCAATCAGCTTACAGACATTAGTCCCTTAAATAATAGCTTAGTGATGACTTCCCTGTAGACGCGTCAAGAAAATAAACACGGTAAAAGATAGTTCTCTAAGGGGTAGATAAGTTGCCAAAAAGGGCCAAAGAGAGATCAGAGATGTTTGGATGTTTTTCTCCTTCGATTCATCCAAGTATTAATCATTTGTCAGTTGAAAAACTAAAGTTTAGACAAATTTGACATCGTGCCAGTGCCGGCTTCCTCTTGTTTTGTCTCGAGCTTTTACGGCACAACTTATTGGACTGCGGAGTTTTCATCTCTCTGTAAACATTAATGCTTTTTTTTGTTTCGTTGTGTTCGGAGGAATCCGTACATCTTTGTATGTTCCCGTCATTAAACAACAACTTAGAATTTCTTCACGATTGTACGAGTATGGAGATGAAATATTTCTTTCAGAGCTAAATGAATCAATCTTTCGTTTCAAAATTGCCCACTTTACATTCTTTAAGTACTTGCTTATGTGCGATGAAGGATTCCTCATGAGAAGATGTCCGGTCTTTCATCGAAGATGTGGTCATCAACACTCTTCCAGGAGATGAAATAACAAACAGAAAATACTTATTCATTCAGTTCTTGCTTTTGCTGGGAAAACATAAATTCAAAACTTTTTCCTTAAAAAACAAAAAGTAGAGAATAGAATGATTAAAATTCGAAATATTCGATTTCAGTAACGATTAATAGGAAAACAAGTATTTTATTACTTGGAAAACGAAATATACTATTAATATGTTCAAAATCATATTGTCAACTGTTAACATATTAGAGATCATTCATATTCAGTCGCATTGTTTAAATCATTCGTTGTTGAATTCAAATACATTGTTTAAAATTTAATAGTTATTAGATAGTATTGTTGAAATTGTTTGTAGTACAAAATCATTGTTTAATTGTTTATAGTTACAAAAGCATTGTTTAAATCGTTTGTAGTTGAATTCAAGAGCATTGTTTAAACTGTTTCTTGTTAAGTTGATGGATATTGCTTACATTTTTCTGTTATTAAGTTGCAGCATATTTTTAAATTTTTTCGTTCTTAATTTCAAGTTTTTTTTTTGTGTTCATATCAAGTACATTGCAGAAGTTTTTTCGATGATAATTTCAAGTACATTGATTATTTTTTGATGTTAATTTCAAGTACATTGTTAATTTTCGCTGTTAATCTCAACACATTACTTAAATTTTTCATCGTTAAGAAAATGTTGATTCAGTTCATATACTTGTGTGCATTAATGTTTATATACAATTTATTATCAAGAGGGATATTTAACATTGCAATCTCGGTGCACAGCGTCGTGTATTTTCATCCAACGCTTTCTACTTACGTCATTGGCCTTTACGACGTCTTTCCCATAGAGGTAGCTCCTTAAAGTTATTAATATCTTCTTTAATTGTTCTACAAACATTCCCTGCTCTCGCTAACTTGTTAATTACGCACGCTGAGTGAACCTGTAATCCTACCACCGCTTACCTTTCTGCAAACACAAAACCTACATCTGTTGTCGTACGATGTCACTGGTGTCGAGGACCACTCAATAAAGCTTACCCCTCTCTCTCTCTAAGATGCCCCCCCCCCGTTTCTCAGTCAGCTGTCTGAAGCTTTTAAGTTGCCCGAAGTATTGTTTTCTTCCGTCCAGCCATGCAACGAACTGGCCTGCTCAATAGCACGATTCTATAGACGGATGAACATCTGGTGATAGCTTCGCGCCTTCTTACATGTCTGACGATTTGGATGCAAGTACGGGGTGTAGTCACAGGCAGATGTTTTCACGCCATCGTTCGAATTAGATTGAAAACATCTTGTATTAATCACTCATATATCGAACTGCACTCCTATTTCAAAATGCGCATGGAATTATCTTTCCCCATCCTCCTCTTCGCCAGAATAAATGATCTGCTACAGGAAAAAAAAAAAAAAGACACCTGCTCTACATTGGCAGGTTGTAAAAAAGTGAGACATTGTTCAAGACAACGTATCCTTCAACTGATTTACCTGCATATTCGGTGACAGGTCTATTGGAAGTCTTCAAGCGTAAACATAACCGTCAACTGTGTTCTTTTAAACCAAACAACTGTTTCTTAATTGTAATGTAGTACAATTATTAATAACCGGTAACAGGAACTGGATTGGAGTGTTCGTTGCATTGGTAAAAGGATCAACGCATTTTGTCCCACACTAGTTAACCCTAAAAGTAGGTTTAGTAACAAATGCGTTGTTTTAACATGTTTTGTTCGTTTTATATTGTTTTTATTTCTATTGTTTATTTTAGATTATTTAACTAAAATAATTATTTTATTATTTACTTAATTATTTCTTTATTATTTTATATTATACTTCTCAGTTTTGCTCGGTGAAAAATCAGACTCCTCGAAAGGAAGGTTGATTCTACCTCCGTCCGAGACTGGTTTTAATTAATCCAGACTCCTAGAAACCCCCTCTGAATTATTTTAGTCCTAAATGGGACACGCAAAATGAGACTGGAATTAAAAGTCGGAATGTAATTCTAGGCTGCTTTTAATCAAAAATTTTGTGTCCTACCCATTAGGTTGCGATGAAGTGGATTAGATTGTTGGAATTACCGCGGAAGCCAATTAATGCGATGAGGCTAATTTGCATTAGTTAATTACGTTTGTGCTTTCCGGCAGGTTGGTCTGTTTAGGTGGATGAAAAATGCACCTCGACATGAGACCAGCTAACTCACTTTCAGTCGAAATGCTCTTACAAATGTTCATTATCTCCTAGGCGAGATTCTAACTCGGGTCTTTCCAGCCAGTCAATGCTGACTGCGCTACGAGCCTCGCAAAATGTGAAAGGAAATTAATGAAAATTTAAAACTAATAAAGAATTCGTATGTGAATTTTCCATACATTCATATATGGATATATCTCAATCTTTGATTTCTTCCTAGAAAAGGACGAAAGATGAAGATTAGTGAAATATTTCATTGATTTTAAACAAAAAATCAAAATGTTTAAGATTAACAAAATTAAAATTTTATTTATTTATAGAAAACCAACCCATAAAATTCTGCACGAGAAAGTCACTACCTTCAATTCTTTTCCAGTGTAGCTCAATGCGTCCATTCAGCATATCTGAAACCGTTTGATTAGAAGACTTAGATTGGTTTTCCTTTAAAGGAGGGGAAAACATTTCCCAGAGGAATCGGGGTTAAAAAATTTAAAAAAATTTTTAATTTGCAATATTTCATTGGGTGAACTAGCCAGCCTCTAACGGTGGGGGAAGTAACGTTTTTTTACTCCCTGAAACTGAAGTGAACTTATATAAGCATAATTAATTATTAAGATGATTCAACAGGTCTTGGATGGACGAGAACGGGAAATGGATTTTAATTTTTGCATTTTTAAAACTTTTTTGGCAATTTTTTTTATTTTAAAATTTGTAATTTTTATTATTCCCCCCATTTTTGTAATAATTATATCGTTTAACTACTTATTTTAATTCTCGCCTTTAATTTTTTTTTTTTATTTATACGTATTGTATTCTAAGCTGTGAAATCCTACCATGCCATCAATCTATTTCGGATTTATTTAAAACCAACAGATGACTTGATCATTATTTTTCGTTATCACAGTTTTCAAATTAACCGAACTATAGTTTAAAATTAAAACCGACTTCGTTAGGATGTTTCGAAACATTTCTAAAGTGCCGGAATGAGACAAGGAGAAAACGACTGCATGTCTGACATTCAATGTTTGCTTCAAATCCTGTTACCAAGAGCTCCATGGAGACACGAGGATCGTTAATAATTAATCCATTAAGACAAACATTTTGCATTGGCTCGCAGGTTTCGCTCACGCAAAACACACAAACACGTTCAGACGCAAGGGGAAAATTATTTTTAAGTGAAACTGTTGAAGGACTACCATCGATAGGGGGGAAAAGTGACGACACAAATGCAGATCGTTTCACGCGCGCGCACACACACACACACACACACACCGAAGAAACCTTTGTTTATTTTTATCGTTTTCACACGGCGAAAACATAACTGGAAAGACTAGAAATACACAACGTAATAGTCTGGACATTTTAATCCTTTAATATCGGATTAAACCAGTGGGTTTTGAGTCATGCAACAGATGGGGGGGGGTCGTCATGAAGACATGCATGCATGAACGGACGGCTACACGCAAGGAAAAAAAAAAAGAACGAAGGACTAGTACTAAAGTATAGATAGATTGAATGAAGGAAAACCAACTCGTATTTGCGTTCTGAAAATGATACCATTATTATGCGTTGCCTCATTATCGTATATCTATATATATATATATACTGAGAGAGAGAGAGAGAGAGAGAACGAATTAAAAAGGAAACAAACAACATAAACACAGATAAAATCAAAGAAGAAATAAAGTAAGGATAAACAGAAAATATGTAGACAGAAGACCGATGCATTAAATTTATAATAACAGCTATAAGTCAGAGGGAGAACCATTTAGGGATTAGCAACTTTCGCAATGCATGTCTTGGAATATCAGAAGATAAATCAAAAACATATAATTGTAAGAATAACACAGCATGTCAAAAACTCGCTTGAGGTCATCCTATTTACCGGATAAAGAAACAAGCCTAGACATGTCTTTCCAGTTGCCGGTGCTCATTGTGTCTGTTCAATCGAAGGGTAAAATGTTGGGTTCGCTTTCAGGTTATTACAATATTAGTGGACATGCCATTAATAGTTTCTGTGATGCAAGGGAATTGGGGTAGGTTGGGGGGGGGGGGCTAAGCCATCGGTTTATTTATGAAAGAATGTTATGAGTTAACATTCTTACGAGTTAACGAAATTCTTAGGAGCGTATGAGTTAACGAAAACCGTAAGAATGGTTGGAAAAAAAAAAAATTAAAATGAAACTTTATGCTAACTTTTCGATGTTTGCCTGTTTAGAGGGAGGAAAATTCCCACGTTCCGGAAGGGGTACTTTTAATATCTCTTGGGACCGTTTAACTCACCTCCCTTATGAAGGTTCTTTGCGTCCATATTTTGTTTTCTTTACTAATAAAATATTTTAAACATGATCTGCAATTTGTATGAAAGAAAGAGGTACAATGAATAATAATAATTATTATTATGTTACACCTCCAGAAAGTCCAAGGACTCATCGAGGGAGAGTGTGCCAACAACATCGAACGATTAAACTCCTTCCTACTACTAACCGCGCTCAAACTTGCTTAACTTTTTTCGTGAGCCATTAGTAACAGAGGCTCTACCAATCGACCAACCTTTGCTGGCAAATAGTTTAAAAATTCTTCTTTCATTTCATCTTTGGAGAAGTGGTGCAACTTGCTCATATATTGTTCCGTTTATTTGAGAATTCTGCGGAAATTTATCTACAAACACTCATCCAAAGAGTCACGTAAAACATGAGTCAACATGGTCTTTGAAGAGTCGCAAAGGAATTATAGATCAAAGTTATTTGACGTGTAACTTCCTTACATGGGTACACGTGATTGATCAGATTCATGCGTCAGATTAACAAGTTCTTCACAGAGCTCGATGTTGGTTAAATATTCCAGGTAGATTCATGTTCGTTTCAGATGAATCCGATGAACACCAGTGAAAACTAGAACAGTTCTGACGAGAAAACTGTTCTTCAAAATTTTTATTTCGTTACTGAATATCAGTTGGTTCTGAAATTCATCCGGGATACCAGCTTTGAGTGATTTCAGCTATGGCTTAGAGAAGGCTAAAATGCAGTGAAAGGATCCAGAGAGAGAAACAGAGAACAGATTACTGTTAGAGCAATTAAGACAACCGGGCCACTATACTATATGTCTCGTTGTTTTTTTTTGTTGTCTGTGTTTTGTGAGGACAACCCTGCCAACTTCGCTTGAGATCACTACTTGACTTTCCGTCAAGTCGAAAAGTCCTTAAGAATTACCTTCTTTAAATTACTTTATTCAGTTTCAGTAGAACCTGAAAAAGCATTGCTACCAGATGTGTTTTGTAACGGAATTCTTCCTCTTCTTCTTTCTTGCGGCGTCGAGGATTTTCCATTCATTTAACCGCTACCGTATCGAGGATAAGGTGGTTAACCCAATGCCTCCCAGTGTTTCCTATGTCTGTAGCTGCTTGTGTTCACGGATTGCCTGTTCTGGGGGGACGAAAATCCCGAGGTTCCAGGTGAAAAAAATCCCCCGTATGAGACCGGTTAACTCACCTTTCGAAAGAGACCAGATAAAGGTTCTTCACATCCCCGAAGAGAATCGAATCCTAGATCTTTCCGACCAAAGGGCTTCGTTCTATACTACTAAGCTGCGGAGGCTCTGTAACAGAATTCACAGAGACGTAAACGATATTAGATTTCGCTTTGATCCCCCCCCCCCCTAGACTGGACAGGAGGTTTTAGACAAAGATTAGCAAATGACCACTCACACACGCATAAGGCTAATTACATGTTACGAAAGTCCGACAGTTATTTATTATCAATGGAGTCTAAAATCTCATTCATCAGAAATATAAAACTATTAAGGTGGGAGGGGGGGGGGGATTAACAACAGTTCACAGTCTTTACGAACGGTATTTCATTTGCCATGTACATTAATAAATGGTCATTTTACTCCCGCAAATCGAGGGCGTAGTTTCTCTACTCAGTTCTAAAATTCAATACCAGGCACGTCGTAAATGCAAGCAATAATCTTGTTCTTCTGGTTTTACTCACTCACTATTCACCTGTAGTGATATCCTAGCAATACTCCCCTTTCCAACCCCCCTCCCCTCCCCACACTGCCTTGTGCGTGCTAATATCATCAGGAGAGTCGCCCACACTGGCGACAATTGTCGTCAAGTCATTCTCGACCATCTAATGGTTCTTTTATATGACAACAGTTTTATGTGACAAGTCGTTCTGCTACAACTAGTGATAAGGATAAACACTAATAAGACCCAAGGAATGTTGAAGAATTAAGAGTTAAGGATAAAGAGCAAGGGGAAGGTTGGGGGGGGGAGGTAGGCTCTTGTTTCCTAACATCCCAACAAACAGGCTTGTTATCTAAGTCTGTTATATCGCTCTAGTGTCAGATTTCAAACAGTGGAACAAAGCAGTCGCTTAGAACCCTATTGTGTGGCCGTATAATGGACACACCCTAATGTTCAAAACAGGGCTCTGTCCATGGCTTGCGCTAATTAACTACCTGTTCAGTATTGTCTCCTAACATGTCACTAGCGGAAATGCAAGTCGCAAGTTGGCTCTATGGCGAAGAAGAAGAAAAAAAAACAAAAAAACAGCAGATGACGTGTTTCTTGGATATTTCGCAGTCTTAGCGACAGGATACAAAATTATATCCAAACATCATTCTTTGTGTAATTGTAAAGGGCACGCGCACTGAGCTTGGTGACACGTCATCAGAGGTGCATGGAATGGAACTTTGAAGATAGGGGAATGAGGGGAGGGGTAGGAGGTAGGGTGCAGCAGGTTGTGGAGGTAGCAGCTGTCTGGTGCTATTGTTATCAGTATGCCCGAAGCACATCCTGTGGCGGTAATCTTGCACGCAGACACTGCCCGAGTCCCTATTTCTTAGCGCACGCGACTAAATCAGAAACTTCCCGGTTGAGAGAGTTACCAGGATGATAGGGAGGGCTTTACTTGTTCTACCGGACGCCAGCAGCAAAAAAGACAACGTTTCTAAGATTGTTAAAAAAAAAGAAAAAAGATTATTATCGACTAATCCTTCCTGGTGTTTATTCATTTAAAAATACCTATCTGGATGAATGGAGGGGAAATTACAAGCCAAACCCAACATCACATCAACTTTCTTTATAGATAAAAAGTTCGAGGAGTTGTGTGTCCATCCCATAATTCATTTCAGCTGGGCCTCGCATGATTGTAAAAACTGTTGAATTTTATTTTATGTTTTGAAAGTAAGTTTTGCTGGAGTATAAATTGTAGCTTTTGGAGGATAGCCATGCCTTCTATCTCTAAATGTTATAGAAGATAAAAGTAGCAGCTCAAACAGGTCTCCCTGGATATTTTATTTCGTCTCAGTTGCATAAATTGAAACACTCGTTCTTCATATGGTTGAAAAGTTGTCGTTCAAGCCAAGAGTCTTATTTTGTGATTTTAATTAAAGGATTAGTGTTACGACAATTAAGCCTAGTTTAGCTACTTAAGGAAGGTAAAAACCACACCTTACCATCTAAGATGAATTGAACTTGTATTTTAATAAGTCTAAAAAAGATTCGTCTATAATTGAGTATTTCGAACTCGAGTCAAATTCTGAAACAGGCAAAATTTTCCGGTTAAATGCAGAGTCAAAATCTTCAGTCAAAAATTTGTATTGAAAATATTAATACTAGTCGAAAATTTAAACTGAAATTCGAATCAAAAATCTCAATTTCAAAATTTGGATCTAAACTTAAGTCAAATGAGCTGTTTTGAGGAGGTTATTGTATAATCTAGAATAATTATAACCCCTTGTATGGATAAAAGGGATTAACAAATTTAAGAACAATGAGAATAATTATTAATTCATATTATCGTTCATATAAGTCTTAACCCACATCGGAGGACGTTGGTTTAAAGAAACATTCTACATAATAATAATAATAAAGGAGAAATGGAGAGTAACAATAACAACCAGAGCTGTTGTTCTATCATCGTTGGAATTTATTTTTATTTTTATGCATCATAACATTAACGTATTTCAGCAAATTGTCACAATTTAAACAGATAGATCTGTTTAAATTTCATGAAGTAATTTCTCGTAAATCTGTCTGCATATTTATCTATTGCACTAATGCGCTATTTTTATTGTTCTTTTTTTTTTTTTTTTTTCAGTTGTTGAAAATACACAGAAAGTGAAGAAAGGGCGGTTGTTTCCGGATTCAAAGCCACTTCTCCGAAATGGAATAAGAAATTTTACGGCATGAATATTCAGATCATCTTCATTGGATTTTAAGCGTGTAGTTGCCATTTATAATTTGAAGGAGACGTTCCAACAATACAACAGATTATCGAATTAGAGATCTACAACAATCATTTTCTAAAAAGCTGTTGTAATTAACAATAAAATATTTAAATTAACTTGACAGTAAACTTTTAAATTAAATTGGCAGTAAAATTTTTACATTTTAAATAAAAAAATCCATCTCTGGTAATTTTGTGTGAATTAATACAAACTTATATAAGAAATTGTAAACATAAATAATAAAACATCTGAAATTATTTTAGGATTTTTTTTTTTCAGCTGGAATTTGCGAGCTCCTATCAACTGCAAACTTTGAAATTTTCATGACATTTAGAAAAAAAATGTAAAAAAAAAAAAAATCACAATTATCTTCATAAAAAACATCGTTTATCACAGTTGTCAAATATCAGTTTTCTACAGAGTTGCCCTCTCTCTCTCTCTCTCTCTCTCTGTTCTTCTCTTGGTGCTGAAGTTAGCAATCTATTCAATAAATAGAAGTGTTTGGTGAAGAACTTTTTGCTTGTTTCTGCGTCTCAGCAGGATAACTGGGAGTTAGGAGATTGTTGCCAGACATCTTTTATTCAGCATTCACGTCTGCACAATTTGGAGGGGAGAGAGAAAGAGAAAAAAAGCCAAGAAATGAGAAGTTGTTGGCTAATTTGGAACTTATTTCTCACGTTATGATATTGTAGTCGTACGACCAATTATCACGAAACGTTGCATAAATAAGGATCTTCCTATTAGACAAAATTTGGTTTCCATAAAATTGAATAGTTTCAATCTTAAAAAAGTCATTTGGTTTAGATTTATTTTGGTAATGTTGTCAAATCATCGAAATATTTGTGCATGGATTTGTAAGGAAGTCAGAAAAATATTACCAAAATTATATTGTTGCACCGATCGCATTTGATCTTTCTGACTTGCTTCCATATACGTGCTCAAGAAAACTTTCTGCTGACAGTTTGGTCTAAACATGATTTGCTAGTTACGATGCCTTCAGAAGCGAGAAAAAGATTTTGAGCTATTTATAGAAAGCTACTTTTAGCCTACGTGATAGCTACTCGGAGAATTATTGAAATTGAAGACTTTGCATTCGACCCACTGAAAAGTGGGTTGGATGTTCTATCAAACCCATTAAAAAGTGGGTTGGATAGAACATTTTTCCGATAGGAAAATTTAAAGATCTCAATTCCATGAAGCATTTTAAAGTTCAGAAGCAAACCACACTTAAAATTCTAAAACTGTTAAGTGCAGGTTCTGTAAGTGTATAATGATGTAAGTGCATGACTTCTTTATGTATGATAGAGTGACATAGATAAAGAAGAGAGAGAGAGAGAGAGAGAAATAAACCAACGTATAGAAGGTAGAGGGAAGAATATGACAGATATAAAGCGAGAGGGGGAGGAGGAAATAGATGACAAATAGAAAGAGAAACAGTCTAATCCACTGACTCAAGAACGAATGGATAGATAGAAAGAAAGAGAGAGAGAGAGAGAAGGAGATAGATAAATAGACACACATAGAGAGAGAGAGAGAGAGAGAGGGAAACATCTTATAAACTCAAGAGGAAAGAATGAAGTAGAGGGGACAGAGAGAAAGGGGAAAGATAGACAAACAAACGAATCTACTGAGAAAAGACGAAAGAATAAAAGAGAAAGAGATGGGATAGGGTGATGAAGGGAGAGAGAGAGAGAGAACGAAAGACTCCAAAGAAGAAGAAGAAGAAAGATGCGAGTAAGTTAGGAGAGATTATTAAACGCAATACACGAAAATCCCCCAAATCTTAACGAACATTCAAAAAACTAACAAACACGAAAGTGAGTGAAGTAGATTTTTGATGTTTTCTCCGTAATCCACGGCTTTCTTGCAAAACGCCGCTTACGAGCTTCTCCTTCAGAATATCACTTTAATTAACCTTTTTTATCTCAATCACTGTTTGATAATTGTAAGTAATTAACGAATCCCATTAAAATCTTTAAAAATGAACAAATCTCCGAAATAAATCTCCACTCTTTTCTTATCGTAAAAATCTGAAGACTTTTCCATGGTAGAATTTTTTTTTTTCTTTCTTTGTTCTTTCAGTGTGCGTAGCAAGTGAGAGGCTTCGAAGAAAGTACACTCTTTGCTATCTCATTTCCTTACAAGAGGTTATAAGGAAGGTCTCCAACCACTGACATAATGGCCATTTCGGATGGCCGTCCAATTGATGACTCAATTTACCGCAGGAAATCTGCCATAATTTATCGATCCCGTCGAAAGAACGCGCTCTAGAAAAGAGACGAAATCGCGGCGTTAATGAGGCAGGAAAAATGGTTCAATAAATCGGAAACGTCCTGAAGTGGTTGGGGTCCCCGACGCAGCCGTCATCCATTTCGGCAGGACTCGAGTGTGTGTGTGTGCGTGTGTGTGTGTGCACCCTCCAAAAATAGTCTAAGAAAAACCGGGCGTACCGAAAGGCGGAGGTGGAGTCAAGCTCGTTCATGATCGATATGCAAGAACATATTAATCACTAGCTACCATTTCCGTAGCAGCGCGGTCGGATGAAAGGGGTTTCGTATTTGTCCGCATGGAAGAAAGCGTTGATGTCGTTCAATGTTGGTTTTTGTTCGCCAGCGTTTTGTTATTGGTCGGATGCCAAAGCAATGGAACGCTGTAACGTCATCTGCATCATTAGAGACAGAACTAACCCTGGCATGCACTTCTATCATGCAGAAATGTTTTATCCAGTAAAGGATGAGGCTAAATATAACCAGAGAATAATGGGAACATCTTCCATCTCCGAAGAATTCAAATGACATTTGGGATTGACATTTTTTTTTATTTATCCCCCCTCCCCCATCCCTACCTCTACTCGATTACCCTAATTGGATGAATGATGTTTGGATAATAAATGATATTATTATCCGATCAGTCAGATTGCTACGAATTGCCATGGCGAGGAAAGATAAAAATGAAAACATACAAAACAAAACACACACACACACACACACACACACACACACACACACACACACACACACACACACACACACACACACACAGAATGAATAATAAAATATAAATAATGAAACTAGTAAAATTAGTCAATACGCAGCTTCGATATTGGGAAAATGAAAAAAAAAATAGATGAAACTGGATTGATATGAATTACAGGATGTATCGTTGTAAATATGATTTAAAATACTTGAATGATGTCATAGGAATAATTCTACAGATCTCGAGAGCTTGCTACAAAATTTTAATACAAAAATACATATTTAAGTATAGAACATATACACAACAAATTCACTCAATTTAAATTTGGTTGGTTTTTCCCCTTTCAGTCGTTTTCCGACCGTAGATGACTTTGTAGGCATTGCCCACAAGGTTTTCCTGGTAAGATTTTTACAGGATAGTTCACCATTACTTTCCTCAATCCCCCAATTTTATCCGGGCTCGGGACTGGCATATGGCTGGGACGTATTCATGACTGTAATCTGTGTGTGTTCACGGGGCCAGTTTGCCTGCTTGTGGGATGAAAACCCCCAGATAAACTTAGCGAAAAAAACCTACTGTCCATGCCCAAGACTGGCTAACTTGGCTATGGCTGAGAAAGATCCTTAAGTTCCTGACGTCGTCGACGAGAGAATCGAACCTAGGACACTCCTTCCACAGGCATATGGTTGCGAAGCGCGCGGCAGTTCAAATTTACGAAATAAAATAAAATAAATTAAGTACATGCCACACACACACAACTCTTCATATTTGTTTACGATCCAAGAATCTTGAAATATTGCAATCCTATGTTAAAAAAAAATCAAGTCTATGCAACTTTAATGTTCAAAGATTTCTCGACTACGATCATAATTTGCAACTTCTGACAATCATGTAACCGCAATGATAAAGTCTCACTATCCTGGAGCTGTAATGTGCAAAAATATCACGATCCTGGAACTGTAAAAGCCTAACTCTTCTGCAATTTTATGTGTTAATAATATCATTTGGTTATATAAAATCAAATATAAAAATGTTTTGCTAACACATTTTACCAGGAATTTTACACACCTTTTTTTAAATAAAACGTTCAGGCTCATCTTACGTTTATAATTGAGTGACATCGATTATCAGTAGGTTGCAAAGGGATTAGGAATTATAAAGGATAATCACGAGATAAAAATTGATGTTTTTTTTCTCTCCTTTACGTTACTAATTTTAAGTGTTTGATCTCTTCTTTTTTTTATTTAAATTTCAAACATTTCGTATATTTTATTAAGTTTATTATAGTGTAAAAAAAAAAAAAAAAAAAAAACGAAACAATCCTAGTGGGAAAAAATCGAATTTTTTTATAAAAAGAACGAAACGTTGAATTTGAGTGATGTTAAAGAATATAAAAAAAAAAATAATATCGAAATGCACTGATGTGCATCTACATAACAAAGTTGCTTTGCCACAGAACGAAAACACCTTGCAAATCAATAAACAAACGCTAAACCAAGCATTCCAAACACGCGAAGTTACAACTGCGTGTATTTCCCCATACCTCCATAGTGCAGCGGTATGAATTTTTTTTTTTATTCGTTTTTTTTTTTTACCGCTAAAACGTCGTACAGAAACTGCGTTCAACTAATCATTCACCCACCTGAGCGATGATACTAAGTGACGTAGTAGCAAACCGAATAAAATGTGACAAGTAACTAAATCAGAATTTGTTTATAACGCGTTTTTTTATGGATAGATAAAATGAACGTAAATAGACGTATACTTTTTTTTTATTTATCTTTTATGCTGTTTATTTAGGTTAAAAGTTTGAAAAAATACAATAAAAAAAAACACCTTAGGATTTGCTCCCTGAAAATAGGCTTTCAAAACAAATGTCTGTGAATGCAATTTAGATATTAGGCCTAATGACAATACTTTATGCTTTACAATGTTTTCAATTAGTGTTTTAAAAAAATACCATTTGCTACCGGCTACTGTTCTTCTATGCCGTAAAGGCTGCCTTTGAGTGCTTTATTCTTCCTTCCCCTGCTTCGTTTGATTATAAAGCTGTTTTCCAGTTGATTCAAATATCCTTCAAAAACAACGCTTTTAATGATTAGATCTGTCTTATGCAGCGGCCAAAATTTTAACAATATTCAACTCATTAGCGTTTGTAATGAATCAAAACATTATTGCTGCTGCTGCTAGAGTATTTCTCTATGAAAATCATTAAGACTAAAATGACTTTCCCCTATACTTAATTCCACAGTTTAAGAGCCTTATATAAATGCCTAGAAAATTAGGGACTGCAAGAATATTAAATATTCTTTATTCGCTGGCAAAGTAGATTTAGTTCCCAAATTACCACTGAAACAACACCTCCATCTTGGCAAAGTTACAAAGTCCTCCCCCAACTCAAATGTTAATGAGCACTCATTAGGGGTAATTGTCCCATTAACGAAGGCAATCACTTTATTCTAATAACCTGAAACACAGACAAGACCATAGTGGATTTCACGGACTGTTTCAAGTCCCCACTGCGTCTTTTACTCATGGGGAAAAAAAGACAAGCGATTCGTTCCAAAATCTCTTGCAACTGTACACAATGAATCTTGGTTATAACGACTTCGACACTTCAATATGAATGCATTAATCGAATGAGAGAGAGAGGCAATGAATCTTGTGATATCGTCTACGTTATGTCATTTGAAAGGCGCTGTATAAAATTTCTCTCTCTTTCTTTCTGTATCTCCTCTTATCGAGTCGTGAACCTGCATGACCACTCTTCTGCTACAAGAATCCCAGAATATTCTAATTCACGCAGCAATATCGTGAGCCTCCTGAAAAAACTTCACACCGATTGGAAGCGTGTCCACCATTCTGCACGGGTATTGGGAGACTCGTATGTTTTATAAATTTCATGGGCGTTTGTAGTGAGACGCGAGAAGAGGAAGCGTTATAGAAAAGAATCCGATGAATTCGCCAGCCCCTCTATTTTTCACCTTTGTCCGGGTTGAAGTGAGAAGTCGCAAATAGAAATGCAAATGTCAGCAGTGTCATTTAATACTGTTCGGATCACACACACACACGTTTTGCCTTTCTTGCTTTCTTTTCTATCTTTCTCGGTCTGACTCTCATTTTTTCTCTCTATTTCTCCATTTTTTCCCCTTTCGCGTGTGTGTCTGTGTATATACATATATTGCCCTGAAGTTCACTTTTTCTTTCTTTTATTACCTCTCTCTCTCTCTCTCTTTAAATTTTTTACTTCTTTTATTATCCCCCCCCGCCCTATTTCTCTGGGTTGGTCTCTCGAAGCGTGCGTTGGCACGATCAGAAAAGTTCTGAGTGCCTTTGGTCAAACCAACAATTGAAATGTCGTCAAGGACGCGAGGAACATTTCCTTTCAAATGAAGTTTGGTTAATCGGTCTTAGACAGAGGTGGTTTTTATTACTGAAATTAAGATGTAAAAGACCAGGATTTGATAGCCACGATGCCTCATTTCATTACTTTTTTGTTGCCTTGAATATATTTAATTCCACACAACTAAACTAGATTAGTGTGTATGTGTGTGCGTGTTTGTTCGTTCGTTCTTTCTCTAATTTTATCACTCTATTTTTTTACTGTGTCTATTAATTTCTCTCTTCTTTTCCATATCTCTCTCACCGCTATTTAATATTTTCCTTATTTTTGCATCGTTTTTATTTTTTATTCTTCTTGATTATGTTTCAATTAAGACAGTATATATTTATATTCTCTCTCTCTCTCTCTCTCTCTCTCTCTCATGTGTATACAAATTAAACAATATATTTATTTAATTATTAATTATTTTATTAATAATATATCTATCAGATTGATTTGCTACTTTCTTATGTTTCAACTACATTTTCGTTCTTTCTATCTATTTCTCGCGACTTTCCCCTATTCCTGTACTTTCTTTTGATGTCTGTTTTTCTGTTTTTTTTTTTTTTTTTTTTGTGGCGCTAATGACGTCTTACTTCGCTGAGGATATGCCGGGCCTTACACTGTCCTTTAAGGAGGTACAATCTGGTCTGTTTACCGAAATCTTCCATTTAATTGAACACCAACGACCTTTGGGTTGTGGCCAACCGAGGAGGGGGGGGGAGAATATCTGGTGTAAGAGGGTGGCATTTGTTTATTGCATTTGCCGCATTAACCCACACAGTTTGCACTTTGCTGCCATAACAGTTTTCAATAGTAAGTGACTCCATGAAAACTGTGAGAATCATTCAACACTAGCTTTGAATGGACGGCCAAATAAACTCTTCTCTCTTTCATCACTTGCCATCAAGTGTTTTTTCTTGTCTACAGTTTACTCGATGCAGAAAGAAGGAAAGAATAAACTATACCGATGTTGATAATTTGAATTCTTTAAAAAACCGGTTTCTTTAAATATCTTTAAACCGGAACCATTCTTGAAAGAAACAATATAACTATATATAAAACGATATAATGAAACGAAAGAAAAGTTCAGTTAAGAAAATGGCTGGAGCTTGTCGTTCCCTCTCCCTTATTATGTGAGGTATTTCAATAACTAAATAAAACGAACATTAGTAGCAACTTCATTTGGTAATATCACGCGTAAAAAGACAACAATGAAGAAGCAGATTGAAAAGAAACTCGTTGGGAACAAGCATACGAAATTAACATTAGTAGCACGTGTTTGGCACCACGCGTTATGACATCACAATGAAATGCTACTAAATGAAACTTACATCACTGGCAGGTGTTTTGTATTAAGCTTATGGCGTGGCAGACATGAGAGCTTGCTGACCTAATCGCGTGCTGAAAGAATAACAATGAGAAGCACACAAGAAATGAAAATTTGGAGCGAATATTAACTGTATAAAAATTCTAATTGACAAAATACGAATAAAAGTGGAGAATAAAAAAAAAAAAATTAAAATTTATTTATCGATAGGACAATTGGCTTCAATTCTTCCTCTTATTATTCTCGTTTTTTGTTTGACGAGTTAAAAAAATTTATTATTTTTTTTCTTGCTTATGATGAAAAGGAGGACACAGAGAAATGGTATTTACGGTGATGAATTCTATTAATCCCACGTCTCCTATGACTGACATCCAAGCACAACAACAACGTCTCTCAATATAGCTTAATAAATAAAATATATTTATAAAAACAATACATCTAATAATGTGCGTTTAATTCGGTGTATGTGTGTGCGCGCGCTTGATATACAACTGATTAGATCATCATAAGAAAACGAAATAAAACAAAAATGCCGATATCGGAATAAGTGTTGTTACCATGGCAACCGAAGGAAAATTCGTTTTTTATGAATACTAACATTTTAAAACGTTGAGAATGCGGATTCGATTCTGAGAACAGAATTATTTAATTACGTACTGACAACAGTCACATGTCAGATAATGGCCGGAGGGGAAACCGGACAGTTACTCATAGTGAGACGAATAGTCAGTCACCTTAATAGGCAGTTGTCATTCGACTTCTCTGATTTATTCTTAATAAACTTCAATGATGATGGATGCCTCAGAATTCCTTTCTAAATAGAGCAGATCGGTATGGTAAACGTCATCCATCTCAGATGGAGCTGCAGTTAAAATAGTGGTAAATTTAGACCGCTGAGCAATCACGAACGTATCAATAAACTTGCCATGTAAAGGCTATTAGTCAGCGTTATTTTCTTTTTCTTTCTTTATTTTGGCAGGTAGTACTCGATTGAACGAGAAGGGGAGGAGGATCTGTTTTGCTCACGTGCATTCGAAATACAGGAAGAACTAGCAGATTTATTCATTTCATGCCCTTGTATTCAATATAGGTAGACTGATTACGATCCGTTATAATTTGTTCATATTGTTTACATAAGCGCTGTCCTAGCCAAATAAGTAGCTAAGACACACTTTAAAGAGTTCTAAAGACCTGGATTTGAGTTTCATTTAGGACATCAGGAATATTTAATGAGGAATTTTCAAGTAAAGTGGTTTGAGAGTCATTAGAACTCCGGACTTTTCCAGGGCAAAAACAGACAAATCGGCCGGTGAACACACAATTAGAAATAATGTCGACTTGATCTGTTGAGTAGAGAGCATCTTCACTGATAGGTAAAAAACTGAGTTCCATGAGGGAGACGTTCCATTTTGATTAGAAGCCGTCTACCTCACTCTCGATTGAAAATATAAAAAAAAAACAAAAAACTTTTAAAATTTCCTCGCGTTAGAGAATGGATTCGAGCCTATTTCTTTTCAACCGAAGGGCAAATATGATGGAGTTCCCGCGACTACGCTACCAAAGTGCTAATGAGGATAACAGTAGGACGACAAACTGAAATTTGATGGGGGAGAAATGACGTTCGCGTGTACCGTATGCATTGTATATGAGAATCAGAATTAGACATTATGTTGCCTGATGTGAATATTGTCTCACATGGAGAAGGCCTAGTGAAAAGAGTCGTCTTTAGGAATCTCGATGCTTTTACAAGTCGCATTATGGGGCAGTCATCTTTTTTGACTTCCCAAATGCGATGTCCTTTTTAAATAAGCTTCGTATGGGAATATGTGAGGGAAGCCTTCAACAGAAACAGTGCAACCAAATTAAAAAAAAAAAAATCGTAAAACGAATATGAGAGGGACTGTTATCAATAAAACAAAAATAGAAAAAAAAAGAACGAATAAGAACCATAATAATGATCGTCAAGCATGTATGGTGAGACTTTATTGCCAATACAAGACAGGTTCAGCAATCCTTTCATGTTAACTACTAAAACACTATGTCACGTTATCTTAGGGCGTGGGGGAGGGAGGGGGGGGGTATAATAGCATTAAAAGTGTAACACAGAAAGGGGATAGAGCCAACACATGCTCTTCACAGCATCTTCCCTTCAGTAAAAATCCCAAAAAAGAAAGAAAAGCTATTCCTCCCCGAGAAGGAGAATGTGTCCTGTTCAGTGTTTCCGCACTCGTAAATGTCAGAAATCAGAGCTGTCTTGTAGTACACAGCAAACGTAACCACTCCTACACGGAACGTAATGTGATCATTGCCACAAAGCACCATTAGCAGAGGGTGAGACCAAAACAGTAGCGACACACCTCCAGGCTCACAAATAAACCGACACTCAACACCACTTCCAATCGGTCGCAAAAATGTCCCTAAAATTATCTGTTCCAAGTAGAACCTATCCCGCTGTATCTGTACATCTTGGAAAGAAGTCATTTAAATTACTAATAAATTACCTTTTAACAATTTCTTCCTTTTTTTTTTTCCTGATGTGCTCATTCTGTAAAGTTGATACGTTTCGCTCTATTCCCCATTAGTTGCTTTTAAACCAGCTTCATTCATTTTGACAACTGTACAAAGTAATGCACGCAACAACAACAAAAAAAAAAAAAACATTTTCACGAAATCTCATAAATTAAATATAAAGTTTTGTGTTTCAAACCGTTTGTCGTCTGATACAAATAGCCTCGTTCTAATTATATGCTGAAATCCAACAATGAAAGTGGAAATTTTATGTATCACTTTTAACAATAGAACGTCACCGGCTCGTGCAAGCCATCAAATCACGCGCTCAAAGATGTGCGTGACATGAGTATTGGTTTTTTTTTTTTTTTTTTCTCCTATAGTACATTTCAGCCACACTGTTTTAATAATGTGCAAAAGCAAGTAATTTATTACTCTGCCCTTCAGACATGGTAATTCTCTTGTATGCCACTGCATTTGCCGTATTCGATATGATCACCTGGTGTGAACAAAAACAAAAGCAACAACAACAAAAAAAATTATTCTCGTGACCAGTGACTTCCCTCACCTCTCTACCAATTGACTACCAAACCCCTATGTTTGCCTTAATTTTGTAACAGCCGTTAATTTTACAGTGTACAGCGGGGATAGTGTATCCTACTGTCTTTTCCCCTTCCCCACAAATTTACTCATGACTAAAGCCACATTTATAGGGTGGTGGTAGCGCAGAATACTAATTATGAGAGATAAAAGTAGCCCAACTCCAACTGACGGTTAGAAACAGCAGCTGTGTCTACTGACCGACAAGGTGTGTCACACTCCTGGAGAGGAATGAAAGGTGTACACGCGAACTACCCATCACTGTTGGCCACAGAGCACAATTCGGTTTTGCTATCACAGGCCCGTGGGTCCCACAGTCTCTTCTGTCGCGCACGAATCAATAATTTCACTCGTTACAAAGAAGGAATTGCAATTCAGAAACCCAATGAATTATAATTGCCAAATGAATCCGTAACTTCATTAGCCACCTGACGAGGTCCACTGATTCGAAACAACAGATTGAGGAAAAACGTTATCTTCTCTTATTCATACGAATCAAATTTTCCAATGACAGCGGAGTCAAAGGATATTTCATCCCCATCAGACGTGTTTCTACTGCATCAACTATCTTTTCATTTATTTATTATTATTATTTTTTTTAATATCAGGAAGTGCAACCTTAGACGTTTACTTGTATTTATGTCTTCTGCCATCCATCCCATTCAGGAATATTAACGCTTTACATCATGCGACAAGCTTATTAAGACTCTGTGACTACTGAAGCATAGAGAAGTCCATGTTAACATGTCGCATTAACAATATTAGCCTGTTCCTATGAATCTCAATGAAGTGTCATTTGTGCTTTGCATTATAATACAAGCAATTAACTATCTTACTTCTTGGAACACTTAAAAATATTCCTGGAGGCTTCACGCTTTCTTGAAGACCCGATATTCATTCCTTAGTACATATCCTGTATCGTGGTTAATATCTTGAAGTCACGGAGGGGCAGGGAATAAAATAATAATAGAGAATTCGATGGGTAAGATATAGGTTGAATATTGTGCTTCTGTGTAGAGGCGATATAACACGGAATAATAAAATAAAAAAAAATTCAGTGCTAATTCTTGCAGATATGAAAGTATAATTCGTATATGGGTTATAGTGGGTTCGGTTATCAACGTCAAGTTAGAATAAATGATCTACATAAAATCACGTTGAAGTGTGCTGGCTTTTCATGCTCGGGTTCCCTTTTATTGTTATTTTATTTAATTAAGTACATCTACGACTGTGTGATGCAAATTAATTGAATAGTAAAGATGATTTTATTTTGCCAATTTTAATAAAGGTATTAACGACGTCTGGCTTATTCTTTCAGTGGTACTTTGGTCTTGGAAGCATGGGCGTCCGCAGAGGGGAGGAGCAAACGGGACACTCCCCCCACCTCCCCGAAATCTACTTGTGGAAAAAAACCCAAAAAATTAAATAAAAATTTATTGATGTAATTATTTGTCTCCAAGCTATGCTTCCCCCCCCCCCCCCCCAGAAAATTTTGCTTTGCTCTCCCATGAAAAATTTTCTGCGGACACCCATGCTTGGAAGTCTGGAGTCTTTTTTTAAAAGAAAAAATTCAAAAATATTTTAATTCTTGTAGTCCGCGCGGTTAGCCTAGTGGCTTTGCGCTTCGCAACCATATGCCTGGGGAAGGAGTGTCCTAGGTTCGATTCCCGTCGGTGACGTGAGGAGCTGAAGGATTTTCCTCGGCCATAGTCAAGTTAGTCGGTCTTGGGTGCGGACAGTAGAGTTTTTTCCCCAGTTTATCCTGGGGTTTTCACCCAGCAAACCGGCCTTGAGAACGCAACACTACGGACATAGGATACACCGGGACGTAGGGCTGACCACCTTATCCTGTGGACGGCATGGGGTCCGATGATTAATAAAAAAACCTCGACACCGCAACGGAAAAGAGGGTAAAAGAGGGGAAAATGAATGAGATAATTTCATTCTCAAAAAATCCACGAACTTTGTCAATTGAATTGGTTGGCTAATTTCTAATATGATCGACTTTATAATGTGTTCGCTACAGAAAGTGTACCCTGGAATAAATGCTATCATATTGTAGATAAACTCTGAATTCTGATGTCGCAATCGTCTTCAGTCGTATCTCTAAATATATTCTAAAACACGCTATTGAGTAAATGAGAATTTTGATTTAGTCATCGCTTGTGATCCTCTTCAGTCTTATTTTCCGTCAAAACATTTCAATAATTGGCCTTATATGAAAATAGCTCTTCCTGATTCATTATCTAAGAGACAACCCCCAATCAAACAATTTTCATGTCATTGTAGCAGGCAGTTTTATAGCAGTATTACGATGAAAAAAAAAAAGAAAAAAGGATTGGACTTCCAGCATCTTACATCGTTTCCACTCCATCAACATATAATTCTTATCCATACGTCGAATTTTTCGTGAAAAAGAAATCAAAAATATTTAAAAATCTAGGGAATACTTGTTGTATGGCGAAATTATTATCCCATATTTACCCTGTTCCTAAAGGGTAGACGAACATTTTCATACAGTTGACATTCTGTTGTTCTCCTAACTCTTTTTAAAGTGTTTTAGTCCTTTGTGGTGTCCAATTGATCGTCTAACTCGATTGTTTTTAATTCATTTACTAAAGTAAAACATCAAGTGTACTTTAGATTCATTACGTGTCTGTGACTAAATGTCACAGAACTCCCATAATTCCTATTAACACTTAAAACTACGCGATCAAATTTAATGTGAAGGTCGAAGTAAACTTCTATTTTAGAATTGTTCTTCACAGGTTTGTAATTCTCGACTCTTCCCTGTTTGTGATTACGGATAAACAACTTTAAAGGTCTTAAGTGATGGTACAGTAACTCAAGATTAATACATTCATCTTCATTTCTCCCATTTATCAACGATATTCTCCACTTGGTAAATAAATCCCGTTTATAGTTTTTCTGATGACAGCAAGTAACATTTTCTATTTCTTATTTGACAACCCATGCACGATACAAGTAATTAGAATTACTAAAATATTGGCCACTCTGCCCTAAGTAGGATCTTCCACAAGCGATGAAACATTCATAGACATCTTCGCTCATAACCTGTTGGTTGGGGATAGGGTATGCTGTCCATTTGGCCAAATGGACCGATATGATGATGACCTCGGTTATGTATTTATTTTATTTTATTTATTTACTTATTTTTTTCATAAATATTAGGACTTCATATTTCTTCAGAAAAGAATTAATACTGTGTATTCCCGAACTCTTTCCATGTCGCAGAATAATACTACTATTCTCTCATTAGTCACTATGGTCATAATTTTTCTAGAAATTCTCAATTTTGTTCAAAAGAAAAACAAACTTAAACTTAACCTTCCTTGCATACTTTTTTCGTAGATATTTTATGTGCCCTTTTTTTGACACTTTGAATATTTCTTCTAATAAGAAAAAATTATCGATTTATTTATCGTCTGCAAATTTATCCATCTAACATTAGTTCCCTTTTATTTATCACATTCTCTAATTCCATCTTTTTAAAACAACTTTTCTTCTGAAGTATTTCACTATTTCTGCAGCGTAGTCGGTAGCTTTAACATCCTTAGAAAGATCTGGGTTCGAGTTCCGTCTAGGACACGAAGAAACTTTATATGGGCTTTATTTAATATAAAGATGCGTTAGCAGGAGAACACACACACTCTCAGTTTAAACACATAATACACTTTAGAGAAAGATGTTGGAAGTTTTTTTCCCACTTGGTTAGACTATAATAAATTTAGTTTAATCCTTTATCCAAGTGCAAGCAAACAAAGTTTGCGCCTGAAGTATCTTCAGGACTGAGGCAACTCGTAGTAAAGGTGGACCAAGCTCTCATCACTTCCTGTCTCAGTATCTCCCATAATGTAAAGCACATCTCCTTGCGGACATGTAAAATGCTATGCATTAAGGGAAGGCCGCTACCCAGACCGGTTTCGACCTTTATTGAGGTCTCGTCAGTGGGAGCCAGACCCAGAGGTGGTGATACTAAAGCAGAAGCAATGGAGAAGTCATATTTACCTATACGAGTTGCCAAAAGGAGTCTCACCTTATTATTATTTAATAAGGTAAATACGAATTCTCCATTGCTTCTGCCTAGTATCACCACCTCTGGGTCTGGCTCCCACTGACGAGACCTCAATAAAGTTCAAAACCGGTCTGGGTAGTGGCCTTCCCTTAATGCATAGCATTTTACATGTCCGCAAGGAGATGTGCTTTACATTATGGGAGATACTAACATAAGGAGTGATGAGAGCTTGGTCCACCTTTATCACGAGTTGCCTCAGTTGTGAAGATACTTCAGGTGCAAAAAACTTTGTTTGCTTACACTTATAAATAAAGGATAAAGGATTAAAATAAATGTAACATAATACACTCAGTCCACATTCTCAGTTTATTGTGACGTAAATAAACAATGAGACAAAATCATATGTTTCCCAAAAATGAAATATACATCAATTATCCAAATAATTATCATATTATTATTATTTTTCTTACCAATCTTCAACTCAACTATAGAATTGAGTGCTACAGACTCAATTAGTTTGCGATTTCTCTAAGAAACCTAAGATAGTGGACTTTGGTCGTACAACCACAGTAGGGCATATTGTACTTATC
The DNA here is from genome assembly GCF_054136105.1 of Typopeltis vanoorti. Taxonomy (NCBI): domain Eukaryota; kingdom Metazoa; phylum Arthropoda; class Arachnida; order Uropygi; family Thelyphonidae; genus Typopeltis; species Typopeltis vanoorti. The sequence continues at coordinate 87,224,084 of NC_143549.1, forward strand.
ATTATTATCGGCTTCCACTAAAAGGCTTCAGACCATCTAAGATGGAAAAGATAGGAACTTCAATCTCTCCTGTGCCTCAATATTTTAGGAGTTGTTTGGTATTGCAGTACTGTTAAGGTACGATCCGAGCGGAGATTGTATTTTACTTTTTTTCAATCTAGCCTAAGAAAATCAACTTAATTTTCAGTATGGCAAGGAAATTATTCTTCGTAAAAAACCGGCTGTTGTGCGAATACATTTTTTAATTCTTTTTCAAAAGCAAACACTTAGATGCATTAAGCAGAACACTGGATAATCTGCTATCGCACTATTAAAAGGAAACGAAGAGGTAGAAAAATAATAAAGAAAATAGGAAATCGAAGTAAGGAAAACATCTGTTTTCTTCAGCTAGTCTATGTATTGGTAAACACTAATAAAAATAAGAGAAAAGAAAATTTAAGGAAACAATACAAAAAATAAGAGAAAGCATAGTATATAGTATTTTGCTTAAATACACATAGGAGTGACAGTTTAATAGCTAAAATTGATGACAGAGAAATATTAGACGACATGCATGGAATTGCAAAATACGAAATATATTAGGGGAAGCAGGATAAACTTCAATAAACGTAAACAGTATCCTCCCCCCCCCCAACAACTGAATCCAGAACCATTCAATCATCTTTGACTTTGTGGACGATTTTGGTCAGAATAATTTCGCTATTAAAACCTGAATAACAAATTTAATTCTATCTGCCAGTTCGGAATTATTACCATTATCATTATTGCGTGACACATCTATAGAGTCCGAAGGTTCAGCTATAGACCACTCTACAATACACAATATTATACGCCCCCTTTCCCCCATCTACACCAACATAATATTTTTGTCTATTAATTGCATGTGTTCCTTAACCGAACTACCTGCTTTTGTAGAAGGGAAAAACTTGTTAATCTCAGCTTAAAAAAAAAAAAATGAAAGGTTCCTTCATAGGATTCGAATCCAATGCAAGTGTTTTCAACTGAAGGACAAATATTCTGACGTCCATACAGATGTACGGAGGTACTTGCCTTTGGTTGGAAAGACTGCGGTTTATATTCTCATAGCAATAGAATAGGAACCTAAATAAGGGCTTTTAAGCTGAAGGTGAGTTAGTCAGTCTCATTCGGAAGTGTCAGAGATTTTATTTCCCTGAAACTTTTTCCTCATTTAGCAAAGAAGGAAATCTGCTGAAGAACTTACGCATATAAGAGACAAATTAATGTGTGTGTGTGTGTGTGTGTGTGTATACGAAGATAGATACACACGCAGTACACATTGGAAATAGCTTCCCTCAAATTTACAACTAGAAAAAAATGTTTAAAGGATTTTGTGTGTGTGTGTGTGTGTGTGTGTGTGTGTGTGTACAACAGCACTTATTACATGTTTTTCATGGTCTATGAAATCTACAGGATCATCATGCCTGTCTGTCTGTCTAGTGAGATATATTAAACAGTCCAGAGAGAGAGAGAGAGAGAGATTTTGATGAAATTTGACATTTGGGCATTCTTAAATTCGTGGAACTATTTTAATTTTAGTCCAAATCATATCAATTTTGATAACAAATGTGTGCAAAACGATGGCAATTATATATTCATATATGATTTCTGTGATTTCTGATCAGTAACGTTACTGCAGTGAATTGCATTGTTGGCCATTAAACTAATAAACCACTTTCATGGACATTACTACAGCAGTATTTCATATCCACAGCTGGTCGGCTGATTGTGTAAAAAATGAATGAGGAAGTCATGTAATATCCATGTATTGTGTCTGTTTGTGCATTTCCTCCTTTTTTTTTTTGCTGGCTTTTCCACTCATCCGAATGAAACCAAAGCGTAGATTTTTATACGAATCTACACTGGTATTGATAGTGTAATCTTTTAGCAATACCAAATGGCCTTCCTCAAATTTATAACTTGAAAAAAAAAAAAAAAAAATGTATAAAGTAACATAACGGATTTTTTTTTTTACTTTAAAAATGATAAAGAAGAGGGAACACAGAAATAGAATATAAATTATTTCTTAATTCATATTCGTTTGTTTGCAAGGTTTCCTTGACAACGTCTATTGACGTCGTCAAGAATGAAATAGGCAAGCCTTTTGTAGCCGAATCACAATTATTCATTTGGATAAGGAGAAAAAAATACACAAAACAAACAAAAAAAAAAAAAAAAAAAAACAGATCAGCGATAACTAGAAGGAGAGAAAGAGAGAGAGAATAAATCAAGACTTATGATACGTAAATAATTAGGAAGTGTTCGCTGCCGTAGGCTATTTACGTTATTCCCACTCTTATGGGCTTTGTCAGTAGATTGACGAAGAATTTCCTTCCCGTGCCTGCGGTACGCCCGATTCAAAACGAATGCTGAAGTCAAGGTCGGTCGTGCGCAGGTTAAAAGCATTCGTCTCATCGTTAGCCGAGGGAAATAACAATTCGGAATCGTTCTGCTGTTGAAATGTTCAAATATTGAACGCCAAGTCAGCAAGAGTGCGGTCGGTCTCTGCGGACGTCTTTTGCTATGCCACCTCGGAGCATATCAACACAGCTAATTATCATTTCACCAGTTGGTCTCTTCAGACTTCTAGCCGTGAACCGGAACAGAGAGCTGTGTGGCTTGTGTCAAGTTAAACTAAATGAAAACTGAAGGCATTTGCACGTTTTCTCCCCCCTAGTCGCGTGCACACGGCTACAGCGCCGCCTAACAGAAGTCTGCCATTAGCGATGACAGCGAAGACAAAGTGGGGACGCTCTATCGTTCCTTGTCCCTTTGTGGTTCTCATTAGAAATAGGTAGTGAGGGGGGAGGGGGAGTGGGGGAAGGAACTAGCCAAAACGCGTGGTTGGTGCTACTTTCCTTTAAATCTTTGGGCATTGTGAGCGCCTGAATATACAGAAGAGTAACTTAGATCAGGTGCTCAGAGTAATTCGAGCAGTCGTAGTTGGTAGGAGCACCTGTTTCGGAGTTCCTGCAATCTTCATCAGAGTTCCTTTGATTAGAGAACGCTTTAGCTATTTCTGTATACTGGTAGCTTAATAATGTAATCCGAATGAAAATTATCTTAGGATAAGGTCCGTTGTAATTTAGGGTTAGCTAAGCCTAATTTCTAAAGTATTAACCGCATAATCCCTTTAATGTTGCTTATTTAGGCAAACCACACGTAGAATACATCACAGGCATTTGACAAACTGCAATACGTATTAGCTAATCTTCTGAAGAATAAATAATTATTCTAAATTATTATATAGAAACGTGGATAAGAATAACAGAACTTTAAGCACCACTTCTAAGCTGAAATAATAAATTTATATTCATTTGGTTTAGTTTATAATTTGCTGTTACTCTTAAAGATATTATCCATCGATAAATGAAGCCTGGGTGAGGATGTAAATAAAATATTTCTTATTGAGCAGACGTTTCTTTAATGTTTACTCAGCTCAGTCCAGTTTTCTGGATAGTATTTGAATCTTCCGTCTATTGACTATCATACATCATCAATATATTTAAAATCAGTAATCTTTTTATAACTTAATAAATAAGGGTAGCTTGGCGCTTGTATTCGATTTCTTGCTAAAGGTTAGGAGATGGAATGGTTCGAATCCAGTCTTCTCCATCAACCGTGAGAATTTTTTTTTTCCCCTGATATTCCAGAAATCCAAGATCTTAACTGTGAAACTTTTTACCAAGAATCCTTATTTTTCAATCACGCTATCTTAAAAATATCAGCTAAATATTTAACTCTTAATAGTACTAATAAATTTGGTTTCCCTTTCTTTCCTCATTTCTTTCTGTAATCCTCATAGTATTCTATTATTATTTCACATCCCATGCCACATCCACTTATTGTCCAATGTTTTCATGAAAATACGCACTTGGTCGCTATCCTTGCCAGCAAAAACGATTTAAATACATTTCGAAAGCAATAACCAGTAATAACGTAATATTAATCCTGTCATCGGACTTGTTTATTTCATTTGTCACGTAGTGGTTTCCATAGCGACCTTGACGCGTTTAATTTTTTCTTGTCATCGAAATACTGAAGTGTTCATTTCGTTGTTACATCCTGTTTCCATAGTAACTTTGTTCCGTATAGTTTTTACTCAGACTGATCACGTCAGCATTCACCAAGATGGTAGCTATTTGTCATTGTCTAAGAAAGTGTTTTCTTATAAAAACATATATTTCATGTTCATTATCATCTCTTAGAGCAGGTAAGAAAAGTCTCTGTCTGAGAGCTTCCACAAGTGCCGTCTTCGGTTTCCAAGAAATATTTTCAAGCAGATGTTTTTCAAGAAATCTAACACCATCTTCAAATATTAGATCTAAAGTTCAAGAATCTTATTGCAGTTTAAGCTTGGTCCACAATTATCCGCGTTCTTCTATGAAAAGTATGCTCTTGACCTGTGACCTAATATCGCCGTTAAATACCGCATAGACAATGCGCGTTTCCATGACTACCACATGTATAAAAGTAGAACACTAGGAGTGTTTACGGTGATTTGTAAAACATCCGACCCTGATCGTAATAAATAAGAAAAAAAAAAGAAAAGAAAAATTTAAAAATAAATCTTTTATAACTATACGCACATTAACATATCGTCACGTGTAAAATCCCGCTACCCCCAAGCACGTGCGAAAAAGTGTTCGTCACATTTTATACACATATCATAACGGCTCTCATGCTTAAATGAGTTTTACTGAGTCGTTTTCGTGCTTCTTTGTTGGAATACATCAGTCATTACTATTTCATGGAAATGTTAAGTGAAGACCTCATTGTCGGATTGTACTGTGGCATCAGCGTAACCATAGCAATTCATATTCGCTTACGTATTATTGTTTGTAGGTACTACCTTTATTTCACTGTTACGTCATAATTTCTTCAACTCAGTCGGATTTTATGTTTAGTTGTCATGGAGTTTCATTGTTATGGTAACTTCATCTGTTGGCCTTTTACTTCATCGAACTTGTTCATTTCATTATTCAGGTAATCATTATGACGTCACTATTTTAAAAGCCTTTGCTTTGTCCATTTTTTTTTCTCTAGTTATTAAACATGTTCATTTATTTATTACGTCACAGTTTCTATGACAGCTTTACTCAGCCATCTTTTCTTTCATTTTTTTTTTTAACTTTCTTTTTGTCATTAAATCAGAAAAAAAAAAAGTAACAGTTTTCGATTTTATAAGAATTTTGTACTTCATTCGAATATCGACTCGAGTCGTTGGGTTTTGTAGTGGAGAGTTTTGAGGGGGAGGGACGTAATTGTGTTGTGTGACACTATCCACGAACGTATCAGCATTATTTAGTTTCACTTGGCAACTCCCCTCCCCCCCCCACCCCCTTATCTAGTGTAAGATGGGAATGGAGTTCCTGGTGACATAATGTACCCAAAAAAATGCAGTGATGTATTAGGCTGCTGGTCGCACGTATGACCCATACGGCATGTAAGTGTCGTGAATGCCGGTTTCGTCTGGAACGCAGTTAAGTGAAATTGCAGCCGCATCAGATTCAAAGTGCCAACGAAGAGTTCCGGAAACATTAAAAGGCCATACGGGGCTTTTTCAGCGTCGTTACGCAGGAGCTTGGGACGGCACTTCGGGGTTGGAGGAACGCAGCGCGCGCACACACTGCCTCCATCCATATGCAATGAGGATAGAAAGTGAGAAGGCCTATCTAATGTCGACAGATTGTGGAAGCCTGGGTGGCAGAAATAATGTCCCTTGCGGAAAGCTTGTACGAAGTAATAGAGGAGGCCGAAAATTCAGTAATAAGAGCAGCGAAACGCTCCACACGTCAACAGCGACACTAGAACGACTTCTGGCGTTCATTAACAGTGTTCTTTAAACAGAGCGTCAGTGATGATGATGTTTGTGAGAGGGTGTTTGAAGGAAAATGTGACGGGGGGGGGTGTAAGAAGAGACGTTAGAAGCACTTTTTCTTTTTTTTTTTTCGTATTTTTTACATGCATAACGGTGTATATGTGATATATTACATAGGTAATGAGCTAAGGCTCACTTTACTGGGGTTTTTCTACCTCATTTCACGTATTCATTACATGATACCGAAGGTTTTCTCAACAATACTTTGGTTTATGTATGCTGTTGGTAACTGTAGAACTCTCATTATTATTATCTTTCTTTTTTTTTTTTTCTTTCTTTCATCCATGAAGAAAACAGGAAACGTTAAGCTAATTCCAAATTACGTCAGAGAGCCATATTATAATCATAACACCATTATCATCAAGTGCTAATAATTAACTCGAGTATCAACGATTATACATGCCTTTTAATGTGTGTTGTATTACTGAGAAAATGTCCTACGCTTCCATTACGTATATGTTATTACGGGAACCACTTGTTTGCTTGGAAAAGGAAAAAAAATAGATGATTCGGTAGACTGTTTCTTTTAGTTACTTATGTAATATTCAGACACTCTTCCCTTGTAAAATTTCTATAGAAAACGTCTTAAAAATGCACTTCGTCAGTGAGGTATTATGCTGATAACACAATATGTGGACATTTTTCCTTCCTCCTAAAAATAAACGTTTTCTTATAATATTAAAAAAAATGAATAATAGACACTTCTCGTTCAGTACTACTTTGAAAACTATTAACGACGTAAAGATGTTCGTCATTGTTGCAGTTCTATGCTTACTAGTTCAGTTTTAATTGCCCAGCTATTGAATAAATTAATAATGGGAAATTGACAATTGTCAACAATTGCATTCTTCTGGAAAACTGTCAACAATGGAACAGTTCTCGAACTAGTCTTTCGTCGACCTAACCTAATAATAGAATATATTTTTATATCTGTTTAATTGTTGACTAGATTAACAATGCTTTTGAAATTGGCAATTGCTGGTGTATTGTTTTCTTCACTGAGCAGTAAAAATAATATGTTATCAATCCAGTCTTTAAAGAATATTCCAAGCATTCGCGGAGGGTGAAGTTATGCTATTAAATCCAGCATAAACTGCATTTAAATTTTAAGTATGTCTATGAATCTTGTAATGTTATCACCTTCGATAAAGAGCTTGATTATTATCCTATGCTGTTGTGAAATCTACTTCCGTATTTGGATGATCTTTAAATTTTATATAAAGATAACTAGTGGCTTTTCAAATTTGTCCTGAAAAGGAATAAAAAAAAAAACACTAAAAAGGCTTGCTGTTCAATTTTGTAGGATCGTTGAGTACTTTTTGAAATAATGCATTCAGATCTATAACATCTTTGGATAGATAATTTAAAATTTACTCCTTACTCCAAAGTATGCTTAAAATAATATCATGAGTTTGTAATTACCCTTATACTTACCTATTAGAGACTCCAGTAGTGCTTTTTTTTTTTATCGTAATGTGTAAAAGTAATTATGAATCTGTTTTCTACCAGCTGTAATGATATTCATGCTTAGATTTGAATTGTACTGTTTGTAAGATTTTAGAAACACAAACTAATATTTCCAAATGTATTGCTTTTTTTTATTGACATCTAAAGTGAATTCTTATTGACATTTCCAGGGCTGGGCGTAGACACAAGAAAAAACAGTTTTAGGGATAAGGACCAAAGGGGGGGGTGATATGAGGTAAAAAGGGATCTACAATAGACTGAATCAGTGCTCTTAACTAGGAAGAAGGTGATGTTGCTAATATAATAATTTAGTCCTAAGATAACTTTTTTTTTTTTTTTTTGGCTCATACGTTCAAGATAGGAAATTAGGCTTAACTATTTTTCATGCATTTTATAAAAGTTTGTGATAGAAAATTAAGTTAAGTAATTCAGTAGAGAAAGAGATGATTGCTGGATAATTAGCGAGGATTTTGTATACATAGCTTAGTTTTAGAACGTAGGATTAAAAAAAAAAAAAATCTTGTTTACACTTACATTAGGAAGATTGCTTGTCACTGTTAATGTAATGGCTAATCTGGCGGTGGGGGGGGGGTGAAGGAAGAAGTACAACTAATGACTTTAAACACAAGAGGGTAAAGAAAGCAGTGCCGGTAACTTACAAAAAAATAAAGTCTATAATACTTTACTGGGGTGATGAAATGCCCTCTCCCTAATGAACACACACATACACGCATGCACACGCGCACACGCACACATTCATTCAGTTATCCTTGAATGAAAAGTGTGGAGATTTACGTAATGTAAGCTAAGGGGGAAACTAAATAACACCGTTTGGTAAGTGTGTGGAGGGGGGGGAGGAGGAATGATTGGGGGAAATAAGGGAAAGGAAGGTAGGAGGGAGGAGTGCAGTGTCTGCACGTTATAGGAATAAGCAGACATATAATAGTCTGTTGTACAGCCCCTCGAGTAGGACACCATTCCCTAGTTGGGTATTATTATTATTACAATACTATACACTCACAGGAAGAACAGTAGAATGTCACACAAGAAACTAGACGAATTCGTAGGCTAAAGCTGTGCCTAATGAGGAACCCTTTCTTTGGCGGCGAGGATACAGGATTTTTTTTTTTTATTATTTAGAGTGATAGTGGAGTTCCCTCTAGTGGTGGAGACCACCACCATCATTCCACTTCAAGTTTATTTTATTCATTTCCTTTTTTTTTTTCTTCGAAGACGATATCGCCATGGATATCGGCGGACTTCGACAGAACACCAAAAGAGTTAGTGTCGAAGGAAACGCGGCAGGTTTAAAACACGCACGCGGGAAAAAAAAAAAAAAAAAAAAATCACTACATACAAATGTTCGATCCGTAACATTCAAGTTTTCGGAGTTTATTTAATATTTTTTGAGTTATTTCTTTATTATTATTCTTTCTTTCTTTCTTTTTTTTTCAGTTTGTTATATTTTAAGTCTTCACGATAGGACTCGGCCCTGGCTGACTGGGATACATGTAGAACCGGCGGAGGGAGTACCGACTACTGCAGCTATGGCTGCCGCCGACCCGGTAGGTTGGACGGCGGTAGCGGTGGCACCTAGACGACTACTCAGATTGAACACCGACGGTGAGTTCACGGCAACCGCTGCCGCCGCTTTGTGCAGGGATAAGTCACTAGAGGGAAAAGCAGCGGCTGCTGTCCGTAACCTGTTCAACGACGACACGGCGGAGGAATCCGTGAGGGTGGCGGGGGAGTTTCCAGAGGACACAACAGGGTGGGCCATCGAAGAGAGAGCCGAAGCTGGTGGCACAATTGGAGGGCATGTGTACACCGCCGACAGCGGGAAAGAACCGCTGGTTGCTACACTGATGCTGCCCAAAGTTCCGGCGTACCAAGAAGATGGCTTGGGATACGGAGACAGGTAGTCTAGACGGGTCGCCCGCTGAAGAGGACTAAGTCTGGAAGCCCCTGGTGACGATACCGACGGCAAGGCGGAGGTGCTTGCGGTGGAACTGGAGTTATTGGAGGTGGCCGTGTCCACTATGGACCATATCCGAGGCTTGGGGGTCGTTTGGAGTTCTGTGGGTGCACTGTGATGTACCACTCCGCTAGAGAGCAGCACTGAAGCCTGGGAAGACTCGGAGTCAGAGGCTAGGGAGGCATCTGACACTGGACTAGCAGTCCGCGGTTTGTCCAGCACACAGTTTTCTTTGTCGGAACTACTAAGGAGGTGAGCTTCATTGCTCGCGGATGCACAAGATTTGCAGTCATCATCCACATCAACAAAATCGCCTCGACCGTTTTCGTGACCTAAACAGGATGAAAAAGAGAAAAAAAAAAAAAAAAACTAAACGTCACTTTTGATCGTAACATGATTTTTTTTCAATATATTTCTCATAAATCATAAATATTACTACTCGTTATGTTATTAAAATACCTGATATTAGATTTAAAAATGTGACACATGAGGTAAAAAGATTCATTGTTTGAAGCTACAATAGTCGCTAAATATTACACAAGAGATATAACAAAAAAGTCCACGCCTAAATAAGGTTGGTAAAGCACAAATACGCTGAGCTATTATTTGAATTAGTAGCAGCAACTAAGATCTTGTGGACTTCCATATATTAGGTTTATCTAACATCCCTCCCCCCACGACAGACTAGCTAAATCTCTCATGAAAAGTAATAGGAGAAAAAAAAAAAAAAACTTCTGAGAGAGAATGAAGGAATATTGTAAGTCCGAATTAAATGCATCATTACAATATCCCGATTTTTATTTTAAAGACTTTAAGAAATATGTAAGAAAACAGAGTAAAGATATTCAGCTCAATGTAAGGGATGCCAAGAAAAAAAAAAGGGTGGATTTGTTTTTTTATTTTAAGTAGTATAGTATTCTTTCCATCTTATTTTACGCTTGCGTGTAGACTCACACTGTACTAAATTAGATTTCGAAACTACATTCGACAGAACAGGACTGTTAATCCTTTTTCCCGTAATCTCCTATATCTGTATACTGCGTGTGGTCTTCTGACCACCTTACATGTTTGTGGGATGAAACCCCAATCAGAAACAAAAACCCTGTTGTCTCCATATGAGATCGGTGCTAACTCAAGTTTACATGAAAAAATGCTCTGATAAAATCGCGTCGTAGACGGGACTCGAACCCAGGTCTTTCCAACGAAAGTGAATCGTCGAAAGCTACTGGTGTATACCCAAACTTGCACCAAGTAAAAGTTTATGAGCCATCTAAGTATGTTACGCAGCTCGGACACATACCCGAATATATAAGTTTTTTTTTTTTTTTTCTAGTTTTGTCAAAGTTATGGCGATGACTTTTCCACTAAACTTCCCAGAAATGTTTCACTTTTACATAACTTGGTGATTTTTACTCACCTTTTACCTCGTAAAACTTTCCTTCGTCAATAAATGCCCTTTTGTATTGAAGTTCTCGTAACCAAAGAACTGCCAACGTATTTATTTTTGCAGTTACAATTGAAAGCCATTCAAAAATTATCAGCAAAGAACTCAAGCGGGTCATTTTGTGAGTGGATCACAATAGACAGAGAGAGAGAGAGAGACTCGAATGGAAAAACAGATAGAAATCATCTTTAAGAGTTTTGTCCAGTAAAAGATGCAATTAAAATATCTTTCTTAACACTCGTTATAAAAATGTTTTCTTATTTTCTTACTTGCCATTGTACTTCCATCTCTCTCTCTCTTTAATTCACAACCGTCTTCTTTTCAAAACGCTTTAAAACAGATGTAGTGTCAATTTTAATCTTTATTGTGTGGCCGTCTACGTCATAGGGCTGAAATATGTGAAGCGCCAAGTTTTATTATGGCTCTCTCTCACACACGCTCACCAAACAAGGAGCTTCACGGACGCATGATTTTGATACTGCTATTTGATATCCTCTCCCCCCCCCCGTCTCTATCCCACACCCACCTCAACCTGCCCTTCCACAACTACCTCTTTCTACTCTTATAAAATAATGCCAATTAAGACTTCCTATCGCCCAACTTAAGTAACACACGCGGCCAAAGCAAACGACGAGCAATCTACCTCCCCAACACCCCTCCCCCCCTCTGGTACTTTCCCCTCCTTTCTTCCTTTCCATCTTTGACAGTGACTAGAGCATTTTCACCTTTCCCGACAAACAGTCATGCAAACCAAGCGGCTGAGACATCCGCTTACCCCTAGCGCTGTTTAACCGCAAATTACTATTACATGCTTCAGTAAGCTTGTTAACCCCCGCCTAGGCAAAAGGAGACACTCGAACCACTGCGGCTCTGGTTCGGCCAGCTTGCGACAGGAAACAGGGCAGATGGTGCTAAAGTTCCGTGACGACTGCGATGACGGGTGGGTATTCCTCCTGTTTCGGGGTTAGGATGAACTCGGGGTGTTTGTATGAAGATGGTGTTTTCTCTTCTGTATAAACGTTTTCTCCTGGTATTGTTCGACCCCCCCCCCCCAAGTAAGGACCGCCTTTGCAAATTGTATCAAACGAAATCAAGCAGGCAGAAAAACAATCATAATTCTTCACCAAGAGCATCGGAAAGTATCCGGGAAATTATCCTTCAGTGACTTTACCGACGTCTGTTTACCAATTAAGAGGTTAAATTATCAAAGTTCTTTAAAATGACTCTAGAAGGGCATATTTTGTTGCGTCTTTTACGTATTATATCAACTAGAAAACTTTTCTGAGTCTCCTAGGAAGGATACTTCACTGCCGAACACATCTTGACAACTATTAGCTAAGCCTGAATAAACACGAAAACTTTTATTATTATTTTTCCTTGTTAGATTAATTTCAACAACTGACGCAACTTTTAAGTTCAGTTAAAATCGTGGCAGTGAATCAGCAACAATGAGTATAACTTGAAGTTGCTAATTATTGACGTTTCTGTTCATTGTGACGTCATCCAAAATTCATTGGAGAAACAGTTTATAATGCATTAAAATTTTACTGCAATTTTATGTTTTGGAAATTATGATACTGGTTGCTTAGTAAATAAAATAATTTTAATACTCAGAACCAAATGATGGGATTTCGAATCTGTGATAATTATCCAAACTTAATGTCATAAATGAAAGAATTTTGGCAAAGTGAATTGCGCTAACTGTTTATCACCTGTTGCTTAATGTGTGAAGTCATTGATATGTCCAAGCTATATTCAACATAATTTCTTCACGTACGATGTCAATATTGCCTGGTGATTTCGGTTACTTTTCTATAACAATAGATCACTAGGTGGTTTTTTCAATAAATTCTTTTCGCTACAATCGATGCATGGAACCGGATTGGGGATGAAAAATCCATCCCAGATAGCTAGTCGTCAAAGATGAATCTCCCTCCTTCCACCCATCTTTTCCGAATATATTCTTAATGCTGTGCCGTAAACAGTCCTGTTCTACTCTATAAATATGGAGTCGCTCCAATTACCATGTCACTCTTCAAAGACGGGAGACTGGCGACTTCCGCTTAAGGTGAAGTCAAAGCAAAACAGTGAGAAAAGAAAGCCAATGAAAAAGTACATCAACCTATCGATTTGGAGGAATCTATAGCCATATGCGGATAGCTTAAGGTCGATCAATAGCTTGTTGGGAGAAAGTTACTGTTTTTCCCGCCTTCGGTTCTCTTTGTGCCTAACTATCACACAAATCCGCGCATTAAAAAAAAAGGGGGGGGAGTGAAGAAAAGAAAGAAAATTAAAAATCTCAAAATACCAAAGCAAAGTCCTATTTCTTATCCCACCCGTATCACGTGACCAAAGTATTTCTTACCTTCTTGCCTGGTGTCGCGTTCTGTTGCTTTCTCCTCCACCTCACGATGGTGATCTCGCCTCTCGGTATCATTGTCTCCGCCATCTTTGGCGTCGCTGTCACTCCCTTTGTTGTCGACATCGTCTTTCGTCCTACCGCCATCCTCGCCGTCAGCGTCTGCATCGTCGTCTTCACAACGGTTGCGAGGTGACCAGGTCATCTTGTTCTCTTTCTTTAGCCGTCTCCGGGCGTTGGCGAACCACGTAGAAACCTGGGTTAGGGTCATCTTAGTAATGATGGCCAACATGATCTTCTCTCCCTTGGTCGGGTAGGGATTTTTGCGGTGTTCGTTCAACCACGCCTTCAATGTGCTCGTCGTTTCGCGGGTGGCATTCTTTCGTCTTGCACCGTTGAGATCTACACCGTACCTATTAAGAAAAAAACAAAAGAAAAAAAAAGTTAAGACTATGATTAAAATCAATCGTAATATCAGACATTCATTTAGGATTTCCTATTTATAGATACCAGCAAATAATATGGTTTTTTTTTTTTTCTTTCGTTTTCCGATACTCACACCTACAGCAATGCGGGCTTATAATCTTTATTATTTTCATAAAATCTCGTCTGCTATCAAAGTCCATAAAAAAATAACCAAACGATAGAAATTGCTACAACAATCAAGAGAGCGCGTGCAAGTGAGATTTTTCACTGGAAGAACGAAATCTACATTTTCAACAATTGCAGATTCGTCTAAATGAAAGGAGATAGTAACTGTAATGGTTCTTGATAGCTTCTCTGTAGCACATTAGTAGCCTGCGATGAAGTTTCACATACAAACTACGAGAAAAGAGAGAGAGAGAGAAAAAAAATGGGGGGAGGGAAAGATAAAGATGGAAAGGGGGGAGTAGGGTAAGAAGAAACGCTTATCTCTAAATGGTTATTCATTCTTTATAAAAATAAATGGTTTTCATCGCTTAACGCGCTGTGGAAAAATCTAAATCCTATAAATAAGTTTCCGCCTGGAACTCCAAAAGCTTTCTCTTGTCATACGAGTGCTCAGTTGACAAAGCCACTGTTTTCGTTGCTGGGCAACCGACTACTAATCGCATTATTTATAGCAGTTTGGTAGGTAGAATGAATGCTCTTAAATCATTGTTTGATAGGCCAACCGTTTCTTGTAATGGTCAAACATGGATTGTTTTTACACATCTATATTTGATGGGTTGATGAGAGATGGCGGTTCACTTACGACGAAACGCGCGCGCGCACGTCGAGAAGACAAACAAGCAAAAAAAAAAAAAAAAAATAGTTTTCATAATGTAGTCTTACATAGCGTATCTTAAAGGCTAAAGGTAGAGAGAGAGAGAGAGATAAAACCACGTGCCGTGCTCACGCAACGGTACCGCTAACTTCGCTATAATGAACACCATTAGGTCAAAATTTAATGTTAGCTTTGCATGTTGTTCCGTTTACCCAATACAGACTCGCGCAACGTAGTATTCCTCCTCCCTCCTTTGTTCTATTGAATTTACTCTCTCCGGATTCAATCAACGGCCTGCTGATTATACACCTAGTTTCAATGTTCCTTCAGTGATCCGAAGCCAAACTGTGGCATATTGTTTGCAGCTAGCTATACAAGGGGGGGGGGGGTATTGGGCAGAGATGTACGGTAGCACATGTTTACAAGGTGGTGCAAGTTTGTTCTTCGCAGTACGTTAACAAAGTTGAAAACAATTTTGGTGGGAATCTGTCCGCTGAACCTGCGGTATAATTCTCAAAATCAAATGACGAGATTGAATTCGGAGCTCAAGTCCTCTTGTGTGTGTCGCTACTAAAGGAGAGATTTTGAGTGTTGAATATAGGTGATCGATGACGAAGTTAATCTTCCAAATCAAACGGGATGCTTGTAATTATGTCGTTGCTGCTAAGGTATAAAGGTATGCATTACAGCTGTTAATTACGTCTGTTCAATGGCTAGTTTCTCTAGCAATAAAAAAATCTTTTAGAGAGAAAACTTTTAAGTTCCTTTAGACCTAACAACTAATTCAGATTCCGATAAAGAAAGACAAAAAAAATCCTCATCATTAACGGACCTACTTTTCGCCTACGAAGGAGCCCTCATAGTTTTTAGATAACGCATGGAAACTTTGGTTCTCCTTAAATATGAGCTGAAAGATTTTTTGAAATGACTGCCTAAGCAACTAAAGGTATTTTGATTCTTGTATGTCTAGTAAACGCGTATGTACTGTGGTTGGTTTGTTTTCAGGATGAAACCCCAATATCCTGAAATAAAACTCTCCCATGTTATATGAGCCTGGCTGATTCATTTTCAATTCGAAATTCCTTATTAAGAGTCGTTGCAAACTAGAAAGAATTCGAACCAAAATATGAGCCTTCTACTTTTTTGCAATATGGAAGATACAAAGTTTAACTCAACGAATTTGTTGGAGGCAGAGTATACTACCTGGTATAAAACTTCCAAATTCTAAATCTTACATTCCGTCAAATTTTGTTGTTGTTTTTTTTTGTGTGTGAAATCGATCCTCCAAAAGGATAGGAACCTCTCACACCTTTACCATGCGTGTGTGTGGACTAAGGATAGATAAATCGGAAATCCTGGTCTAGTAACCAAGCATTGAAGTTTTGAATGCCATCTCAATAGTAAGGGTCTAATACAAAACAACTTTTCATGCCAACGATGAGACTAGAACCTCCATCATGTTGGTCGAAAAACGATGCTACTATCCACTCGACCAAAGAAACCGGAAGATTATAAAACAAATCCATT